>NC_137004.1:14477377-14572377 GCF_032717465.1 Coenobita brevimanus | reverse complement strand
ATTTTGTTCGTCCTTATTTCTCAGTGTTCTGTTTCTAAACTATTGACTATACAGTATATTGGCAGGGGATAATTATGATCGTATTGCGGTCATTATGTACTATCTGTAATTATTAGCCTGCATAATGATGATGATGACGATGATGATGATATATATATATATATATATATATATATATATATATATATATATATATATATATATATATATATATTATATAATTTTTTTTTTTTGTGGTAGGTGGGGGCGCTCACCATCCACTCACTCGATGTAGTGCTGCTCTCGGATGTCTGCCCTTTCCTCTCCTCTCTCCATTCCTTCCTTCCTCTTCTGTCTTTCTTTACTTCATTCTTTCCCCGTCCATCTGCCTACGGGTGACTTTACACTCCCTCTTTTGTCTTTCTTTCATTCTTTCCTCTTCCCTCTGCCTATGGGTGACTCTACACTGAGTGACAAGCCTAATGGTTTCCTGTACACCAGGAAACCATTTACTACACTGGGTGGTAACCATATAACCAAATTATGGCACCTGGTGGCTTAGTGGGTAATTACAGTACTCCAATCAGATTGAGCCGGTGAAGGTTTATATCCAAGGAGTGGTTGGGGTTATTGCTCATGTAATGCCACTCAGGGATGAGTGAGGCTGGTCACTCTCATCTTAAATGTCAGGATCAAATTGCCTAGCCCAGGGCTTCTACGCTTCTCATGGGGCAAAGTAGAATTGGATGATGGATGGATAATATATATATATATATATATATATATATATATATATATATATATATATATATATATATATATACAATCTTCACATGATGGATCAGAAAAAAAAAAAACTACAATTAAATAAACCACTGTGTATAGGTTTTTGATTACGAAAAGGCTTTCGACTCAGTGGAGCACATAGCAATTATAAACTCATTGCCGGAACAAGTAGTAAATAAGAACATTGTAAAGCTGCTTGAAAACATAAATAAAGAAGGAACTGCAATGGTTATATCATGTAAAGATCGGAAAAAATTAAGACTGAGCAGGGAGTGTGTCAGAGAGATATAATATCATCAAAATTATTACAGCACGCCTAGAAAGTATTTTCAGAAAGCTTGACTGGGAGAACAAAGTAAATTTAGATGGAAAAAACCTAAACCATATAAGACTTCTGGATGACACTGTCCTAGTCTCAGAAAGCGTGCAGACACTGGAAGACCTAAAGAGAGAATGCTTCAAAGCAGGACTAAAGATGATCTGCAGTAAAACTAATGTTCAGTCTAAATACACCAAAGAGTGTCATCAAAATGAGCGAAGAAGTTTTTGAAGATATCGAGGAGCACAATTACCAGGGGCAAATCCTATAACTAACGAAAGACCTTGATAATGAAATAAAAAGATGCATTACAGATGGATGGAAAGTTTTCCGGTAAACATAGCGACATCATGAAGAGTAGCTTGCCAGTATGTATGAAACGAAAAGTATATAACGAATGTATTAATCCCAGCTACGACATAAGGTTGGGAGACCTGAAAACTTACAAAATTAATGAAAAATTAATTAACCCGTTCTCAAGGAGCAATGGAATGATCATTGTTGGGAATAGCTTTAAGAGACAGGAAAAGATCAACTTAGGTGAGAGGGTAGACTGAAGTCAAAGACATTACAGTAGTTATAAAAGAACAGAAATGGAGATGGGTGGGTCATGTAGGAAGAATACAGGATAGAAGATGGAGCAAGAGGCTGACTTATTAGATTCCAAAAGATAAGCACACCAGAAAAAGACAAGACAGAAGGTGGCGAGATAGAGAAGTTTGCGGGCAACACATAGCAGAGATAGACTCAGCCAAGAAATTCCTGGAGAAGGTTGGAGGAAGCCTTCTTCAGTACTGGACTTACAATGGCTGTGATGATGATCACACACACACACACACACACACACACACACACACACACACACACACACACATCTCTCATATATATATATATATATATATATATATATATATATATATATATATATATATATATATATATATATATATATATATATATCCTACCGAAGCAGGGACGGTACAGCCAATGGATCTCTACCCAGTGGCTTAGGCTGTCTGGTAGAGATTGTATGTAGGGTGAGAAGTGCTTGTAAGTGTAATTTTAGTGTTGTAGTGGCTTTGGATGTGTTTGTAGTCTGTGAACCAAGTGTAATCGGCCCGCCTTAAGCCGGATGGGTGCAAGCATATTAGTATGCGACACTGGTTTAACCACAGCACCCCTTATGTCCGCCAAAGTAGCAAGTGGCTCGGTGAACGATTCCCAAAGTTTTTACAACTCTGGCGGGAAGCGAACCCTCGTCCATCAGCGTGCGAAACGCACACTCTACCACAAAGACTCGTATACTGTATATATATAGAGAGAGAGGCCTCTGTGGTTCAGTGGTAGAGTGTGCGTTTTGCACGCTGGTGAGCGTGGGTTCGCCTCCCGCCAGAGTTGTAAAAACTTTCGGAAGCGTTCATCAAGCCACTTGCTACTTTGGCGGACACAAGGGGTGCTGTGGTTGAACCAGTGTCACATACTAGTATACTTGAACCCAATCGGCTTAAGGCGGGCCGATTACTCTTGGTTCACAGACTATACACACATCCAAAGCCACTACAACACTACAATCACACTAACAAGCACTTCTAACCCTACATACAGTCCCTACCAGACAGCCTAAGCCACTGGGTTGAGATACATTGGCTGTATTGTCCCTGCTTCGGTAGGGATAGGCCGGTCCTGCAGTGGACCTCAACGGCTGATGATGATGATGATGATATATATATATATATATATATATATATATATATATATATATATATATATATAAAAATAAATAAAGAGAGAGAGAGAGAGAGAGAGAGAGAGAGAGAGAGAGAGAGAGATACATATAGATAGATAGATAAGCACACAATTTTCAGTTTTTACTTTTACGTGGAGAGACAGGCTGACGAATGAGGATATAAAGAAGCGTTGTGGTGTGGATGTGGATGTGATAGGAAGCGTTGTGAGGAACACACTGAGGTGGTTTGGTCATGTGGAGAGGATGGAGGGTGAAAGACTGACGAAGAGAGTGTATGTGAGTGAGGTGGAGGGTGGAAGAGGGAGGGGGAGACCGAGGATGAGATGGAGGGATGGGGTGGAGAGGTATATGAGAGAGGGGGGTGTGAGTTGGGAGCAAGGCAGTGAAATGGCGGGGGACAGGGCGACTTGGAGGCGATTTGTTTGTGGCCACCCCAAACGGGATTGAGGAGTCTGGCAATAGATAGATAGATAGACTTTAATACTTGACTGTATTTCTAAAGTGCCATCCAGTTTATATATACTAATGGATACTGCCGACTATAATTCTGATATAGGCTGCACTTTGTACTGGTAAACATATTGCTAATTATAGGTGTAAAGCATCAACTATTAATGAACACTCTTTGGTTGATACGTATATTCTTAACTATATTCTACCGATGCCTGTGATTAAGTATTACTGTTCTGACAGATATTGTTTTCGCTTGCCTTTAGCAAGGCAAGGCGATATAGTTTTTGAGTGTGTGTGTGTGTGTGTGTGTGTGTGTGTGTGTGTGTGTGTGTGTGTGTGTGTGTGTGTTTTGCCAAAATATATCAAATAGTTGTGGACAAATTTTCAGCAAACCTGCAGGAAATAACAACTATGTGGATGTGCTGAAAGAATTAGCTGTTGGTGAGGCTTTGATAAAAAACGACCGAATGCCAGCAGCCATATATATCTTAATATGGATTAGGCTTGGTGGATGAGTTTGGAAGAGTGTGTAAGAAACGGAATCTAAAGGTGAATGTAGGGAAGAGTAAAGTGATGGTCTTTGAGAGAGGTGAAGTCTGTGAATGTACAGCGAGGTTGGATGGTGAGGAATTGGAAAATGTGAGTACGTTTAAGTACTTGGGTAGTGTGATGAGTAAGGATGGAGGTTTGGAGGGTGAAGTGCTTGAAAGGGTACAGCAGGGAAGAAAGGTTGCTGGTTCTTTGAAAGCAGTGATAAGAAACAGGGAAGTGAGCATGGAAGTGAAAAAGTTACTACATGACAGTATTGTGATACCAACTCTAACGTATGGAAATGAAGCTTGGACGTTGTTGGAAGGACACAAGTCAAGAGTGAGAGCAGTGGAAATGAGTTATTTAAGAGAAGCCTGTGGAGTCACAAGGAGAGACTGGCTGACGAATGAGGATATAAAGGAGCGTTGTGGTGTGGATGTCGATGTGATAGGAAGCGTTAGGAGGAACACACTGAGGTGGTTTGGCCATGTGGAGAGGATGGAGGGTGAGAGACTGACGAAGAGAGTGTATGTGAGTGAGGTGGAGGGGGGAAGAGTGAGGGGGAGGCCGAGGATGAGATGAAGGGATGGGGTGGAGAGGTATATGAGAGAGGGGGGTGTGAGCTGGGAGCAAGGCAGTGAAATGGCGGGGGACAGGGCGACGTGGAGGCGATTTGTTTATGGCCACCCCAAACGGGATTGAGGCGTCTGGCAATAGATAGATAGATAGAGATTAGCTTTTTGTGAAACCCAGTGACTGGATTTCACAGAGCTTTGCTAATTTTCTTCAGATTTGGTTAGTAGGCAGCATGTACCTTAGCCAACTACATACCGTAGTTTGCCAGGCAATTGGCATTCGGCCCCAGGATGCTTATGTTTCATTTTTCATTTATTTATTTATTTTTTAGTATGAGTTAACGTCTGAAGTGTTATCCATGATTTAACAATCGTTCATTAACACTATGTTCTTAATACATACTGGTACTTGTTTATTATTGTTATGAATATTTAATACCTGCACTAAACCTCCACCCAGCATTTGGTTGTCAGTAGCTAATACATTGTTTCTTAATATTTTCTACCGATTTGTAGTTTAAGTTTTAGGTTTGTGTGTGTGTGTGTGTGTGTGTGTGTGTGTGTGTGTGTGTGTGTGTGTGTGTGTGTGTGTGTGTGTGTGTGTGTGTGTGTGTGTGTGTGTGTGTGTGTGTGTGTGTGTGTGTGTGTGTGTGTGTGTGTGTGTGTGTGTGTGTGTGTGTGTGTGTGTGTGTGTGTGTGTCTAAACTGGTTCTATATTGGCCAAAGTATTTCATTACAGGTCTAATGTGTTAACCATAATAAATTTATTTAAGTTATTTCATGATCTTAAGGTTTTTCTACTGAAGTTTAGTCTTAGGCTTACTGTTTAAAAACTTGCAAGTTAGCACTGATACCATGTTTAATATTTATGAACAAAAGTGCCATCCATCACCCTGTAGTCTATACCTAAGGAAATTTTCTCATGCATTTGTACCGTTCATTAATTTGATGTAACTGATTTGATACTGTTAATAAAGAACGTGTATGACAGAATCTGTTAGCAATCATCCATTATTTATGAAACTGCATCTGATCATGTAATTTAAATAGTTTGTCCAAAAAACTATATTTTTTTCTATTACTTTTCCTATACCTGTTGCTTTTTTATTATTCTGCAAGAATCAGTAGCTAATTCCTCGTTCCCTGCCATGTCTCCTATCTCCCCTTTTACTGTTTGTTGCACGTCTCTCCCCTGCCTCTCATCCACACTCAATTAGCTCTAGGTCTTAATGGGTTGTTTGCGGCGAAGGTTAATGGTTACCCCGGCTCTTCTTAATTGACCACTGGCATTTGTTCATGATTATAAACGTTGCCACTCAATTCGCCACTGCCTGGGGATAAGAGGGGGCGGGGTAAGGGGAGGGAGTTTTTTTTTTTTTTTTGTAGCAAGTGGGTTTATTGTTTTGATCTCTCTGTATATCTATGTTTCAGTGTTACTTCTTCTGAATATAGTGTCCTGTCTTCTATTCTTTTTTTACATTATCCTTTTTAAATTCAAAGTCTGAAATGAGTAAGCATGTGATTTTTTTTTTAATTGTCTTTGCCTCTGTGTTTCTTCGTTTCAACTTCATACGTGTCTCCCTGTATTAATACCTTCTTCTTCTTCTTCTTCTTCTTTCTAACAACGATTCATACGATGACGGCATTTTCTAGGCTGTCAGTGTCAGCTACTAATCATTACAGAAAAAAATATATATATATATATATATATATATATATACTCTCTCTCCAACCGTTACGAAAGGACTGGAAACAATATGCTTGCCTTTAATTCCAACTCGGGCATGAAGGGGAAACACTTTTTTCTAACACTGTCTCTCTTCGCTTTATGTGCACGGTGTTTGCCTTTCAGAAATATCCTCTTTCCTTCAGCCATTCATATACGATCTGTGTATATTACGCTTGCTACAGCCAGATCGTGAACGATTTTGTTCAACTTAACAGTAACCAAACTCTTGAACACTAACTTTCCATTTTAATAACACTAATACTAACCACAGGAGTCTCAAACCGAAAATGGAAAATTGGAAAAAATACTAAATACAAAGTTTTGATAAAATAAATGTAGGCTACATGAAGAAACTGTAGTCTTTATGCTCCGAATTAACATTAAAAAGGACTGAAAATCATATCACTTTGGTATGGAAAATGAGTACTAAAAATTCTTACTAAAAGTAGGTAAAATTTGGCATGTTTCACAAAAAAGTCATAACAAAAAAAATTTCAGCAGATGTCTTTGGAAAACCTCCCACGTCATCCCAGGTCCTTTGGGCAACCTCTAAAGGGGCTGCCATTCCCCTGCAGCTGTGGTAAACACCTGATGTACGCTTCACTGTTCGGATTAAGTATACCCGAACCATGGCCTACAGCAGAGACCCACGTGCAGAGCACGACAGTGTATGCTTTCTCTACCACAACTGGCTGCCAAATAAGATTACTGGAAGTTGGGTAACCCTAGGAGCACGAGAACCATACACAACAGCAATGACGTCATGGACGTTGGGTAGCATGCACTCATGGTTAGTGTTCTAGGATGGAAGGGTTAAACGTAACCTCCATGAAACCGTCCAATACAATGACGAATTGCTTCTTGCAATCGCCAGGCGATACTACTGAGCCTGGGAGTGACCCAAATAGTGAACAGCAGTTTAATCTCTTGACTCTTCAAAAATGAATACAATCGTTTGGAGGGAGCGATGGTAAACCATAATATTTATCCGGAACTGAGGAGATTAGAGAGAAATTGTGTCTGGCCGCCCCTTCATTCTCATACGTCTTTTCCTCACTCAATGAAACTGTCTCCCAGAACAAGATTATTCTACATAAATATGTCTCGGTACGAAGTGGACTACTCACTGTACCGGTTCCTTACTAATTTTAACAACAGCATGAAGGGAGAGTGTCGAGGGGATAAAGTGTTTGATCTAATTGTTTTCTCTGCCTCTCATCCTTAGAATCTACTTTAGTCATACGCTGGTAATGCACTTTCCTCTTCATCCATTACAGTACCTTTCAACAACCCTTTCTTTTTTTTTTTTTTTTACCTTGCTAATGCTTCATGTTCCCCTTTTGTTACGTTATCCCACTTTAAAGTCTTCTGCCCAGTTCCACTTTTACCTTCGATTCCTTCCTCGCACCTCTTGTTCCACTCCCTCTTTTCCCTCCACTACCATCCTCCATCCATTCTCTCCTTCCAGCGCCCTCTTTAAATCTGTTCTCTCCCTCCATTCCCTTCTGCCATCCTGTCCTCCGTCTCCACTCGCTCATCCGTCCTTCCTTCCTCTACCATTCCCCCTTTCCCCACCATTCCTCCCATGCTATTCCTAGCCTTACCTATATCTCCCTCTTTCTTCCCTCCTGTTCGCAGAACCACCATTTCCACTCCTCCCTCATCCCCCCGCCCCTTCGTTCCTAATTTCACATCCTACCTCCAGGCAGCTCCCCTTTCTCTCTCTCTCTCTCTCTCTTTCTCTCTCTCTCTCTCCTGTTCCTCCAGCCCCTCCATCAAACACATAAATTCAGGCAAAATGAGGATGTTAAGCTACGTCCTTCTCTCTCTCTCTCTCTCTCTCTCTCTCTCTCTCTCCTGTTCCTCGAGCCCCTCCATCACACACATAAATTCAGGCAAAATGAGGATGTTAAGCTACGTCCTTCAATTCTTTCCTCTTCCTTGTTACTTCCGTCACCACCCTCGCACTTCCAAGAATACAAGAGACTGTCCTTGAAACTTTTGGCTACGTAAACAGCATGGAAGAGAAGAACAGTGTTTTCGTTTTCCTCGTTGTCTCCGTTCCTCTTTCCTAACACTTCATTGCTTCCTGTCCTAGCTCTTCTCACTCTCATTTCCTACCCTACCATGCCCCTCACTTGGAATTATCTTTTCTTTTCCCGTTGTATCTCTGTCTCTCGCGAAATAGTTTTACAGTACTTGTCCTAGTCTCTAACTATTCACTATATTACCTTTTAAACTTGCTCATTATATACTCATATCCCTCTATATCTAATCTGCTTCAGTGTCAAAGCCTTTTTTTTTTTTTTTATTAACTTTTGCTTAAACATATGGCACTTTCTCCTCCCTTTTCCCATTCCCCTCTGTATATTCCCTTTCATCATACTAAATTTCCACCTCTCTTCTCACTTTTGAATTCACCTTCAGCTCGAAAAGGCAGTTTTTTTGTCCAGTTTCCATACGGCTTATTCAGTTTAGAACAGCACGCTTTTAGTGACTGGGATGATCTCTAACTTGTCAGATCAAAAAGTCTCCCGTAAGTTGATATACATAAAAAAAAAAAAAAGAAAAAAAAAAAAAAAGAAAACTGAAGCCATCTGGGAAAAAGTGAAATACCCGACCTTGTTGTGAAGTGGCTAAGTTTCACCTCTTCCTTTCACTGAATTTTCGGCATGTTTCCTTTGTCTCCAGCTTACATTAGTTTATTTGCACAGTGTTTTTGAAAATGTAGCAATGATTTTTCTTCAGAAAAACTGTGATTTTCCAGTAGTTTACTCTCATCTTCCTAAAAGTTCATCCGTTTCCACTCGTATTTCCTCTTTTTCCCCGGCACTTGTCCTTCTCTCCCCTCCTATTGCTCGTGCTTCACAATATTATCTCGGTTTACCCTGAAGATTGGGGGAATCCCCGCAGGGCCTGGCTTCTGACCCTGGGTGACTCACACCCCGCATACCCAGACACCCCGCCCCGCCCTCACCCCGCCACGCCTCCACCCGTCCCGCCCTCAACTCACCCCGCCCCGCTACACACTACTCCTCCCCTTTACACCCTACCCCTTCCCATCCCTCACCTTCACAACTCACACCTTCCCATCCCTCACCTTCACATCTCGCCCTTTCCTGTCCCTCTTTCTCTGACATCCCACTCAAGTCCCTGTTCAGTAGCTTCATATCAGTGTATATTGCACTCTCACTTTCATCTCTCTTCCTGTGTGTGTGTGTGTGTGTGTGTGTGTGTGTCACACACACACACACACACACACACACACACACACACACACACACACACATTCGACTCCCTCACACCCAGTTCCTTTTTCTCGACGCATTCCATTCATTTCCTCTTCCCTTCCCAATCTATTGCCCCCCATCCAGTCCCTCAAATCTAACACCCCTTCATCACCACATCCCTCCCCATTTTCCCTCAAACATCCTGTCTCTCTCTTTATATCCTCCACACCACCATCACCACTGCTCGCGAAATCCCGTCCTCTTCCGCATCTATTATTTTCCTACCCTGAAAAAAAAGAAGAAAAAAAGAAGACAGGGGGTGGGGTTATTGCGACATCTGAGTGAACACTTGCACTGACATTTATTGCCATGAATCCCTTCACAATGATAAGATTTTCTCTGTGCTTAGTTCTAGGTAACATTAGGTGATTCTATTCAGTATATAGGGTATCTTTGGTTGGAAGGGGCTAGAGACAACCACTATTAGCCCCATCTGAATATGATGCCGCTTCATTTAATTATTAGTACCAACAGATGGTTTACTTTAGGATGGGGACAGCTCTAGCAGGCAGAGTTGTGGGAGGCTGGTGTGAGTTGCGTTGCGCCCTAAGCTTGGCAACTGTACGCTAGGCTCACCTCACCTCACCCCACCTTAGACACTACTCGAGTTTCATTTTACTGCTTTTTTATATTAGGTCATAATGGACCCCTATTCTATGGCTCATTATCCATTAAAGTTCTATTAGCCGCAACCTGTCTTTGAATTCAGTAGGAGCATGAAGCTTTAATGCAAAGGAAAAAATGCGTTTTTTTGTATTCACCGAATGATATTCTCTCTCTCTCTCTCTCTCTCTCTCTCTCTCTCTCTCTCTCTCTCTCTCTCTCTCTCTATCTATCTATCTATCTATCTATCTATCTATATACAGTATATATACACGAGTGTATCGCAACCTCCTTCACGGAACTATCTTGCAACAGCGTTAAGTAAATCCGTCAGCGGTTTGATATAAGAACTTTCACACCCATCTTAGCAATATGGCCTCTTTGGCACATAATTGTTGGATTCATATTCAGCTTTATATCCTTTGATAATATTGCAGCTTGGACCTCACCAGCCAATTTATATTTTCACTTTCCCTCGTATGTCAGTTTCTTTATGTTATGCTCATTAATTTTCCCGCTTCTTTTTTGGTGTTATCCATTCGCTACCTCCGCCATCTAGGACCGGTTCCTATTCTTTCATCCTATTTTTCATCATACTTGCCTTCGAGTTGCTTGGGAGAGTCCCGGAGATATCCGAGTCTTTTAGTGTCTCATCTTACAGTCAACTCTTTCCCGGCTACTTTCACTCACACACACTCACTTTCTTTCTTACTGACCAACACGATCTTTTAATATACTTCTTCGTCCTTTTTCATACTACAAAGTATCATTCTCTCTCTCTCTCTCTCTCTCTCTCTCTCTCCAACAATAAACGTCACTGAATTGCTTCGTTAGGCAGAGAATATTTAATCTTGGAGTTACTCACTCTCCTAGAACATTGCGTCAGTTCACTGTTGGTTGGCTGTTGAATATCACTGAGGTATACCACAGCGAATAAATAGAATGATTGCAAGATACATGGAGGGACAGCCAAAGACTTAAACTGAAGGATATTATTATTTTTACTCACTCGGATCTCATCTTCTCTTTCGAAATTATACCAAGTTCATTATCATTTTTCTGGTCCGCCATTTGTTCTAACTTTGTTTCTTATATATTCTTATGTGTTGACTTATTCACACCTTAGTTAAGCTCTCCCTTCATCTTTTCCTTTCTTTAATATATCTCTCAGGTCTACCCAAAATTCAGGTTTATTTTACTTACTCTTCATAATTTCATCCTTCCTTTCATCACTTGCTCTCACCTTAGAAAGAATCTCTTTTAAGACATTCAGCCAGATAATGATAGCTTATTTATTTCTATCTTAATCAGACGATAAGAACTGCATCCACCACCTTCACACAGTAAGTTCTAGAATAAAATAATTAACCTACCTGTGTATAAAGGGGCTAATTGGTATTTTCGTCTCATTTTCCTTTGTTTTCCTACTCAATTTTATCTTCGTCTCTCCCGCAAGTTCCTCCAAACTCATTTTTGCTTCATTCTTCCACGTTTTCTTCAACCATTCCCCAACCATCCATTTTCATTACGCACGAATTTTTGCGGCAGGTTTATTTATCTCGTCGTGGTTTCTTTTTGTATAAGTTAACCGTAAATGTAAAAGAAAAAGAAACTGAAGATAGATATACTGACTGAGGCAAATGTACTTTAGTGTTGAGAGAGAGAGAGAGAGAGAGAGAGAGAGAGAGAGCACACGGACGATCACAGCAAACGCCCTTCTATTCCACCGAACAACAATAATACACATAAGGGATTTCTCGGCGCCTTACAGCACCTCATCTCTATCATGACTAAAGCTTGCATCTGCCCACAGGTTTCTTTAGCTGTCAGTGCCCGGCGCCGACTTTCTGCCTCCGTCTCTAGCCAACGCCCGTCTTTATGAACACCTTCGACTTATGATGAACAAAACTGGAGGATATGAGTAATGGGTGACTCTATCTCAACTCGTTACTCACACACGAACATGTATATATATGATTAACATTTGTGCCGAGTGCGTGTGTGTGTCTGTGTATCTTGATTCTAATGCGCAATAAGATCTAATGAGTATTAATATATAGTCTTAATCAGCCTACATAAGGAATGGAGTAGAAAAAATGCTTGTAGCCAAAATAGGTATGTAGTGAGGGAGGAGGTGGTAGAATATTGAGAAAGAGCTGCGATGAAGGGAGGGTTGGAAAAAAAAAAATCGAAAGAAAGGACGATTAGGAGGAAGGGAAGATGGAATGGAGGGTTGATAGGAAGGTAGGCTGGGAGGAAAGGAGGGTTAAGAAGAAGGAAGACAGGGTTGAAAGGAAGGAAGGATGCAAGGAAGGGAGGGCTTAGAGGAAGGAAATAAAAGATTGGGAAGAAGGAAGAGAAGATTAAGAAAAAGCAGGAAGGAAGGGTTGGGAAGACGGAAGAGGCGGAGGGGTTGCGAAGAAGGAAGCAAGGGTTAGGAAGAAAGAAGGGACGGTTAAGAGGAAGTGAGGGTTGGAAGGAATGGAAGATTTGAAAGAAGGAAAGAGTGGGATGAAGGGAGGTTGGGAAGAAGACAGGGTTGGGAAGAAGGGAGGGATGGGAAAAAGAGAGGGTTAGGAAGATGGGAGGGTTGGAAAGATGGGAGGGTTGGAAAGATGGGAGGGCTGGAAGGAAATGAGGGCTTGGAGGATGGTAGGGTAGGGTTGGGAAGAATGGAGGGCTGAGAAGAATGTAGGGTAGGGTTGGGATGAAGGGAGGGTTGGGAAAAAAGGGAGGGTTAGGACAGAAGGAAGGGTCAGAATAGAAGGGAGGGTTAAGAAGAGGGAAGGACTGAGAAGAAGGAAGGACAAGGAGAAAGGGAGGGATAGGAGGAGGGGAGGGTCAGGAAGAAGAGAGGGTTGAGAACACAGGAGGGTTGAGAAGAAGGAAGGTTTGGGAAGATGGGATGGCTAAGAAAAATGGTGGGTCGGGATGATGGGAGAGTTGGGAAAAAGGAAGGTATGGAAGGAAGTGTGTGTTCATGAACAATACATGAAGTGGCTATGAAGGTTCCGGGATGAGGACAGAGAGAAACTGATAAGGAAGGATGTGGCTGAGAGGACGGGAAAGAAGGACACAGAGAGGCCGAGAGGAAAACCAGAGTAACAGTATAGAAGTCGAGAAGAAAGCAGTCGAGATGAGCAGGGAAGAAAAAGTAGAGATATAGTTGACAACGGAGGAGAGGGAGGGCAGGTGTGGCGGGTAGGGCGGGCTGAGTTGTGGAAGGGAGGGGGGGCCAAAGAAGGGATGAAGGAGGCATATGCAGAGGGTGAGGGGATCCAGGAGGAGATGGCAGGTGTGGAGAGGCGGGGAGTGGCAGGTGTGGAGGGGCGGGGAGTGGCAGGTACGGAGGACAGGGGGATGAGGGGTCCTAAGAGGGATGACAGGTACCAAGGAGAACTGGAAGGGGGACCTAAGAGGGAATGACATTTACGGGGGGACCTGGAAGGGGAACCTAAGAGGGGATGACATATACGGATGGAAGTCGAAGGAGGGACCTTAAGAAACGATATGTACACATTAGAGTGGGAGGAAGGACCTGCTGTAAAAGGGGGTTGACAGGTACGGAAGGGAAGGGGAGGGGGTGCCTAAGAGGGGCCTGACAGGTGAGGAAGGAAATGGGAGAGAGATCTACAGAGTAATGACTGGTATGGATAGGAATGGAAGGGGGAACCCAGAGAGGGTGCTAGTTACGGAAGGAAATGGGAGGAGGGCCCTCAAAGGGGATGGTTGGTATTAAGGGTAGGCAGGGGTGAATTTAGAAGGGATGGTTGGTATGCAGGATAGGGAGGGGCGGGCAGGATGCTGGCGAGGGTATGGGAGTGATACCCTGTGAACCCGGAGCAACAAAAACAGTGTTGGGACATGCGGATGTAGAGACACAGCCACGCCGCTCGCACATCCTGACACTCATCCCACTTTGTATGCTTACGTATATGGTACAGCTGCACACACATGCATGTATTTATACAGAATATAGATACAAAATATCGTTGTCCTTTTTTGTTTTATTTATATCATCCAAATTTTGAAGAATAAAGCACATTCAGTATATCATGTAAACTCGCTCCAGGAAGTATCTAAAATTTTCCGTCTTTATATTTCGAAGCAGTGGACGAAGCGTTTGGAAATCATGGTTCATTAATATATGCTCAACGAAAGAACAGGAACACCAGCGATGCTCATTTCGACACCGTCAATCACCTGTTATCAGAAATTCTTTGTAACGAATGTTCAATAAATGAATAATGTTAATCCAAATACATATGCTCATAGTCCTACATATGCGCCAACTTACACGTCAACGAATACGGAAGTGACCATTCCTGCACTTAGAGATAACTATATAGTTATTCAATAGGGAGTAAAGATACATTTGTACATATCTGGATGTAAGATCAGATTCATACACACTGAAATACCCTCACACATGCAAAACCGGAGACTCAAACAAGAATAATTCCATGGTAGAAACACTGCCACAGAGGGAATAGCAAGGCTAGTACAATACATTAGGTTACTCAGTGAACTCCTACCGAGGCACCTACGTAAAAATACTGATTTACAAATACTAGTCAGATTCAACTTCTGACATGATGTCTTTGTAGCTTACTGTGGCTACCTCCTGGAGACTCTAATAACTTCAGTGAAGATTTTTCGTGGTCAAGAAGGAAAATGCAGAGTGTTTTTAATCCCTTCCAAAGAGAATTCTCTCATCATCGCAAGAAAATAGTCATTCTGGCGGTAAAACGAAAGACAAAAGTCGTTATTATATTGACTGAGTTAAAGCAATGAAATATGCACAACGGTAAAGTATTACAAAGTAGCAAGAATAACCACTCAGACACGCAGTTCTCCTTATCAATAAAGTTTAGTAAAATCTTTTATACAACGCACAAACAAGAATCTTGCACGGACAAAATTATAGAAATCGTAGATAACACACAAACAGTAAGTTTGGATGCAAACACATAACCTTAGACATAAACACAAATAAATTTTTTGGATGGAAACACAAAAATATTTTTGAATACAAGCACAAATGAAAGTCTTGAATAAAAACACAAATACAAATCATGGACATTAACATAAATCTGAAATCCGTACATCCATCCCAGAAGCAGACACGCCCAAGTACGAAGGGAAAAACATGCTTTTCTCAAGATATATATTGGACAGGATCAAACACGCAAAAAGAAAATGCATATATTTCACACGCACACGCACACACAAATACAACCAAGGCCATACACATAATCCTCTCACAACGTACAAAGCCTCTCTCTCTCTCTCTCTCTCTCTCTCTCTCTCTCTCTCTCTCTCTCTCTCACACACACACACACACACACACACACACAATGACGTGCAGCTTATTGTGGTACCAGGCAATGCATTCCATAAGGCACACAGTACTTCGCACAATATCGAATACAAATGTTACAGTAAATTCCGCGCATGCCCCATACGTCACACACACACACAAAACTCTCTCTCTCTCCCTCTCTCTCTCCGTCTCTGTCTCTGTCTTTGTCTGTCTGTCTGTCTGTCTCTGTCTGTCTGTCGGTCTGTCTGTCTGTCGGTCTGTCTGTCTGTCTGTCTGTCTGTCTGTCTGTCTCTCTCTCTCTCTCTCTCTCTCTCTCTCTCAACGCAAACACGTATCCCGGAGCCACACACAATGCAAAGTGCGCGACGCTGATCCCACACTAAATCAAGATTGTGATCTGGCGGCGGCTGAGCAACCATCCCTCAAGAGCCTTCGTTTGGCGACACTTCGGGGGCCGCGAGAATGATGCTATCTGGGTGGCGATGATTGGACGGAACGAGGCAGGGTGGGATGTGGTGGGATGAAGGAAGGATTGAGTTAGACGAAAGATTTAGGGAAGGATGGAAGAGGGCTTGGGAGGGATGGAGAAATGGGGGTGGAGTAGATGGATGACTGAGACAGACGTGGAACTGGCTAGGGATGGGGAGGGATGGGATGGAGTGATGGGGAGAGATGGGATGGAGTGATGGGGTGGGATGGAAGGATGGCTGAGTGGGACTAGGAAAAGGGTTGAGATGGCCAGGAATGGAAGTAGGATGAGAAGTGATGAGGATATGAGATAGGATGGAGCGGTGGGAGTATAATGGAGGGATGGGAAAGGATTGAAGGATTAGGTGGAATTCAGAGATGACTGAGTCAAACAAGCAGGTGATTGGTGAGGGAGAGAAGGATGGCTATAGATGGAAGTGGATGCAATACTGGGGAGGGATGGGGATATTAGAACATGGCTGGGCTGAATGAGGCATGGATGAGAATGGACTGGAAGCAGATGAAATAATAGTTGGGTTGGGAGTGGAGACTGGAGTTCGGGATGAGGAGGAGTGGGAAGGGAAGGAGAAAAAACGATGCTATCAGGCTGGCGATGATTGGGTCGGATGAGGCAGGATTTGGATGGAAGAAGGGTGGGGACAAGGAAGGGAGGGGACGAGGGAGGAAGGGATGGAAGAAGAGATGATTGGATTCGACGAGGGACTGGCAGGATAGAAAGGAAGATTACGAGGCAGATAGCTTTGTGACTGGTATGAGAGGGAGAGATGAGAAGGAAATTGGAAGGAAAGGAGGATTAAACATTGGGTGAAATGACTGAGTTGGATGAGGGAAGGATGGGTAGGAAATGAGGAAAGAACGACGCTGTCTGGCTGATTGGTAGAGTTTGGTTGTGAAAGAAGAAATGGTGAGAAGGGAAAAAACGGAGAATTAAGTGGGTGGAGAAGAAACTAAATTATAATATTGAGATTGCGGTGTAAGAGGGGGAGATGCAAGGATGAAAATGAGGAAAGAACTGAGGATCAAGAGGCAAGAAATGTCTGGGTAGGGGAGGGAGGATGAAGTGGGAGTAGGAATGACGAGGAAAGAAAGGAGTATTAGAAGACTGTAAGAAATGACTGGGAAAACGTATGGCATGGAAGGGATTGTATGGAGAGGGAAGGAGAAAGAAACGATACTGTCTGGCTGGTTATGACTGAAAATTGGCGAGGCAGGGATGTGATGGAGGGACGGGGCTGAGATGGAAGGAGGACGAAAGGACGGTAGATAAGACTGGGTTAAACTAATGACAGATGGATGAATAGGAATGGAGCTTAAGGAGAAAGAACGCTGGAAGAGTTGACTGGGTAGCGGTGTTAGGGGTGGAGCAGAGGAAGAGGGGATGGTGTCGAAGCAAGACAGAGGGCAGACTAAGAAGCTGAAAGAAAAGCTGACAGAGAAAAAAAGATAGTCTCACTGGGGTGCAATTACCTGTGATGTGCGGGGGGACCGGAGAGAAAAAGAAAGGAAGAAAGAATGATAATAATTTGGAGGTCAGAAGCAGGAAAGAAGATTTTTGAAGCTGGAGAGATAATTGGATTGCATAAAAGGGGACGGGAATAGAATGGAAGACTGGAAAGGGAGAAAGGAGAAGGATGAAAGAGGTTCCGTAGAGGTGAGGGATAGGGGAAGTAGGAAAGAAAGATTAGAAAATTGAAGAAATGATTAATGTGGACGAGCTAGGCAAGTACGGGGAAATGGGGTGTAAAGGGAGAGGATAAGGATGGGATGAACAGAACTGAAAGAGAGGAAAGGAGAGATGAGAAGAGAACAGAAATGGTCGGGGGGGGTGGGGGGCAGACATGTGGGGACTTGATGGGGAGGGGGGGGGACAAGAAATGAGAGGGAAGAAGGAAAGCACAGGTGCTTGTTCTGTTACAGCATTTTGAGGGCACGGCAGGTGGGAGGGATAGGGAGTACTAGAGGGATATGAGAGGAATGGCGGGACAAGAAAGGAATTGGGAAGAAAGGAAGAGAGGAAAATGGATGCGAATTAGTAGGTTGGAAGAGTTACGAAGCTGTGTGCGTGGAATACAGAGGCGAAAATGAGGTGACGAGTAGACGATGTGGCAGTTTGTGGTTTCGGGGGGTGTTGGTAGATGAGGGATGGAGCGAGACAATGGAGATGGAGAGGCAGGAAGGAGAGTTAGGGAGGGAGGGAGGGACTGATCTGAAGAAAGAATGTGAGAGACGGAGGAAGAGAAAGAATGACGGAGGATAGATATGGAGGGTAAGGATGGGGACAGTAATAAAATGCATGAAGTCTGGGTATTAAATAAAAGTAAAAATAAATTAATTAATAAATAAAACTGTGACTGGGACTAGACGAAGTGGGAGAAGAGGATGGGGAAGACTGGGCCGGACAAGAAAGAACGATGGGAAAAAGATGAGAAGGGAGGGAAGTGAAAGAAGGAGGAACGGAGGGAATGAGAGTGGAATGTGGGTACAGGTGGATGGAAAGAATGAATAGGGTTGTGGATAGATGTGAAATGAAGAATGGGAAGATGGAAGGGAGGAAAAGGTTGGAGAGGTTGGAGGCACAGTTGGGAATGATACTGAGAGTGAAAAAATAAATAAATAGATAAATAAAAGCAGAGGGTAGTTGAGTTGGAAAAGAAGGAACATGGTTTTGGAGAAAAAAAAAAACAGTAAAGAACAGAGGGATGTAAAAAGGAAAGGAAAGCATGGAGAAGAAAAGGAAGGAGGGAGGAGAGGAATGGAGAAAGAAACAATGCTGGAAGGTGCAATGCAAAATAAGTAAATAAAAGCTGACGGCCAGGAAAGTAAATAGCTGAGAGGAATAGAATAACCCGCAAGAATGAAGATGAGATGGAGTGGCAAGGTTTATGTGAAAATGTGCCTTTTTTTTATAGTCCGTTCCCTGAGGCCCAACATTTTCCTGACGTACCTCACGAATTCACATGAGACGTTATGGGGGAGATGAGTCGAGAAATGGGAGATGAGTAACAGAAGGAAATGAGATGGGAAGGGTATTGCAGAGAGGAAGAGGACTGTCGCTAGGATCAGAAGGTGAAGGGGAGGTTGAGATGTAGAGGTGAAAATAGAAGTACCGGTAAGAAAAAAGTGACTAGGCCAGACAAATTGGATATCGTTGCTGGAGAGGGAAGGGGAGGAAGGGATTAGGAGACGAAGAGAGGTTGTGTATTGGAGCGATTGGACGAAGAGTGATGAGGAGAGTTTGAGTGGAGGGAGGAGCAAGGATGAAGAGAAGATTAGGAGGGATGAGAGGGGATTAAGAGAGATGAGGGGGATTAGGAGGAGGAAAAGGTCGTCATGTCCATAAGAAAAATCAGATAACAAGAAGCCTACCGGCCAATAACAAGGTTATCCGGGAGAAGAGACTACTTTTGCTAAAGATATTACTACATATAAGAGATTAATAGAATAGAAGAAGGCTCGTCAGGTCTAACAACTTGTTTCTTTTTTAATGTTCAGTTAACACAGTATAAGGAAAGGAAAATAATATTTGATGGAAAACAGCAATAAAGGTTATTTGTAAAGGAAGGATGAGTGAAAAATTTTATTCCCCAATCAGCCTACTTGTTACAGATTTTGAAAACAGACCACGGCACATCATTGTTATATTTACCTAAGCCTACTTTGTCCGTCAGTAAACATGTATCTGAAAGGGATAAAAAAGGAAAGACAATGTGTGTTAACAATTACGATCTAACAGAATCTTAAGTCTGTCAGTTACATTCCGCTGTAATATACAATAGCTCGCGTTACTTGTGTTCATATTACATCCAGAAATTAACGGCTATTAAAGTCTTTCAGCACACTGACACTATTCTCACCGACAAGGACAGTGGTTGACTAATCTGCTTTCTCTCCAACAAGGAGAGTATGTTTTCACCCCTGTTTGTTTGTTTGCTCTCTCCAAGAAGTAGAATATGATTTCATCCCTGTTTGTTTGTATGTTAGTTTGTTTGCCTGTCAGCAAGTTTACTCGAACTCTAGGTAGCCCATGTCCCAGGGAACAATCGATTAACTTTTGGAACCGATCCGGATCGTATTACGGATTCTGGATCCGGAAAAGATTTTTTGTGAAACCCTAATCAGTGATGAGAAAACTTAACCCATTATGAAGAGTGGTTTGGAAATTACGTTGCCCTTGTCTGTGAGATGCGCTCCACTGAGTGACCCTCTAGTTTTTAATCTATTATTGTTACTGTCAGACGTTTCTACTGGGATTATGAATGTGACCTAGAAGTGAAGGAATTAATGAGGTAATACCTCAACAGCTCGAGTTTCGAAAGCGAAATCATCGGGAGATGAAGAATAAAATTTTAAAGTAGTTAGACGTAGTGCCCAGGTTCATTACAACTTTTTAAACAACTGTCTTCGTAATATACGGTAATTATCACAATGATGATTATACTAGCTACTCGAGGACAGCAGGAAAGAAGTGGTTGTGAGAAAAGGCCGGAAAAATGAAACTAGAAAATGGAGGACAAAGAAGATGAACAAATTCATGCGGTTGTCTTTTCACAGTGTACCGAGTATATTTACTTTTCTAAGCGATTTTATATAACCTTGGCGAGATCATCCGCAGCGAAAGGACTGATGAGGGCTGTACCCATTCCTGTGCTAGATCCTTCTAAGATGAATAATATAGTCTAAAACCTGATTGAACATACTAAGTTTTAGCTAACTTTTGCAACAAATGTGACACTTCTCGAATTCTGCGTCTTGTATGTAGACATATATATTTAAATGTTTTGTTTGGAAAACATGAAATATGTGTCACACACCAAAGAGGGAAGAGGGCCCGTTCAAACGGAACTCGCGCGTACGGTAATCGTCTTTAAAACCGAAAAGAACACATACACCCGAATTCATAACCCATTCGACATCGTCCTGGTGCCCCAGTCCATTCATAAGTGACCACAGAAACATGCGAATGGGGAATCAAACAGTGAGAACTGATGGGGATGGGGAACATTAACTATGCTTGACGTGTGTGTGTGTGTGTGTGTGTGTGTGTGTGTGTGTGCTGTGAGACGATTTCATATAATTTGGATATAGTCCCAAAGCAGTGTAGTAATTAATGATGCCTACAAGTACATCTAACCCTGTAGTCCGAAATCTCCATTAAATTAAGGGAAATCGCTTGTAAATAACGTAAATTAAGTGGAACAAAACGTCGCCGGATAAAAAGGGGCTAATGCGACATGACTGGGAATTGCGCAGGCATGAAAGGGGAAAATCAGAACTACTAATCATGGGAAACAGAGAGAGATGATGGGATGATGGAAGGATGGTGAGGAATATATAAAAGTCACCACGAAAAGGGGGGTCAAGGAGAGGGAAGAGGATGACTGGACAATGATGGCCACATGATGGGAACGTGGGATGATGGAGGGATGAAAGGGGGGATCAGGAAGAGCAACCATGAGATAAAGGTAAAAGGGAGTGAGAGATGATTGGGCTGGGATGATTAGGCATGGAGGTGAGGTAATGGTGGTGGTGGTTCGCGATATGGGGATTAGAAAGTTGAGGAGGCGGCATTGAGGAAGGGGTGGTAATTGTGATGAGGGCACTGAGACGTCAAATGGGAGGTTAGATGGTTGATATGAAGGGTAGTGGAGGGAATGGGGTGGACAGGGAGGTCGCAAGGGGAAAATGAGGCTCACTGTGATAGGTAAATGATGGAGAGGTGGTCTTTTAAGGTGGAGAGAGGAGAGAAAAAAAGGAAGCGAGAGAAAATAAGAGGTGAGGAGAAAGAAGAGATCAGAATGGGAGAGGAGAAAGGAAAGATGCGGATAGGAGAGGAGGGGAACTGGGAAGAGAGAAGGGAAGAGGAGAGAAGAGAGGATGCGTGAACGAAAGTGTTCCGATTGACATGAGGGCACTGAGGCGTCGAACTGAAGGCTAGATGGTTGATAGGAGAGTGGCAGAGAAAGTAGCCTAGATGGACCAGTGCGGTAGGAAGAAAGGGAGACTGGGGTAAAGCATGATGGGGATGTGTTGTATGAGTGTCAGTGGTGGAGAGAAGAACTGATATTGTGGAGAGAGAGAGAGAGGGAGAGAGAGAGAGAGAGAGAGAGAGAGAGAGAGAGAGAGAGAGAGAGAGAGAGAGAGAGAATTTAGTTTCCCTGGACACATGAGTTTTGTAGTCAAGATGTGGAAAGAAATGACAGACCGGGGAGAGAGATGAAGGATGGCTTGAAAAAGAAGAGGAAAAATGACACAAAGGGAATCAAATGATGATGAAATAGAAGAGGAGATAGACGAAAAAAAGAAAAAAAGTGGGGGGTTGGACAAGAGTGAGAGGTAAGTATTAAAGTGAAAGGCTCTCTGGAAATATAAGAAAGATCTGTTGTGTGTTAGAGACAATTAGCCTCATCAGTGCGATAAAACCATTTCCGGACGATTTATTAATCCCTTAAGTACAATAAGACCTCATTTACCAGGTTATTCTTGCTATGAGAGGGCTTTAATCCATGACCACTTCCATTCGACGATGAATTTTAATATTTTATGTTTGCTGCTACAATGCAATTCCATTCATTAACACTTTCAGTACAATGAAACCCCTTTTTGTTCACTCCTGCAACTATAAGAGGCAATTCAGCTTAGGTGAGACTTCTGTTATTGAAAGGAAACTTACAAACTCTATTACTTCGCTACGAGAGGCTGAACAAAATATTTTGAATAGCAGGATTAAGTACTGGAGACGCCATCGTACTAAAGAGGATGATTGGGAAGAAAGTGATTTAGGGAAAGATGCGGCTGTGGTGAGGAAGTAACGAGGCGAAGGAGATAAATGGGCTCCGTCAAAGAGGGTGAAGACTACTATGTTGGTGAGAAAAACTCAACAAGAAACAGACACGTCCACAATAAAAAATGAGAGTAACTGAGTGAAACGAAAGAAGTGAGACACTGATACATAGAAAGAACTAGAAAGACATGTCAATATGTATAAATGTATATTATATATAAGTGAGAGAAGTGGAGGAGCGAATGGGTAAATATGATTTGGAGCAGACGGAGGACGTGGAAGGTGTCTGCAAGATATCCACAGAAGAAATCTGTGTAGTGTATGATGTGGAGAGTGGGGTGAATAGAAGACGAAAGGGGGTGCAAGGAACAGCATGGTGGAATGATAAGGTGAGACAGGCTGTGGCGCAAAAGAGGTAAGCATATGGTGAGTGGATGAGAAACAAGGGCGTGGAGGAAGTTGAGAGACAGAAGAGAGAGTTACATGTACAGAGGAAGAGAGAGGTGAAAATATTAGTTAGAGGGACTAAGAAGAGAGTGGATGAGGAATTTGGAAAGAATTTGAATGTAAAGTGGAGGGAATGTAAGAAAATGTTCTGGAAAACGGTAAAGACAGGGTGATAAAGATGAAAGTCGGGGAGTGAAAGATAAAAAGGGTATATTGCTAGTGAAGAGAGAAAAAGTGAGCAGATGGGGAAAACATTTGAAGGAATTGCTGAACATAAATAATGAAAGTAATGCGAATATAAGTGGCTGGGGAATGGCTAGGAGGAGGAGGGGGTTGAGAAGAGAGGAATGAATCAGTAAGATGGAAGTAGTGGACGCAATGAAGAAAGTCAAATCGGGGAAAGCCCAAGGAATTGATGGAGTGTGTGGTGAAATGCTGAAGCATGGGGGAGAGATAGTGGCAGAATGGACATAGAAGATGTGTAGATTGGCCTGGGAGGAAGGTAGAGTCCCGAAGGATTGGAAGTCAGCTATAATTATTCTCCTGTACAATGGAAAAGATGAAAAAGAAGTGTGTGGTAATCACAGGGACATTAGTCTTCTTAGTGTAAGAGGGAAAGTATATGGTAGGATACTTATCTGACCAAATTAGAGAAATAACAAAGCAATTAGTTGGAGACGGAGGTTTTTGGAAGGGAGGAGCTTCTGTAGATCAGATATTTATTCTTAGGCCTTTAGTAGAAAAGTTTCTAGAGAAGGGAAAGAAGTTTTATGTGGCCTTCGTGGATTTGGAGGAAGCATAAGATCCGAATGAATGTGTTTGAATGGATGAGTAATTGGGGAGTGTGTCGTACTGTCTCGGCTACCTCCCTTTCCTTGGGGGAAGCAGCCTAGGTATATAGATAGATAGATAAGACAGGGTGGATACATAAGGAATGTGGAAAGTATTATGAATATAAGGAGTAAATGGGACGTTGTTGAATGCCGTGAAGGGTATGTATGGGGGTACTAAGACTGGAGTGCGTGTGGATAGTGAACTGAAAGAATTTTATCTATTTGAATGTTGGATTGAAACAAGGATGTGTCATGCCTCCATGGCTGTTCAATCTGTATATGGGTGGGGTTACAAGAGAGATACAATGTAGGGCAGTGGATGTTGGAGCGGCCCTACTTGGAGAAGGTAGTGTGTGGAAACTCCCTGTACTGTTGTCTGCAGAATGATACTGTGTTAAGTGAGGGCGAAGGGGAGCTGCAAGGCTTGGTGATTGAGTCTGGAAGTGTGTGAAGGAAACGGAATCTAAAGGAGAATGTAGGGAAGAGTAAAA
Organism: Coenobita brevimanus; assembly: GCF_032717465.1. Classification (NCBI taxonomy): domain Eukaryota; kingdom Metazoa; phylum Arthropoda; class Malacostraca; order Decapoda; family Coenobitidae; genus Coenobita; species Coenobita brevimanus. The sequence goes on along the minus strand of NC_137004.1, from coordinate 14,548,001 downwards.
TTACGGTCTTCGAGAGAAATGAAGTCACTGAATATACAGTGAGGCTGGATGAGGAGAAAATGGAAAATGTAAGTGTGTTAAGTACTTGGGCACTGTGATGAGCAAGGATGGTAGTTTAGAGGGTGAAGTGCTTGAAAGGGTACGACAGGGAAGAAAGGTTGCTGGTTCTTTAAAAGCAGTGATACGGAACATGGAAGTGAGCATGGAAGTAAGTCACTGCATGACAGTATAGTGATATCTACCCTAACGTATGGAAGTGAAACTTGGACCTTGCTGGAAGGACACAAGTCATGAGTGAGAGCAGTGGAAATGAGCTAGTTGAGAGGAGCATGTGGAGTTATATGGAGGGACATACTGACAAATAAGGAAGTGAAGGAGAGTTGTGGTGTGGATGTGGATGTGATAGAAAGCGTTAGGAGAAATACACTGAGGTGGTTTGGCCATGTGGAGAGGATGGAGAGCGAGAGACTAACGAGGTAAGTGTATACGAGTGAGGTGGAGGGGGGAGAGGGAGGAGGAGGCCGAGGAAGAGATGGAGGGATGGAGTGGAGAGGTATTTGATAGAGGGGAGTGTGAGCTCGGAGCAAGGCAGTGAAGTGGCACTGGACAGGGCGACATGAAGGCGATTTGTTTGTGACCACCCCTTACGGGACTGAGGCGTCTGACAATTATATATATATATATATATATATATATATATATATATATATATATATATATATATATATATATACGCCCGTTACGGGACTGAGGCGTCTGGCAATATTATATATATAGATTAACTTATTTATTTATTTATTTATTTATTATTGACTCAAAACAGATGAAGGGCTCAGCAGGACATAACAGTCTTCAAATGAACTAGAAATAACATAGCGAAGCAAGATGGAGGAAGTGTGATCAATACAATCCTAACGTAAGTATTTCACTTCACCTAACCAAACATTACTGCCATTCATCTCATCTTACACCACATCACCCAACCCAACCTAACATCTAACCTAAGGTAACCTAACCTAACCTTACCTTACCTATCCTCACTTCACCTCACCACATCTAACCTAATCAAATCACATTAAGGAGCACCACCACAAGTAAACGTATACCTCTGAGCATCTTCCAGTTAACAATACATGCTAAACGCGATGCACACAAGCGTAGCAACACAGCAGGCGGCAAATACATCCTAATCCTGTCCACCAGCAACACATCACCTTCCCTATCCAATCCGTAGTGTTACTAGCTAAAGCATTTGAGACAAGTGAAAAAGCAAGAAGAAACAGGATGGAGATAAGATATGATAACCTAACCTAACCTAACCTAATCCAGCAGCACCATGGCAAGCAAAAGCATCCCTCTGGCCACATGCTCCCCCAATCAGCCAGACAACATGATGCTCCTCACAAGCGTTTCAACACAACAGGCGCAAACTACTGTACATCCCCACTCCCGTCCACCCCTAATACATCACCATCCCCAGCCATTCCCGAGACGGCGTTACTGACTTAGGCAAGTTCAGGGCTCAACACAGTGGGTCATATTTCACTCACAAACTCCACTCGAGTCTAGGGCCGAACAAGGATCTGATTTATGGATTTAGGAAAGGAGACGTGAACTCTTCTTAAAATGCTCGTTTTGTGTGTGTGTGTGTGTGTGTGTGTGTGTGTGTGTGTGTGTGTGTGTGTGTGTGTGTGTGTGTGTGTGTGTGTGTGTGTGTGTGTGTGTGTGTGTGTGTGTGTGTGTGTGTGTGTATGTGTGTGTGTGTATGTGTGTGTGTGTGTGTGTGTGTGTGTGTGTGTGTGTGTGTGTGTGTGTGTGTGTGTGTGTGTGTGTGTGTGTGTGTGTGTGTGTGTGTGTGTGTGTGTGTGTGTGTGTGTGTGTGTGTGTGTGTGTGTGTGTGTGTACCATGGAATCTTTTTGTTTCTGCTGGTGCCGTAGTATATTATTCAACGCATGGGACAGCTAACTCAGTGAATAGAACAGAAACATTTTCCACTATCTTTTTCATAAATGTGGTCATTTTGCTTTATGTTCTTGCTGTTGACAGATGATTTTTATCATGGGTAAGACAATTCCTAGCGAAAGGTTTGAAGTTATTTCAAGCCTCTTCCTTGTACAATAACTACAGTATATCCAAAGTGATGCAATGGGTCAATTCTCCAGTGACAAAAGTGCTGCTCTTCAGCTTTGTGGATCAGTTACCCTTGATAACCCTTAACCCCTCAGGTCAAGTAAAGCATATTCACTTTAATGTGGTCAACAGCAAGCGATTTTTTTCTCAATTTCAGGAAAATAATTTGTCTTGAAGGGGTTAATAAAGGGTATAGCTAACATCCTACAGTCTACATTGCCTCATGTGGGTTTAATAAGACCGTCTGGTTCTGACAAGAATAAAATATTGGTCAAGAAGTATTCAAACAGTAAAACACCGGCGGCCTGCAACTGATCTTAGAGTCAAATATTTAACTTCCTAAGAACTTATCTTTAGACTGACTATTCTCAAAATCTAAGGACTTCATCGTTGTCCCATCCTCAACCATTCAGCCAAGTTTGGTTTTGCTCAGAGCAAAACTTTTCGAGTTGTCCTTTCCATGGGACCCTGACGTTCGATTTACTTTTCTCCTATTCATGCCTCATCCTCAACCATTTCCCCATTTTTGTTCTCAATGACATCAAAACTCTTCAAGATTACTTTTCTGTGTGACCTTCACCTACGAACTTTTTTTCTAAAAACAATAGGCGAAGTCCTTTAAAGACTAGAACCCTCTCACCAGGTTGGTCCAAATCGGATGAAAACTGATCATTTAATTCTCCCACTAACATAAACAAATAAACCAAACACACACACACACACACACACACACACACACACACACACACACACACACACACACACACACACACACAAACTGCGATACAATACCCCGCCGCGCTTCAAGTCCACTTAGGTGTTAAGAAAAATGCGTCTCCAGGCTGAAAGGGTTAAGTCATGGGTAGAATGTGTACCGAGCAACTGTCGTGCGTGGATGTTTTTCGCTACAGTGCATAAATACATTCGGTAATGGAGTACAGAATTAATAAACAAAATGCTACCTTGACTGACATACACTCTTTGGGATAGTTTTTTTTATTGTGCTGTTTATATTATTTTATGATGACCGGAACATGAAATCTGTCAACTACAGTATAAGCCTACTACGCTCCTAACAAATTTGGTTTCCTCACTTCGCTGCACTCTTTATAAGGGAAGGATAAGAATCATGTATTTGGAGTATACGTGAGAGAGAGAAAGAGAGAGAGAGAGAATTTTCTTTATAACATTATGTTCAGTTGTGTAGTAAATACTTATCACACCACAGTACAATCTGGGATTTATATTCGTATGTTTCTTTGTGACAAATTTAAATGTCTGTGGGTGATTAGTACTTATAACGCTTTGATGTTATCATCCTTAGTTTTACTGAGCGCTCATTCTGTGCCAATTATTTAAGACCATTCCACTATGTTACAAATGATTTCTGTATTTTAGGATTAAGGTCTTTATTACAGCAGTTACTTTCATTTTTATATTACTTTGTGTGATTTAACCTCTTGCTGCAGCTTATATCTAGTTTTACAAAATCCTCTCGCATTGCTTTATTAAGCCTGGCGCGGCCTTTCGCACCCAAAGGGTTAAACACTTTCCATAAAACTTTCAGTACATCATCTTTTTTTCTTTCTTTCCTTTTTTATTGATCCTTCTTACCTTTAGACGACATTTTTCCACTTAAGGAAAGGACTCTGATAGTGATGACGTTAACAACGGAATATTTGCCATGTTACTTGAGAACAGTCATAATTCATTATTTACTTAAACTTTTGGCGATAAAATCATCATAAGCGTCGAAATTGAAAACATTTGAAACTTATCGCGAGGTACCAGGCCCAGGTAAGAATTAGTCCAATTGGGTCGGAAATAAAGCAATGAAGTCGTAGCGACGAGGGCTGGTAGGAAAAACGAGAAAAAGAAATAGGTGAAAAATAATATTAGTGTACATACATATTATACTGTATATGAACGGACACTCATCAAGCATGTACAACACTGAAGGGAGGAAAATAACTATCAGGCTATCATCTTATCCTCTTTTATCCAATCTGGTGCATGGTGAGTCAGAGATAGGTTTTTTAGATCCGACCTTTAAGACGAAGGTGGCCAGGCTTGCTCGGCTGTGAGTGACATTATGTAAGGAATAAACCCCAAGAACCCCTGAGATGTAAACCTTCCCAGGCCTCAGCACACTAAATAAACAGGCGCCGACTTGGACATATGGTTACTACTCAACGTAGTAAATGGTATCATGAGTCACATGATAGCACTTGCCCTGCTGCTCAATGTAAAGTCACCTGAATGTAGTACTACATCGAGTTGCTGAACAGCGAGCAGCCACACATGTCACGGGGTAGGAGAGGAAACAGTTAACAAAGAAAATCATAAAATGAGATGCAGGCAGGGGTAAATGTAGATAAAAACACTGATAGAGTAGGATGGAAACAGAAAAAAAAAATGAAAAAAATACTGACCGAAAAAGAAAGTAGAAAAAAGTAAGTAAAGTGACTGACAGAGTAAGGTTGAGGCAGGAAATAATAGTTGTTGGCATTGTTGCTTTACCCGAGTCTGTCTGGCCGAGCTGACCCGTCGACGGAAGGTAAGCAACTGCTTTTATCTAGCCATCCTACAGGTACAGTACACTGCGTACAGTCAAAGAAACAATTATCTTTGCAGTTCCGTCTGAAGAATATGTAAAACTGGCTAAGCACAATCAGAATCTGCCTCTACTAATGCATTTCGCAAATGGTTCGTCTTTTTTTTTTTTTACAGTGTATTCATCAAACCTTGAGAAGATACTTATTTCTCTGACTGTACATCGTGCATGGCACTGGTACCATCTCGTGCCAGACAGCGCCTCTCCAGGGTCAGACAAAGATCTTTTCCATAGGGAGGGGGAAAAACAGTAAATAAAGAGATTGAGTTGATAGGAAGGAGTGGAAAAAAGCGTTAACAAGAACTGTGCCTACGCAGATCACAGATGCAATTTTCATAGAGTTCTGTATGATTAATTTACTTTCCCATGTGCATAATTAATCCTCCTGACTGTCACCGGCAAATATTGACATTCTCTCTCTCTCTCTCTCTCTCTCTCTCTCTCTCTCTCTCTCTCTCTCTCTCTCTCTCTCTCTCTCTCTCTCACTATGATTTTTGGTACAGACTACACCTTTCAACGGTAACAAACGACCGGAGAATCCGAAGATATCAAACTTCCACTGGCTTTTAATTACTCAAGTTTTTAAACACATGTATATTTACATTCTTTTAACACACGATCAAGTATAGCTTGCCAATCATACACTTCTCGTTTGTATTAACTGTGAATGGGCTTGCTGGGTTTTGAATTAGGTTGATCCCATTCTTTCATTTATGGTATTTGGTCACACTGTCCATCCGTATGATCAGAATCGACTAGAGTTGTTTCCTTGACAAGCATAAATTTAAACCAATCAACCCAGGAACGACTTTTCTAAGCTATTCTTGCTAGCGCCCAAGGATTGCATTCAACTAAAAAACTTCGAATCGTAGAGGGTCAGATAGATCCTTCACATGGTACCTTCCTTCAGGTGAATAAAATCGTCTGGTGGTGGCTTTATTATACAAGCACGTCATGGGACTGAAGACATAACTTGATATTTTTCCGCAGACTGCCCCAGGTAAAGTTAAAAATCCATGCCTTGCCCTTTGTTCGTTCAATCCATGTATTTATTAGCTAAGTCGATTCCCATAAGTGTGAACTGAGATGAGAGCTCTCGTGTAGTTCAGCTGCCTATTCCCACTCGTCCACTACTCTTCGAATCCTGTTGTGATGTAATACTAATTAAGATCAGTGTGTGTGTGTGTGTGTGTGTGTGTGTGTGTGTGTGTGTGTTTAACCTGAATATCCGTTCTTGGCCTCTTCAGTCCGATAATGTGTTTTTGCAATGATTCTCTAACTACATGAATTTATTCAGCATAGAAAAACCCACAGATACTAAAGTCGTTAAAATAATTCATAAGTACTCCAGTTAGAGATGTTTCTATTATCTTCAGTACTAAGCGTCTAGAGGCAACTGGAATGAAATATTATTCATGTAGTCGTAGTGTAAGAATAAAATAGGCTGCCAGTGTCTCCTTTAATAGATTTTCCTATTTACTACCCCATTTCATTTTCCCTTGAGTCCTTCCCTCTCCAATGAATACGAGTTGTTTAAGCCTGTTCTCGTAAGGCAGAGTTCCAGTGTCATGTTTTTCAGGAAAAAAAAAAAAAAAATTGCTCTCGGCAAGCTCTCAACAGGTTTAAAGCAAGCACTTTTACTGAAGTTGTCGCTAGATGGCGTCACCTCAGGGCTCAGCTGATGGCTGATTTGGACTTTCCATGCCAAATTACCTTATATAGTACCACTTTCATGATTCCAAAGGTCTCCTTTTAACAAATCCATCAGAAGCAGAAGAAGAAAACGAAGAGTGCTGGCCACTTATTGACCTGCTGGCTATCGCCGCAGGTAAAAAGTTTCAGAGCACATACCACGTGAAACAATCTATCACCACAAAGGACAGCTTCTGAAAAAAATCCCCACTTAGTAATCCTGCTTGGATGAGGCTGCGCCGTTATTGCATGCTTGTTACATTTTAAGGCCACTATTGTTATTATGAAACTGTTGAGATGATAAAATATTATTCATACCTGAACATCCCAAGCTGGTCTGAATCGGAAAATATCGGAACCATCCTGCGCTTTGTTTGTTTGTTTGTTTGTTTGTTTTTTATCTGTAGTACCCTTTTCGCTATTCCTGAAGCCTTCACATGAATCACAACAAAATGACCAAAACTATTCAAATACTTCATGCACGGTCTGACCAGAGCAAGATTAAGTTACTGATTTACCATTCAACCCGATTACTCATACTTTCGTATATAGATGGAAAAATTAATATGATTTTCTATGCCTATATATACACACCGTTACCCAGGCTTTGAATGTGTACCAAAAAGGCCTTCATGAGCCTTTCCACAGAGTTGTTGTAACAATGAGTACGGTAGTCTATAGTCGGTTTTATCTTTACCATCGTTTTTCGGTGGCATAACTACGCTTAGGACTTAACTTTTTCGAAATTATTCTGTTGTCTGAATATCTTCCAGCTATTTGAATAATTTTTATAAGCAGCTGTGACTACTTTTTTGGTAACTTTAATATCGTACGCCAATTTTCTGATGCTCGTACTGAATGTAAGGTCTAAGTCAATTAAAAGATGTAATAAATAATTATGGCCAGAGACTGGACCCTCGAAGCACCTTACTAGATTCAGAAAAGGAGACACAATATCACAGAAGCTCTTTACTGCCTCACTAAAGCTCTTCACTGCCATCTTAACAGAGGAACTTAGAAAAAAAATATAAGGAATTCTACAGTAACAGTTAACAAGCTCTAATGGAATAGTTGTTTTTAATGGACCAGGAGTTGCAGGTGGTACTGGAGGTGTTCAGAGGAAACTTGAAAGTGGTTTGCAAGATAAACAAGCAGAGAGCCAATTAGGCTAAATGGTCCAGCATCTCACCCGGCCACCTCAGACAAGAGCGGTGGACAAGGTGTTAGAAAGTGACGATAAACATACAAAATTAAACCGAGGCAATCAGGGTCTGGCTTGGTGATGGTGCTGATAACATGCTGAAGAAAGGCCATGGTGAAGAGGAGTTTTGATCGGTAGAACAGCATCATAAAACAGAAGTACCGCTCGTTTATTAGTTTATTTGTTGTCTTAACCACCTCAAAAAGAGAGGTCAATACTCAGATTAATAAGGAACTGTTGGTAGCAAGATTAATCACAGACATCTCAGCAGTGAAGGTATTTAAGGAGGACGCTTTTAAAACTTTCACATCTGATACTGTATTTTTAATATTTTATCTTGCCATCATTTGACAACTGTATTCAGCATCAGACCTTTGGTTGCGAAGGAATTAATGGTATCATCTTTACCTGTTCCAAAAGGCCGTCCACAGTTGGGCATAATCATCAAAACATAAAAAGCGTAAATGGAGTACAGAGAATAATCTTTCCGTGAGATAGTTCCTCCTTGATCTATATTACATAGTCCGAATGTAGTAAAAAAAAAAATAAAGTCACTATATTCAAAGGACTAAATCAGGCTCTCCCCCTTTTTTTTTATTATTAATTATTCTGTTCTATGGATCACCCACTCCAGTCAATTCTTTGCTACATACAAAGACTTCAAGGGAGAAGACTGAAAATATTAAATAAAAATGAATGTATGAAGTTAAAAAGAACGTTAAAAGTGTACACACACACACACACACACACACACACACACACACACACACACACACACACACACAGTCACCTGTTTTTTAATCACATGAATAAGCTCACCTTGCTTGATCACGACTCGACTCTCATGAATAAGAGAATAAAGGAAGTCAACCATTATAAAGGCAAGTTATTTCAAAGTGGGACATAGGTCGAGACACGGAAAACAATAATGAGGGATATGTAACATACACGTAGTCGTGGAACTTAATTTCCTTATGCAGTTCTTCTTTCAAGAGATTATTTACGAGCTTACGAAACTAATTTAACAGTGAAGTGGTATGAAAACACAACTGATTCTGTCAGTACGATATTTCTTACCATATGGCATCCTTGCTACAGATACGGTATTTTATTTAGCATAGGAAAGACATCTCGTAATAAAGACATTCATCCATTTGTTGCCGTGGATGCAGTTCGGTTCTTTATTAATGAAATTAGGAGACACATTTGTTCACCTGAAAAAATGAAAATGAAATCCTACTAGTAAACAGTTAAAATCTGTCTGGGCTGCACATTCATTGACTGGATGCTAATACCAGACAAGATTGTCAAGTAACAGCAGATCATTAAACTGTATATCAGTAAACTTCTTTGGCATATAAGTAAAGTGTAAGTCAATATCATGACTCGGCACTGCAGAATAAAGCATAAACTGCCTGCCTAGTAAGCTCTGTCACCCTTAGGACATTTCTTTTATTTTTTTCATATTTTTCCTTATTTTTTTCAATTTTGCCTTGTTCTTATTAACATCAGAATGATGCTAACTAGAACAAAGAGTGTTCTGTGTGACATCTCCAGGTTTCTTCAAAAATGAATAAAACAATTGGATGAGAGTAACAAATTATTGAAAATAAGTCACCATCCTAACGGCGGGGGAGGGGGGTATTCACATTATATAACTGTACGACAAACGGATGTACTCAAAAACTGCTTGCATAAGATCATCTTACTGAGCCACGACAAAAAAAAAAAAATGAATTTACACCAGTCTGTATGAGTGCGTGCTCTCTCTCTCTCTCTCTCTCTCTCTCTCTCTCTCTCTCTCTCCAACCGGTAACCGACTTTTATTTAACCCCATCAATATGAGGACGTCTTTTCATCTTGGATACTGCAAGACGAATATATTTAGCTTAGGACAGACCTCTTAGACCAAGCAAGTAATGGAAGAAAGGCGGGAATTTACATACAACCTTTTTTCACATTCATCTTATACAAAGGTCTTTAGTATAGTGGTTATAAGAACAGAATAAGAAAAGGTGCCATTGTGCTGCGATGTTTAATGAAAGCTGTTTCCAGTTTCTTTAATACGAGGTAATATCTTGTCAGCTGAACAAAACTGATGGTAAGAAGAAAGTAGTGTAAAAAATTATCTAATAGCACTGAAGTTCATACTCGGACTCGCTTGTCTTCTCATCTTGAAAACTTCTTTTGGGGGCTTCTTTTCTTGCTACCAAACAAGTTTATCTAAGTTTGGCGTAGTTTATCTTAGTGCAGAGGCTAATGAAAACTATAGCTTAATCCTGAAGTTCGAAAGTTCGATTAGTCTCCTAAGCCGTGTAAAACTGTCTGAATGTAGTAAAGAAATGCATAAAAATTGGAATAACCCATGTCTAAAGCGCAGCATCTGTTCTAACCTAACGAAGATCAGTAACTCCAGGTCAGATGAAGGCGATGTGTTGTGAGATGGGAAGGTTAATCTGACCAGTACGCAGGTAGACTCATTTTTACTTCCTAGCTAAGGCTCATCGGATGTCATGCAGTCTCTATCTTAGTATTAAAGTGATGAGTGGACCAGTTCCATCAAGTAAAAACAAACCAAACGAGCATGCGTGGTGACTGTCTCCTGGGGCGAGACGTGCACTGTGGTCTAGTTTCCTAGTCAGAGTTCGTGCTTGGAATTTATAATGACGTCTTTCAATATTTTATTCTTCTTGTTTCCGGGTGGCTGCATTCATCTTAGGAATGACTTTCCACACTGACGGAAAAATACAGTACATGGCTTTTCCAGGTATAATTATTCCCTTGTACAAAGGAAAAGGGGAAAAAGAAGTGTGTGGTAATCATAGGGGCATTTGTCTTCTTAGTATAATAGGAAAAGTGTATGGTAGGATACTTATTGACAGAGTTAGAGAAAGAACAGAGAAATTAGTTGGAGAAGAACAGGGAGGCTTTAGGAAGGGAAGAGGTTGTGTAGATCAGATATTCATTCTCAGATCTTTAGTGGAAAAGTTTCTAGAGAAGGGAAAGAAGTTGTATGCGGCTTTCATGGATTTGGAGAAAGCATATGACAGGGAGGATAGACTAGGATTGTGGAAAGTGTTAAGAATATATGGAGTAGATGGGAAGTTGTTGAATGCTGTGAAGAGTATGTACGATGGTGCGAAGGCTGCAGTGCGTGTGGATGGTGAACTAAGTGAATTTTTCTCTTTGAAAGTTGGGTTGAAACAGGGATGAGTCATGTCTCCACGATTGTTCAATCTGTACATGGATGGGGTAATAAAAGAGGTACAAGGTAGGGTAGTGGATGTTGGAGTGGCCCTGGTGAGAGAGGATAGTGTTTGGAAACTCCCTGTACTGTTGTTTGCAGATGATACTGTGTTGTTGAGTGAAGACGGAGGGGAGCTGCAAGGCTTGGTGGATGAGTTTGAGAGAGTGTGTAAGAAACGGAATCTAAAGGTGAATGTAGGGAAGAGTAAAGTGATGGTCTTTGAGAGAGGTGAAGTCAATGAATGTACAGCGAGGTTGGATGGTGAGGAATTGGAAAATGTGAGTACGTTTAAGTACTTGGGTAGTGTGATGAGTAAGGATGGAGGTTTGGAGGGTGAAGTGCTTGAAAGGGTACAGCAGGGAAGAAGGGTTGCTGGTTCTTTGAAAGCAGTGATAAGAAACAGGGAAGTGAGCATGGAAGTGAAAAAGTTACTACATGACAGTATTGTGATACCAACTCTAACGTACGGAAGTGAAGCTTGGACGTTGTTGGAAGGACACAAGTCAAGAGTGAGAGCAGTGGAAATGAGTTATTTAAGAGAAATCTGTGGAGTCACATGGAGAGAGAGGCTGACGAATGAGGATATAAAGGAGCGTTGTGGTGTTGATGTGGATGTGATAGGAAGCGTTATGAGGAACACACTGAGGTGGTTTGGCCATGTGGAGAGGATGGAGGGTGAAAGACTAACGAAGAGAGTGTATGTGAGTGAGGTGGAGGGGGAAAGGGGGAGGGGGAGGCCGAGGATGAGATGGAGGGATGGGGTGGAGAAGTATATGAGAGAGGGGGGGGGGTGAGTTGGGAGCAGGGGAGTGAAATGGCGGGGGACAGGGCGACTTGGAGGCGATTTGTTTGTGGCCACCCCAAATGGGATTGAGGCGTCTGGCAATAGATAGATAGAGATAGCTTTTCCAAATTTAATAAACTTGTCTGAAAGTGACACGAAAACAATAAAAGACTTAGCATCACAAAGGTGATCAATACATGTCTAGTCAGCGCGTGGGGCGAGGTTGAGCGAATTGATCTTGTTGTCCCCAAAGGCGATTTTGTTGCGCTTGCTTCCTCCTGAATGTCCATACATAGAATTTTCAATGACGTCTTTTAAACGTTTTTTTTTTTTTTTTTTCAATTTAATTCAGGATAGAAGTGGCTTCTTGAATGTTGGAGTTACATATCGCATTTAGTAACTTAACCTTTGCATTAGATAATGTAAAAAATATAATTCTTGCTATCATAGACAGTTCCACTTAGTTTTAAAATTTTTTCTGTTGTAGTTTATTTATTAATTTACTTTTTGGCCGGAGGTTATATATATAGCCATTATTACTGTCATCAGTATTAAAGCACTCCCTAATCTAAACAAACTCGTTTGGTAATTACAAAGAAGTAATGAAAAATATATAAATCAACTTAAAGAGCAACCTTTTCTGTACAGGCACGTCGTTTACTGCCGTATTTGGTGATATGCAGACGATGTGACTCAGTTTCAGAGAGACTTCGAGATGGAGGGGTTAGATGTAGCCTTGGTCAGTCTTTTACTACCACAGGGCTCTCACAAACTGAAATTATCTGGTCGTAGCAACGAAATAAAAGAAAGTAACTCATCGTACTGAAGAATTTATCGATAATGGGCGACTGTCTAGCACCGAGCAATGATTTATAGCCGCTTCAGTCTCGAAATGCAGTCCTTTGAAGGTGGGAGACATAAGAACAAGCCAAGCATGAGGTTATCAGCCGAACATGAGGTTATCCAGTCCATCCGAATGATTTAGTGGACAGATAAAATACTATGGAGGTAGACGAGTTCATTCAGCTTCTATTTGGCGTCTGAGTTTAGGCGATTTATGAAGCACCATGAATCACTTAGTCCATTAACTAGCTCTAGCAAGCAAACAGCCCACAGAGTACCTAAAGTAATTTACTGGACAAGTCTATCATCATCAAGATATCGCATCACAAAAAATCCCTTCTTTCAGTCTGCCAACTATACTGCCCGTATTTTTTATCGCTTTTAAAAGTCTTCCCAAACTATTGCGCTCATCTATATTCTCTCTCTCTCTCTCTCTCTCTCTCTCTCTCTCTCTCTCCTTTATTTATTTTTTTTCAATTTCGTACGACAGGGTACACAGAGAGGCATTAAGGATATTCCCCATTAACTTTTATTTGTGTCTTATAATAGCACCAGCTGACGTTACTGTGTGGATTTGATAACAACGAAGTGGGTGGAGACGCCAAGAATGGAAAACTGAAGAACCTGTGTAAGCCCTGATTACATTGAGGTTTTATATAATTCATCGTTGGCAGCATCAGATGGTCACATAGCCTAGAGAGGATGGATGTGAAATTGGTGGTGAAAAGGGTATGGGTGCATTTGAAAATATAATAATACGTAGAAAAAAAAGTGGGTATATACTCTAAATTACTCTAAATAGTTGTGTGAATGAATTAGGAAAAGAAAACCCTAGGAAATACCCGAAATGGTGAAGAAGAGAAATAAAAAAAAATTAGAATATACAGAGCTGCACAAGAGCTGCACCCGTATTATAACAAGACAGACGACGGAATAGGCTCTGTCCTACATACATAATTAAGAAGCCCATTTCTATGTGGATCGCTTGACCTCAAAGGTAAAGCCAAGAATTCCGATGCCCTGAATGAATGGAAATGTGGCCCATCTTACTAGGCCCTCTGTTGATAGTTCTCCCCTGTCTAGCCTCTCCTGTTACTATATCTCGTCCATCCCGGATGTGAGACGGGAATCAGATTTGCTTCTTATTCCACTGCGTGTACCTCACACTTTGGGTACTCTATGTCCGTCACTTTCCTTCCTGACGCATCATCTCGGAGAGAATTATATATGGGCAGGAAAACTTACCAGGCTTCTCTCAGTTTAAAATTATTAGCCAACGGAGGAAAGTGTTAAGTGGTGGATAAAATATAAGGCAAATATTAGTCCGAAGGTGTAAGCATATGTAGTATTACAATAATTCCGGTGTCTGATAATTCGCGCCAGAACTACCTAAAAAATATCAATACGAAATGAAGGTTCTGAATAACAGTACAATGGGTTAAGTAACAGTGAGGCGTAATTCATGGTTATTTGCCAGACAAAATAACTGGACAATTTTTTACGTAGATATTGAAAAAGAAGCTGTCCACGGCATTTATTTCTTGAAAGTAATTACACAGAGCAGAACACCTGTGTAAAAGGTCAAAACAAGAATTATAGCATCAGATAATCCAAAATAATGGAAATATTTTGCACGTGACTTGCACGTAAATGTATCCTTACACCCATTTTTCTTTTTTTTGGGGGGAGGGGAGGGGGTTAGGAATGCCGATATAAAAGATATCAGTAAATATAATCATCAGTAGAGAAAAGAAATTATGCTATGGAGAATTTCTGGAACTAGCAACAGACAGAGCGGTCCCTGAAGTTATGCTTGTTTAATATTTTTACCAACGTCATGGTTAATAATACATTTTTTTTTTTTTTTTTTTGGTAGACTACGGTTCAGGCATGTGTCTCTGAAGTGAACGTCTCTGCTTGATGCTGTTAGTTACATATACATAAGCCATGCGATAATCCACTGGTTAACAGCCAAAATGGTTCTGACTTATTCTCACGTGTTTCTTAATAATCTGTTAACCCCAATTTCTAAACTCACCCTAAAATTTGGCTATCACGTAACCCTGACCATCATAAGTGAGAGAAAATTCCACGAAACATGCAAATTCATCAACTAATTGCCAATAAGTCTTTATATAATTACAAAATTAATATACTTAGTCTTTATGTCACATACTAAGCACAAACCGATATATATATATATATATATATATATATATATATATATATATATATATATAAACATTGTTACATGACCTTTGCACATTAAAAGTGCCTCTGTATTTTGCGTTTGTAGGAGCAATTACTCTCACGCTGTAAAGTTCAACAATAGTCGAATCATGTTTAGATTGTATCGGCCTTCATATCGGCTCTCCATTATGACAATTTCGTGGTGAAACCTTTCGCCACGTTCATCACTGACACTGCCAAGAATAAATAGAAAAAAGTCTGAATGAGAATGAAAGAAATTTATCTTGAACGACATTCGAGCACCGGGTGCATTGTAACTCTTCAACATTTTGTCCACAAGCTCCTCATAATTCGATGCTCGAAAATTTCCTTGTTAATTTTTTGTAAGAACGACGAAGCTCTCCCAAGCAGCCCCTTCCAGCTCAGATAAGCTCTTTACAAAATCCTGATCGTTAAGCATAAGATGACCTTGAGGTACTATTGAAAAATCCTACTTTTACTTTGGCCTCAGATACAATGCCCTGGAACTTCGTTCGCAAGCAGTGAAAGCCAGCACCATCTTTATCCATGGCCTTCACAAAGTTCATCAAAGTTTCAAATGAAGTGGAGGCAAGAATACCTTCTCAGGGTCAACAAGAGGCTTGTTAAGACAGATGAACTTTCCAGTCATATCTTTCGGTCACAGTGGGCATTCCTTTTGTGTGTAATGCTGAACGTCTGCTGCTGTCTAATGAACAGAGAAAACACATGTGCTTTGCGTAACCTTGCTAAAGTCCAAGAAACAAGCAAATCACTTTCAGGTCCCCACAGATGCTCCACTGATGTGTTTTGTAGCCAGCAGCGGTCAACAGAGCACTCATAGTTTCATAACTTTCATTCATTCCACGGGCATGCACAACTGGAACAGAAGGAAGCTCATATCCATTATGGAGAAGGACTGCCTTCAGTGCATACTTCCCAGAATCTATGATCAACAGCCTTTTTCCTTTCTGATAAGGACGAGACTTACAAAGGTGTTGCATTAACGTTACATCATATCAGTAACAAATCATGCATGTCATCCATCTTGAAGTATACTGAGAGCTTTTCATGTCTATGATGGAAGGTGGTGGTACAAACTCTACCTTGTAGCATGTTCCATTGCTTGGGTTGAGATCCAAGAGAATCATTTTTCTTTTTGGGAGAGCTAAGGTCTCTTATAAGGTCATGCAGCTCTACCTGACTGATGAGGTGTGGCTCCTTGCTCTAAATCTTCAAAGTCGCATCCATGCAACACTCCTTCTCACTAGATTCTGATTCATTTGTGGTATTTAATGAAGGATCTGGAACTGGAAGCTCGGGGACATGGGGTGCTTGACTTAGAGAAGGTACGTAAGGATACCTGATCTTGGACGAGTTTTCACTGAATTTCCGTTGGTGTTAATGAGGCAAAAGTAGCAGTCAGGATAGTGACAATTTGGTTCCCGCCAAACCATTGGTACAGCGAAAGGCATACCTAATGGCTGTTTCATGTGGTTTATACAGAGCTTTCATGGAATTTGGGGTGCCCACTTCTTGTCTTGATTACCATCAGGACATTTGAAGTAATTTTTTTAAGCACTTTTAACATTCCTTGTAATTGGTCTCTTCAGGCTTTCTGAGTCGGGAGACGTAGCAGGAATCTGATGCATTCATGCAGTTGCGGTGCTTCATTGCTTGCCAACACAGATCAAGGCACTGTAACAGTAAAGAAAAGATGAAATAGAATAATATCAAATATAAGATTACCATTGCATACACTGGTGTAAAAAAAAAAAAAAAAAAAAATCATCTGCTTGATGGTGGGAAAATTTTACCCGAATTTCGGCTGTGGCTGATTCACTTGAGTTGCTAAATATCTTGTGGAGCAGGTGCTTAACTGAGGCTGATATAACCGCCACAATTACTAACTGAATGCAACTTTGCAAGGTATATCAGTCTATATGATTGGAGTCGAGTCGGATTTTCCAGCACACGAGTAGATTTTCCTATGGTATAATGGTTCTCGAAAACTGGACGTGCTGGCGAAAATTGGATATCATATTCGAAATTTATAGGTTTATGTTGTTTAGAATCACTAAAAATATACTAGAACCATAATACTTTTTAAATTTTGTCGACCAGTGTAATGTATGACTTTCGGTCTCCTGTTCGTATGGGAAACTGAAAGATAAATCCTGAAAGGAATATGAAAGAATAAAGTTAAAGAACAATATGAAAGAATAAAGTTGAAGAACAGCAGCTGTAAGTGCTTGTTGTCTGTTGTCTTATGATCAAAGTGTAATGAATATGATTGATTAACGACTCAGGTACAGGAACTCAGCCTCGTCAGCTCTCGTTGCATATCAAGCCAAGGAATGCGACGAAGTCCATTTCTTAATTTATTACATCAGTTCAAATGCTAATGGGTAATTAATACCGTATACTCCATTCCTTAATACATTAAATCAATTCGCATGTCAATGGGTAATTAACAGCATTTCAGAATCTTTGTACCTCCTAGATTCGCTGTTCGTTTTCTATTCACTCATATGAATGATGGAAATATGTCCAGGTGTAATGTTGCTGTAGGGTTTATAGTATGCATTAATGCACAGATTCCTGATGACATAAATCCAGTTTTATAAACAATTATTAATATCTTTGGACTCGTTTCTCTCGGAATGTTAAGATGGAATAAAAAAAAAAAATGCATGAAATTTTATGTAACAGCAATTCTACAAAAAAAAAAAAAAAAAAAAAAAAGACTATGTAGTAATGAAGTCTTCAGTTACGGCAGGTCCGTCAGTCTTCATCAGATTATGAAGTACATTCGTGGGTGCAATAATTTAAGTTTCCAACTGGAGTGGCACCGAGTGAATCGCATCTCTCCGACAATGGCAACGTAATTTTCAAACCACTCTTCATATAATGGGTTAGGTTCTCTTATCACTGACTAGAGTTTCCCAGAAAGCGTTTTCTGGATCTGGAATCTGCAATACGACTCGGATCGGTCCCATAAGTTAATCGATTGTTCTCTGGGACATAGGCTATTTACCCACCAAATTTGGTCCAAATCTCTTTTCTAGAGCTTGAGTAATCCTGCTAACAAACAAACTAACAAAAAACATGGGTGAAAACATACTCTCCTTGTTGGAGAGAACAAACAAACAGGGGTGAAAACATACTCTCCTGTTCTGAGAGAATTAATGCAGATTAGTTAACTACTGTTGCCAAATATCTATCTATCTATCTATTGCCAGACACCATAATCCCGTACGGGGTGGCCATTTGACTCCGAGTTATTTGTTTTACAGGGAGGGGCACTAACCCTCCACCAACCCACTTGACACGTAGGGAGCACGTATGGTTTGGTTATATGGTTACCACCCAGCGTTGTAAATGGTTTCTTGGCTTAAAGGGAACCATTTGGTTTGTCACTCAATGTAAAGCCACCTGTAACGGAAAGAAAAGCATCAAGTAGTGACAGGAAAGATGGGAGAAATATGAAGAGAGGAGGGCAGGCACAGAAAAAGAATGATAAAGGCTAAGGAAGAAGTAGGCAACACTACATCAAGTGAGTGGATGATGGTCGCCACCACCTACCACTTTGCCAAATATGAGAGTTGAAAATGCACTAGATTAGCCTGTAAAATCCTCTAAGTACGATATCATCCACGTACCCTACACAATATTCTTATGTTGTCAAATACAGGGTACTGTAGTTCCGGGAAAAAAAAAAAAAAAAAAATCCTTTTCAGTCTATACAGACATGAGCATTGATGAGGAACTTGGACCAGCTTCTGATGCTGATAACTGTTTTGTACTTGGTTCAATGTAACTTAATGTTTTTCATGCCGCTACTTTTATGGAAAACATTTATTCAAGTTCCCGACACATAACCTACAGTTAAAAATGCAATATGCTCAGGAAATCCCATTGACACCCGTCCCTCTGCCTTACCAACCTTACAGAATGGTAGTTTTGCTTACCATGTAGTAAAAAAGTAGTCATTGAATTTAATGTGATTTACTGAAGCTTCAGGTCTCATCAGATCAAAGTTTTTCATCATCCATATATTTACAGCATATACAAACTGCCTTTGTCTTATCATTTTCTATAAGCAAAACGCAGTCCTTGAACTCTGGAAAGGCCTCCGAGCTCTTCCTGTATGACTGAGCATATGGCGCGTCCACATGTGTAAACGAACATGTGTTGACAACGCAGCTGGCAACATATTTGGGTACAAGAATGCAGCAGCAGCATTTGAACAGACGTATGCAAACATGTTACAGTGCAGTTTCAAACCTGCTGGCAGCAAAGGTGATGCGATAAGTGTGTCCATACAAGGCAGCTGAGACTACATCATGATGTTGCCAACATGATCTGGACGCTCGTGTTCCCAGCATGTTTGCATCTTGTTAGTTATTGTGTTGTTTACATGCTGCCAGCACTTGTTACAACACACGTGTGACCGCGCCCTAAGTTGATCCTAAACTGGTTTCCTAAAGTTCAGCACTTTCACCCAACTTAACGCACGGTGAGTTACTGCGCAAGCCGTTGGGTCAGCAGCGTGAGAAACATGCACGAATGGACAGGTCCTGCTCGTGTGAGAATGATCCTGAGATGAACGTGAAGGACTAGGGTTGAGTTGCAGACTAAATTAAATATCATATGAAATACTGTATTATTATGATTCTGTGGAGAAAAAAATCCTTTAATCGCCAATATTTTTCATGTATAATAAAAATACTGATAATGATACGCTAGCTCTTGAGCCAAATCGGATGAAAATGCGCTAATATATACAATTTTCTCAAAAGACATAAGGAAACGGCGAAATGGAAGGCCAATCCGCCAGAATTAGCGGATTTTCCGGATATTTGCAACGCTGGCACCAACTTCATTAGATACTCGTATATGATACAGTCCTGAGACATGCAGCACATGTCATGCCAATATATGTCTGTGATACAATAGTACTGCACAGAAAAGTAATACAGACAGTGCCTGATGTATTCAAGAGATCCAGGGAAAGTAGCAGCATAACAAGCAGCCAAACTGATAAAATGTATACTCCTACCTCCTTCTTCTTTATCATGGACTAACTGTCTGGCTTCAGAATGAGATAAATACAGAATACGGGTTAATGGATCACAACTTCGACTAACTACATTCAACTGCTGCTTTTTCAATTTGGCAAAGTAACTACCACACCATGAATAACGACAGAAGAGAGCTGCTTCACTGGGGGCAAGGGGAGAGTCCCGTAGTACTGTATACCATGATGAGTAAGAAGATAAAGGAAAAGAGTCTTTAAGATGTTTAGAAACTAAATGTATTTTTCTAAGAAAAAGAAAACGCGCCGAGAATGTAACACTGGCTCCCTATACTTGGTCTAAGGGCGGAACATGCGACCCCGCTATGGCCTTGATGTTCGATCGGATGGTCTCAGATCGAATTACTTTGGCCTAGTATCAAAACTGACTGACTTAAAGGGCAGAACCTTTCAGCTTACTGTATAGCCTTGACCTCTGACCTACTCTTTGCCGCCCCCTCAACTGTTCCAACCAGATTAATTTAAATTGGGTCAAAACTATTTTGACTGACTTTGCCATGTGGCCTTGACCTCCGAGATGTCATTCTAAAAAAAGAGGGGGGGGGACCCCTTGAAAGACACTCAACCCGTCCACAAAGTTTGGTCAAGATGAGACTGAAAACGTCTGAGTTATTTTGGTCACCAATTAGCAGACAGAGCGAATCAAACACACACACACACACACACACACACACACACACACACACACACACACACACACAGGTGGCCCATGAGAGTGGGGCTATGAAATGATGGGAAGCCATATCTAAAGGGGTCAGAAAATTACTGATGAATAAACTGAGGGCAGTTGATGAGAAGACAAAACCCTATAGAACACTTTGCATGATTCCTAAAAGACAATAAGTGACCTTCAACACCATTTAATTAACCAGTGGGATAAATTACAGGTCTCAACAAGAAATAAAAAGTTTGCCCAGACGGGGTGTCAACACAGCAAGGCCTAGGAACAGGAGAGACCCCATCATGATCATATACCCTTATTTGCACTAAGAATTAATGACTGTTGCATGACCCTGTGATGTGTGTGTGTGTGTGTGTGTGTGTGTGTGTGTGTGTGTGTGTGTGTGTGTGTGTGTGTGTGTGTGTGCTCGTGTAAAAATCGAAGGACAATATTTTTTTCGCACAAGGTATTCATTTATGTGTATAAGAGAGAGAGAGAGAGAGAGAGAGAGAGAGAGAGAGAGCGAGAGAGAGAGAGAGAGAGAGAGAGAGAGAGAGAATAACCGTTTTTGCTTCTGTGTGGAATTTTAAACTTAAAGCAAACGCGGCTGACAGGTTCCATGAACACTCCTCTTGCTGTCGTTGTTGCTGCTTTTACTGTTGTTTTCAAGAGTTTTTCCTAGCACTTTTAAATCCGGTTGTGGATGTTTTGTTATTGCTGTTGCTTTTGTCTATTTTTCCTAGCATTCTGTAACTACCTTCTGCGAATATACCTTATTTGTTGCTGCTGTTGTTTTACTTTCGTTTTCATATATCATTCAACCATTACATTTTAAATTAAGTCAACAATTTCTCGCATTACTAGATGACTTTTTTTTTATAGCTTCAATATGTTCGTGGGAAATGCAACGACATAGCACCTGCATCGGCGGCAATACACAAAGCTCACTTATACTGATGTTACCCGGGCAGCCTGTCATACCATCTCCACCTATCACAGGGCATACCAACGTTCCCGATACTGATAATGTCTTGGCTAAATCTACTGTAGATGAGCATAATTCGGGTACGGAATGTTGCCTTTACGTGGATCAATGGCCGAGGTCCTCATGGGTTGAATATATCGTCTTATTACAGACTAAGGGCCCGGAATGCATGTTGTTTTGGCGTATGTTCTCGAATTATTGCGTTTTAGTTTCTCATACGCCAGATTTAATACTAAAAATAAAATTATGCATATTTACCCATTTTCAAGAGTCTTTCATAATAATAATAATAAAAACAAGTATTTATTCCTACATCCATTTAGCCTTACAATGTGCAGGTCACTACTGCTATCGTAAAAAAAAAAAATCTGCACAGTCATTCAGCAATATGCACTCTCGATCAATCAAATCTCTTCTTCATTAATCGCCATGGTACGAATTTGTTCCTGACGAAACCTTCATTTACCTCTTATAATGAACTCCGGGACTCAGCGCTGGAAATGACTGATGATGTGTCAAGTGAAAATTCTATCGTTCCAAAGAATGTGCTCGTCCTCAGAAGACTTTGAAGCATGACTTCTTCAGTAGGGAGGTACTTTTTTTTTTTTTCCTTATCTTCAGTGTTCTAATGTCGTAAACCACCTGGAGGTTGACCCTCTGGCTGTTAAGTGTTTCGTTTAAATGAATACAGTTGTCTGACTGAAGTTTTGTCTAAAATACTTAAGTAAGTCTGTAGGGGAATATGAGCTGGACTGAGGGCAGACTGACGGCGGACAGAGTAACACTGATGCGATTCGTTTGTGAACACCTCCTCCAGAATTAACACGTGTGGTTACAGTGGCACAGACCACAGCAAAGACAGTGTTGATCGTGATACGTATTAACTTAGTGAAAAAAAAAAATCGTATGGCTTCATCTGCATTAAATTATTCGTGTTCGTAAATGGAGCAAAAATTGATTGACAGTCTTAAGATTTATTCGCTGCTTCAACCAACATTTGTTTTTACAGGAAGGATATGGAAAGAAAAGTGCAATATCCTTCCAATGCTGTTTTCTTTCCACAGAAGTGTACTGTTGTTATGACTTCGTAATACTGTACGTAAATCTAGGTCCAGGTCTGTCGAAATACTTGTATGTGATTGACTATGTCTTAACTAACTAGTGTTTGCTACGACGAGAAGAACAATGTATGTTTTATCTCCTTCAGTTCAAGGATGTTTCACTTCCTGTATTCTGCCTCGCGGGGGAAGATGCTTTTCTGCTACAGTATAATGCAGTTTGAAAGGGTTAATTTCTGGCATATGGTTATGCATTTATCATTTTATTCATGGTAAATTCGGACAATCAAGTTCTGCGTGTTTGTTTTTCTTCGAATTGAAGAGGTTTGGTACAGCTGTCATTAACCTGTCCAGTACGACAGAGCTTTACAAAGCTGAATGAAAGAGTTTGGAGACTAAGCTGAATAAAATCGCCTGTAGACAGGAAGAACAACGTAAAAGACGTCCTCGTTCTCAAAGGGTTAAATGTACGCAGTAATAGGTAATCATTTTGGCAAAAAGTATGAGGCTAATTAAGCGGTTCTCCATGAGCCCTAAAAGACTGATTATACGAGAGAGAGAGAGAGAGAGAGAGAGAGAGAGAGAGAGAGAGAGAGAGAGAGAGAGCGAGAGAGAGAGAGAGAATTACTAAAAGCACCAGGAAACAAATATTACCGTACTGTTTGCTTACGTCTGTTAATTTCAGTATAGTAGAAAGACACGGGTATTCATATCCAAGAGCACTGCATTAAGATAAAGACCCGTTGAATCCAGTAACGCAATGCATAAATTCGTTACTGCTACCCAGGTGATTCTATTCAGCTCTGGACGATATTTTCGCACTGAAGGTGATACACACAACCCCCGGTAACCTCTTCACTACAAGAGAGCTTTCTTAAATTAATTGCTTGGCTTTAAAAGAAAGTCATACAGAAATACATCCTCGGATTGAAGGCCTTCTTGATTAGGCCATCTCGTTCATTACGATGCCGTATTTTTGTTTATGCCGGCAGACTTTTACATTTTGATTAGAGGAGATGTCTCATAATAACACTTAAAGGCTAACGTGACTCACCCTCAGTTGAAGAAAATCGTCTGGCATTACCCAGAATAAAATTTAAGATCTGTCCCGACCCACTGGATGAAAGGTAACAATAAACACTCAGGCTTCTGTGACACCCACCAAAAAAAAAAAAAAAAAAAAAAAAAAATTCTGTGGGTGGCGTAAGGAAACACGAGTCTGAGACAAAGTTTTAATTCTGATTGGATTCATGCAAAGACTTCTTCACCGCCCTTACGTAACTGTCGTGAAGTCTCAACAAAATCGTCTGGCTTTAGATGGAATAGAATATTCTATATTTTCTTTGACAAGAGATGGTTCAAAATGTTAGACATCCTCCAGTAACCCATCCAGTATGATATTGAGTTATTCCTACCACACTGCTAAGGTTTAACGAATCTACATACTTAAAGAAGTCCTCTCGTAATGACAGGGTTAATGAGGATAAAGGACAACAAGGAAAGACACGATTGAGATGTATAATTTATATATATATATATATATATATATATATATATATATATATATATATATATATATATATATATATATATATATTGTACCGCCATTATCCTCAAACAATGATCTCTCTCTCTCTCTCTCTCTCTCTCTCTCTCTCTCTCGTACCTGTACACAGAACTGCCAGGCATATAGCAACCATAACAACTGGCTGAACTCGATCACCAATGCCCTCTAGCGACAAGGAAATGAATCAACCACCGTATCACACAAGAGGGATGGGTTATTTTGGTCTACATTTGCATAATAATACGGTGCCTAAGGTGACTGTCGAGTTTTTAAAAGATAATTTTTTACTAGCTTGATGATGCCGTTGTGCTGATGGCAAAGATAATTTGAAAACTTATGTAAATGGGGATTTTAAAATGGTTGCAGATGATAAAGTCGTACTGTATGGATATAATGTTATAAATTCACGGAAGAAAGAGGGACAAGGAATGGGAAAAGATAAAAAAAAAAAATGGTTTGTTACTGGATGATTTTGTTTATGGGTGACTCGAGGATAGCATGGTGGAACGACTGAGATTATTGCTGGTAAGTTTATGTTGATGAACGAAGCACGGAGAGAATAGTGGATAGACAAATTATTACCTAAAGATTTTGTTAATGGCTGGATACAGGACAGAATCGTTCAGTCAAGAGTCGTAGTTCCTGCCTTCATTCTGCTCCTCCCCCTGGCTGGAGTGAGGCCCTAGGGAGGACTTCACTCTGAACGAAGACCTTTTGTCCATTTTTAATATTATATTTAGAAACTTCGCTATACTTCGCAAGAGACAGATCGTGATGACACTGTTTCTCGTCCAGTTTGGCTATAATTCGAAGTACAAACAGGTAGTTCTCGCTGATTATTAAACCCTCCTTACGACTTCCTTTCAGTTATGAATGGGGAAGAGGGTGGGCAGAAACTATTGCGCAAGGCGTACACTAACACTTCATTTTTTTCCTGCTAGCAATAGGGGCCCGCTCCGGTTACATAATATCGAATTTGACTGCATATACAGAGTTTAAAGTTATCATGTACTCCAGAAACATACTCACCCACCCATTTCAGTGTACTTTTTGTAGTCCCCTCCCATTAGCATGTGAGGTGCGCTGAACTTCCACCTAGACAATGAGTCACATTCCCTCTACTCCACGACCAGCCAATGGGAAGCACTCCGCCACTCATATGTGCTCCGATACCAAGATGATTCAACCAATTTCCATACATGTGGGTACAGAGACACACCTCCTTGTGTAGTATAGATTCTACCTACCTCCAGACGATAAATGCAGCTTTGACAAACCCTCTTGTAGTGAACGGGTTAGAAATAATAGCCAATAAACTCCTTCGCTAGGCAACGTATCCCGAAAGCTACATATACATATAATCATCAGACCACAATAATATTGAAACGAAAGAGACATTATCTCATGCTTTGGTCGAAGGTAAGTACGAAGAAGAATCATTATATAATCGCCTTGATTACCATTACGCGTTTTATTTATTGCAACCTGCTACCGACGGACGATTTCATTCCTTAGGGGGAGGAGGAGAAACCATCAGTATAGTGGAGGGCTTATAATATCTTCCTTAATTCCTACATTACGGGAGGCCTGCTCTTAACTTGAAGGGGGAAAGTCGTCTGGCCCTAACATGAATAACGAAAGAAAAGAAAGGCCAAGATTTTGACGTGGGTAAAGCAGGATGAAAAGAGATGTTGGGAAGTAATCCAGAAAAAAAAAAAATGAGAGCGAGAGAGAGAGAGAGAGAGAGAGAGAGAGAGAGAGAGAGAGAGAGAGAGAGTGAGAGAGAGTGAGAGAGAGTGAGAGAGAGAGAGAGAGAGAGTGAGAGAGAGAGAGAGAGAGACTATGCTTTGTGTACAGTACCTCAAAAAAGTATCAGAACAACTATGTGGTAAACAAACTGAAAAACCAACGATGTGATCCGAAAACACACCTGAGGTGAACGTATGATTTCAAAACTATCTGCCCCTAAGTACGGATACTTTCTTGAGGCACTGTACATGTGCATGTGATTTTATTTTGTGTGTGTGCGTGTGTGTATCTTTGATTATGCATGGTACTAAAACTTCATGTATTTGAATGTGAGTGTGGGTGAGCATATAACCAAAATTACTTAAGTGACCTGACTGCCATGAACAGTATCAGGGCCCCACTCCACGCTTTCACGCTGTGGCAGCCATAACCAGGCCAACATCTTTATCCCTCGAAAGGAAGATGGAGGAGTGCAGGGAAATGGCAACTTCAGCATACAGTCCATTGATTTTCTGTCCAGGTGAAGCTGAAATAACAATAACGACGACGACAACAAAACTTTTTTTTTTTGTCCGGGGGTGGGGGGGGTGGGGATAGGAAAAATATGCAGAAACTTTCCTTGTCTTCCATTCTTCTTGTAGAAGCAAGCCTCAGTTTGGTGGTAAATCCGGACCCAGAGAGTTAAAGTTGTTCCCTCGTGACCTGCTCTGCCTCGGGAAAACATTCCTAATGATTGTGGTAATTAGATAAAACTTTCCTCTGCGTGCCCATCCGCCGTGACGATGGTGACAACTATTCTGGACCCACACTGCCCCGTTAAGTGCGAGGAGGTCCGACGTATGATGGATAATATAGTCTGGTGACAGCAAGAAAAATACAAACTAGATTACCCGCGAGAGGGAGGACCAGTGATTGCCTTGGATTTTTTTTTTTTTTTTTTTTTTTACCTCGCCGGGACGAGGTCCGGCGATGTTTTGTTTTGGTCGAGTTTCTTCGTTTGTTTCTTTGTTACGGAAAAAAGAGATGAATGAAATTGCTTGAAACTTTTAGGATATGTGGGCATTGGTCCCAAATGGAAGTGATTAAGTTCTGGAGGCAATCCAGTGACCCTGAAAGATCAAAATCTAGCTCACGGATTTTCAGAAGGCTAAAACTTGAAACCGGCTGAAGACAGATATATGTACTATTATTAGGATACAGGGACTCCCATATGGACTTTCATTTGGAACCAAGACCTTTGACCTTGAGTGACTGTAAAAGACCAAACTCAAGGTCACGGGTTTTCTGGGGGCTATAACTCGAAACTGGTTGATGATCGACGTTAACTATTATCAACATCCCGGAAGTCGCATATGGGTTTTTAATTGGTAAGATTTGTACCATGACCTTGAAAGGTCATACTCAAAGTCACGGATCCATTTCATTTGCGCCATTGCCTTAGAGTTTAATTGTTTACTGACACTAAACAGCAGTACCAATTCAGTATTTAACAGCAAAAAAATAATTGCTATCGGGCGAGGTTTGTTGTGCCTGGCACCACTTGTTTTTCTAGTGCCACTTTGTTTTCGTGCATAATCTTCAATATGAATTTTTATATATATGCCATCAAACTTCAAAACTGAGGTCCCAAGGTGAAAACTACCAACAGTTTGACTCCAGACGGACAGAATGGCAGGAAGAAGCAGATGGACGAGCCGCAAAACATTATCTTCTCATTATACGAACGGTAAAACGAATAACTGTCGTCATATTGAAGCAGATAAGGGGAACTTATTCTAACCTAGTTGCAAAGAAACAGTATTAAACATAAACTGAGGCGGCGTCATAATATCAGAAGAGCTAACAGAATGTCCGGCCGCTCTCTTCTCTGTTCTGACATCTTGGTCATTATGTAGAAACTATGTTTCCATGAAAATCAGATGAGTTTATGTGACTGAAAATATATAACCCCAACTCAGTTAAAGCATTGGAATCAACATCTCTATACCTTTCACTGCGATGTATAAGTTAGTTAATGCTGGCTGATGACTGATCTCTATGTTCTGCAGACAAAGTAAAAAAAAACAAAAAAAAAACAGAATTCTCAGTATTTACTTCCTTTAACAGGTGTACTAAATAACCGCATAAAGAAAAGACACTGTTGCACAGGTAAGTTATAAAAAATTTTGAAGTCTGCGACCGAAATCACCAAATGTCCGATTAATTCTCAGTCCTAAGTACGTTATATTTATGCAGAAATGACATGGAAATATCCGGCCTTAATAACCAGGGGCTTCGGCCCCAATGGTTGATAGGCCAGAAAAAAAAAAAAAAAAAAAAAAAAAAAAAGACATGGAAAGGATAGAGTAAACTTTTGTTGTATTTGTCGTTCTTACTGCAAAGCTTTGTTCAAAAGCCGTAATTATAAGAATCTTAACTGTCCACAATATCACCATCATCATCATCTTTATCATTCAGTCACCATCACCATCACCATCGTCATCATCAACACCATCGTCATCATCATTATCATCATCCTAATCATCTCAACCAAATGTTCCCCGATCACATGGGGTATAATGGGATCCCAGGCAAGACTCTTCATTCTCATTCGAACGATGAATTAGAGAAGAACGGACCCCGAGTACGTTTTCCGTTCTCCTGTGCCGGAGGAGATACGTTTGTGCACAACACATTCGCAGGGCTCTGGGGTCCTAATATCCCCACGCCATTACCGAGAAGAGTGGGGATCAAGGCTGCTACGACAAACAAGAAAAATGTGAGTAGTTCCGTAACATGCGATCCTTGGATGGTGTAAAGTTGGCCAAGAACTTTTTTTTTTTTTTTTTATGCGAGGAAGAAGGAACCAAAGGCCATGAGCCCGCAGTAACAGTTCCCTCAAAGAGAAAAACAAAATACAATAGAGAGCCAAAATTAAGATCCGATCATTTTGAGATGCCTGGACACACTGCGTTTGAAAGACTGGAGATCATAGGCAGCAGGAAATACAGACAGAGGGAGACAGTTCCAGAGCTGACCTGTTGCATAAATGAAGGACTGGGAGTAACGGTTAACTCTTGCATTAGAGAGTTGGACAGAAAAGGGATGAGAGTTTGCTGCCAGACGGGTGCTACGCGCCCGTCGTAGAAGTGGAGGAATGCACGCAGACAGTTCAGAGGAGCAGTGACCATTAAAGTAGCGATAGAAAAAGAGATAAAGATGCAACAGTGCGGCGAAGAGACAGAGGTTGAAGGGAGTCAGTAAGAGGAGGAGAGTTAATGAGACGAAAAGCCTTTGACTCCACCCTATTGAGAAGAGCTGTATGTGGGGAGCCTCCCCACACATGAGAGTTGTACTCCACACAGGGGCGGATAAAACCCCTGTAAAGAGTCAACAATTGTGCAGGGGTAAAGAAAGAGCGGAGTCGGCTTAGCACACCCAATCTCTTGGAAGCAGATTTTACAAGAGATGTAATATGATCTTTCAAATATAAGTCCCAAGTAAATGAAACCCCAAGCATGTTCAAGGATGATGCAGGATTAAGCTGAATATTATTAAACATTAGTGGGTATACCTGTGGAAGATTTTGTCGGGTTGATAGGTGTAAGAACTGAGTCTTAGATGCATTAAAGACGACCATATTATTTTTACCCCAGTCAGAGATACGAGCCAAGTCAGACATTAGGTGTGCCATAGCCTCATCCCTTGTTTGTTGAAGTAACTGTTGAGATGGGCGTTGCGGGAACCGAATGGAAAGGTGAAGGGTGGAGTCATCAGCGTATGAGTGGATAGGGTTAGATGTACAGCTTAGAAGGTCATTGATGAATAAAAGGAAGAGAGTTGGTGATAGGACAGAGCCCTGAGGAACACCACTGTTGATAGATCTAGGAGAAGAACGATGGCCGTCTACAACAGCGGCTATAGAACGACCAGAAAGGAAGCTAGCGATGAAGGCACAGATAGAAGGATAGAAACCGTAGGAGGGCAGTTTGGAAATTAAAGATTAATGCCAGACTCGATCGAAAGCCTTTGAGATGTCAAGTGCAATGGCAATGCTTTCGCCAAAGTCCCGAAAGGAGGATGACCAGGAGTCTGAAAGGTAGGTGAGAAGATCGCCAGTGGAGCGTTCCTGACGGAACCAATACTGACGATCGGAAAGAAGGTTGTGATAGGAAAGATGCCTTAAAATTTTTCTATTAAGAATTGACTCGAAAACTTTTGAAATACAGGACGTTAAAGCAATTGGACGATAGTTGGAGGGTTGGGAGTGGTCACCCTTCTTTGGGACTGGCTGAATGAGGGCAAACTTCCAGCAAGAAGGAAAGGTACAAGTTGACAGACAAAGGCGAAAGAGTTTGCCTAGGCAGGGTGTAAGCACAGAAGCACAGTTCTTGCGAACAACAGGAGGGACCCCATCAGGCACATATGCTTTGTTAGTACTGAGGCCAGTGATGGCAGAAAATACATCAACTGAAGAAATTTTAATGTCAGCCATGAGGAAGTCAGAGGGGGGAAGTGATGGAGGAACAGCACTGGAATTGTCTAAGGTGGAATTGGAGGAGAAAGTCTGTGCGAAGAGATCTGCTTTATCAGTAGAAGAAATAGCTACAGAACCATCAGAGTAGAAAAGAGGAGGGAAGGATGATGAGGTGAAGTTGTTAGAAAGATTTTTGGCAAGGTGCCAGAAGGAGCGGGAAGAATTCGAGTTGGAGAGTTGAGAGCATTTAGTATGGATGAAATTATTTTTAGTAGAGTGAAGAACAGACTTAGCACGATTCCGGGCAGAAACATAAAGGTGATGTGATTCAGGGGTGGGTTGGCTCCGGTACCTTTTGTAGGCCTTCTCCTTGTTGCGGACAGCATTTGAACAACAGCGTGATTAAACCAAGGTTTTCTTGCGTTAGTTAAAGGATATGAGAAGGGAATGTATGCTTCCATGCCCGAGAGAATATCCTCCATAATGCGCAAGGCACATTCAGATGGCTCACGGCCATGGAAGCAATAATCATTCCAGGGAAAATCAAAGAAGTACTGCCTGAGGGCCTCCCAGTCCGAGGCTCCAAAATGCCACAGACGACGTTTCCCTGGAGGGTCCACAGGCCGTACCGGAGTGATAGGACAGGTTAAGGTAATAAGGTTGTGATCGGAGGAGCCCAACGGAGAGAAAAGATTAACAGAGTAAGCAGAAGGATTAGTTGTGAGGAAGAGGTCAAGTATGTTGGAGCTCTCTCCAAGGCGGTCAGGGATACGGGTAGGGTGCTGTACAAGCTGCTCTAGGTCATTAAGGATAGAAAAGATGTAGGCTTGTTCACCAGGTGGATCCGTGAAAGGAGAGGAGAGCCAAAGGTGGTGGTGAACATTGAAATCTCCAAGAATGGAAATTTCAGAGAAAGGAGAAATGGACAGAATGTGTTCCATCGTAGAAGTAAGATAGTCGAAGAATTTTTGATAGTCAGTAGAATTAGGGGATAGGTAAACAGCACAGATATATTTAGTCAGAGAATGACAGGAAAGCCGAAGCCAGAGTGTGGAGAATTCAGAAGAATCAAGTTCAGGAACACGAGAGCAAGATAAGTCGTTGCGTATGTATACACAACAGCCACCTTTGGCTTTGAAATGAGTATAGAGAAAGTAGGAGGATACAGAAAAGGGTTTGCTGTCAGTTGCCTCAGACAGCTGAGTCTCCGTTAGAAAAAGGTGAGGTTTAGAGGAGGAGAGGTGGTGCTCAACAGAGCGAAAGTTAGAGGAAAGGCCGCGAATGTTGCAGAAATGAAGAAGAAGAGAGTCAGACAGTGGTTCCAGGCACCTCGAGTCGTCACCGGGAGAGGGGCGGACGGTGGGGGCATTTATGGTCCCCCCCCCTGGGGACTCCGAGGCTAGATTAAAAGACGCCATTTTTGTTGAATTTAGAATAGGAAGTGTAGTGTGTACTGTGCATGTAGTTTGGTGTAGATAGTTAGAGAAATTTGTACTGGAGACCATGCTGGCCTACTCTCTGTGTAACTGAGACACTGAAAAAGTTCAGCAAAGGGGGATGGTCAGGAACTAGTCCTGAGGGCTGATGAAACGGGAACTCCAGCACTCCCTGTCATCAGCTTTCCATCCACCTCGGGAGTACTGCCCTGCTCGACTGGTGCTACAGTCTACTCCTCCTGACTTATATATCTTCATAACTAAAATATTGGGTGAGTTTTGTGTCAGAAAGTTGAATCAAGGTTTGTAAATGTCTGAAAAGTTCAACTGTCCCACAACCTGCAGTTATATTCTGAATACGAGCAAACTTTACACCAGCGGTAATTTTTATCCCAAATACAGTATATTGAAGGCTCTAGCAGCTTCCAGAAGTAACACAAGCACAAGTGAATTTATTCCTTTGTCGTCTTAAATCTACTAAAGTCTGATTTATCATTGGCACCATCACACTAATTTATATTCAGTGTAATTCAAAGAGGAAGGAATCAGTAGGATGGAAATTGTGGAAACAACGAAGAAAGTCCAAATGGGTAGAGCCCCACGAATTGATGGAGTGTATGGTAAAATGCTGAAGCATGGGGGAGAGATAGTAGTAAAATGGATATGGAAGATGTGCAGATTGGCCTAGGAGGAAGGTAGAGTCCAAGAGGATTGGAAATCAGGTATCATTATTCCCCTGTACAAAGGAAAAAGAGAAAAAGAAGTTTGTGGCAATCATAGGGGCATTTGTCTTCTTAGTGTAACAGGAAAAGTATATGGTAGGATACTTACTGAGTTAGGGAAATAACAAAATAAATAGTTGGAGAAGAACAGGGTTGTGTAGATCAGATATTCATCCTTAGGTCTTTGGTGGAAAAGTTCTAGAGAAGGGAAAGAAGTTGTATGTGGCCTTCATGGATTTGAAGAAAACATATGACAGAGTGGACAAGGATTGTGCAAAGTATTAAGAATATATGGAGTAAATGAGAATTTGCTGAATGCCGTGAAGATTATTGAGGGTGCTAAGGCTGCAGTTCGTGTGGATAGTAAACTGAGTGAATTTTTCTATTTGAAGGTTGGATTGAAACAGGGATGTGTCATGTCTCCATGGCTGTTCAATCTGTATTTGGATAGGGTTATAAAAAGATACAAGGTAGGGTAGTGGATGTTGGTGCGACCCTAATAAGAGAAGACAGTGTTTGGAAACTCCCTGTAATGTTGTTTGCAGATGATACTGTACTAAGTGAAGACGAAGGGGAACTGCGAGGCTTGGTGAATGAGTATGGAGGTGTGTGAAAGAAACGGAATCTAAAGGTGAATGTAGGGAAGGGTAAAGGTATGGTCTTTGAAAGAAGTGAAGTCACTTATGTGCAGTCAGGCCTGATCAGGAGGAAACGGAAAATATGAGTGCGTTCAAGTACTTGGGTAGTGTGATGAGTAAGGATTGAAGTTTAGAGGGTGAGGTGCTTGAAAGGGTACAACAAGGAAGAAAGGTAGCTGGTTCTTTGAAAGCAGTGATAAAGAACAGGGAAGTGAATAGGGAATTTTTAAAAAGTCACTTATTGACAGTATTGTGATACTAACTCTAACGTATGGAAGTAAAGCTTGGACCTTGCTGGAAGGACACAAGTCAAGTGTGAGAAGTGGAAATGATTTATTTGATAGGAGCATGTGGAGTTAAATGAACAGACAGACAGACAAATGAGGAAGTGAAGGAGTTCTGTGGTGCGGATGTGGACGTGATAGAAAGAGTTAGGAAAAATACACTGAGATAGTTTGGCCAAGTGGAGAGGATGGAGAGTGAGAGACTAACGAGGAGAGTATGTGCAAGTGAGATGGAGGGGAGGAGAGAGAAGGGGAGGCCGAGGATGAGATGGAGGGATGGAATGGAGAGGTACAGTATAGTAGGGGGGGGGGAGTGAGTTGGGAGCAAGGCAGTGAAGTGGCATTAGACAGGGCGACATGGAGGCGATTTGTTTGTGGCCACCCCTTACGGGATTGAGGCGTCTGGCAATAGATAGTTAGATAGATAATTTAAATATTCACGATCAGTCTTCTGAAAGTTTATAGATAAGAAAATCGCTGTGCTCCAAGCTTTCATTTTCCCAGCCAAACTACACCTTTGGTTTTATGTGTATTATCATGGCTGTCAGACCTACCACAGAGGATGAGTAGTCTTAAAGAACCAGGTCGATTTATACCAGACCAAATTTTAGATGCCTCCTGTTGGCCACTGCAAGATACCTCACCGTTAGTGTCGTTGAATGGGTGTTTTGCATTACAAATTCTCGCACGTTCAATTTTAACCCCACCAGTGAAATCTCTCTCTCTCTCTCTCTCTCTCTCTCTCTCCTTTTTACTGCAGGCTGCTTGATTCCTTGCTTTCACCTGTTACTCACTAGTTGTCGATATTAATACAGCTTCTTTTGACCACCTCCCGTTTATGGACATTACTGTGAAAGGAAGCTTGAAATGCAAAGGCGCAAGAACTTCACAGCTTCACCGTGCATTAGTCTGTAGGGGTTTGGATAATTATAGTATTCCCAAATGAGAACACTGTATATTCTGCCTCAATTTTTCGCTGGTAAGATGTGGCTATGTTGACGGTACAATGCTTTTGTACCCTGTATCTTTTTCACAGTGCCATGAATTGTTAAAAATGAAAGAAAACTAACCATCTTCTGAAATCCTGGTTAAAGTGAAAATGCGAGAGTTCCGGTCCGACTAGCATAGGAAGCGTTATCATTCTGTATTTGTGAGCAAACTATGTCTACTGAAAACACATAAATGGCATACGAGGATACCAAGGTCTATCATGTAGAACAGAGTAAAAAAGGTAACAGGTCTAAGAATATATATAAAGCTCTTGGTGTTTAAGGGACAAGCCAGCATACAGTTGGTGTTAAACAGTAACTACAGTAAGAAATGGACAAAAAAAAAATCTGTGGGAGGTATACACTGCTTGGCTCTTAGGGAATAGTTTGTCCTTTCAGCAAAAGTTAATTTTAAGTCTTTTTCTTGCAAACGCCAGATAATTTTACTCAGCTTCCAAGAGATACACCTTCGTGAAAGAGCAACAGTCTAAAAATGATAACATAATTTTACCAGCTATCCCCAGAAGTGATAATCCACTTGTGTGGTTCCTTGTAATAGAGTCAAGAGTTATGATCTTTTAAAATATAAAAGTTTTTTGCCAAAATTCTGGCATGCATGCACTGACTTCCAATGGATAATAAGGCAAAAATAAATAAAAAAAAGAACTACGACACCCTTCAGGCATGGAACAACGACATTGTGCTATCTTCTATATATGCGTGAGTTGAGTGCCATTTGGGGTCCATGCACTCCTTCCCTTCTGCTAAGCATTGTATATTTCACAATCTGACAGATACAAAGCAAATAAAAGTATAAAGCAGCTCATACTAACAGGTACAAGACAACTAAAAATAATAGGTTTGTTTTTCCCCAGTTAAGCTTTTCAGGCAAGGAAATTTTGTTGTGGTGTATGTGCAACATATATTTCCACATACGACAGACAAACGACCAAAGCCTGACAGAGCTGCATACGCTCCCTGCCAGGATGGAGCTAAAAACTTGTAAATGGGCAGCCAACAAAATGCTGAACATACTTTTAACGACACAAGTAAAGATAAAAAAAAAAAAAAGCTGATTCCCATTGCACGAAATTTCTCTTAGGATTCTGTCTCATGTCACTGATACTGGTTACCTGCAATTCCTTCGGTACAAGAGATGTTTCCCAATACGAATAAAACCGTGTAGCGGCAGTAACAATAAAGAAGACTCACAGCAGGAAGAATGGAGTGGACTGAGGACAGTA
This sequence comes from Coenobita brevimanus, assembly GCF_032717465.1. Taxonomy (NCBI): domain Eukaryota; kingdom Metazoa; phylum Arthropoda; class Malacostraca; order Decapoda; family Coenobitidae; genus Coenobita; species Coenobita brevimanus. Next base: position 14,512,394 of record NC_137004.1, on the reverse strand, counting down.
AAAGTATATTAATTTGATGGTAGCAAGTATAAACTGGTCGACTTGTAGCAAGAATATAGTACAAAAGAAGTCATCGTGCTAAGGAGGTGAATGATCTAGCTCTCAGTTCTCTTCCTCACTCCCTTTCTGTATCCAACTATCTTGCCTCGATGATTCGATAGCGTTGGGTACTCGGCTTTCAGTCAGAGAGAGAGAGAGAGAGAGAGAGAGAGAGAGAGAGAGAGAGAGAGAGACAGTGTGTGTGTGTGTGTGTGTGTGTGTGTGTGTGTGTGTGTGTGTGTGTGTGTGTGTGTGTGTGTGTGTGTGTGTGTGTGTGTGTGTGTGTGTGACGGGCGAATGAAACTCAAGCATAAATATTGTCTAAAAACTTCGTTAATATAAGTCTTACGAGATTTTCCCAAAGTTTCATTTGTTGTTAATATGTCTGTTTTTATATATATTCCTCACACTGCACTCTTCAATAAATGACAAAATATCTCTAAGCTCAAAATTGTATAAAGTATGGAAAAGTTTGGACTATTTCTAATTTGGTCAGAAGAAAATTTTTCACATAATAATTATTATTGACCCTTTTCCTTGAAAGTGGCGTACAGTTTTAGTCTGCCGGACATGAAACAAGATTTTTCAAATCTTATTCACGCAAAGGCGAACGGTTTAATTTACATCAGACAATCACCTAAAAAAAATGTTTAAAACTTTACCTTTTGGTGGATAATTAAGAATTTAATGATGTAATAATCACCAGACGATTTTATTCAGCCGAGAAAAACCTGCCGAGAGCCAAATGGGTTAAAGGTATTGTAATAGCCAGCCAATAAATTACCATCTGTGAGATATAAGCGTCATAGGCTCGAGTACCTCAGTCCAAAGCAATTCGAGAGAGGTGATTGTTCTTAGACCTTGGTGACATAATCATCATCTGAATGTAGACGCCACATGTGGTTTCTAGCCTAAATGTAGGACATTACTATTCCTCTCACGGGCATCTAAGACCATTAGATTACCAGTCATATTAAAGTTACTATTGATGATAAGCCCAACTGCAGGATAATTAATAGGTCATATGCGACCCAAACATCCATATATAAAAAGAATCTTTTTATTAACTAGCTATAGAAACAAGAAGGAAAGATAAACGTACCTTGTGGCTGCACGCTAATATCTTAAAAAAAATATATATATATAAAAATCTAGATCAGACAGTTATGTTCAACTAAGGAAGTAAAGGGCCCTCGTTATAAGGTCACCGTGGAAAGAACGCAGCGAAATTATCATTGACGTCCATGTTATTAATCTGACGTACTCCAGTGCCTGAGTGATCAAACAATGGATCTTGCTCTTGATCCCTGCGGCAATGGTTTGTGTGTGGGGTGATGCAGATGAGGATTGTGACTGTGGAGGACGGAAGCCTTCTATCAACACTGAGCTTCAGGGTGGTCGAGAGCAGCTTGGAGGAGGGTGGGTGGCGGTGTAAAGAGTGGGGACTGGTTTTTAGCCCAGTAAATTTTCTCTATATACTGTACTTTCTCCATCGTGGGTGAAACGCGCGTTTACACCGATTATCGGGGTAGATATAATCAACTCAGACTTTTTTTTTTACTACCGTTCCTCAGCTAGTAAAACTAGCAGTATATCTTTTTAAAGTTTACTATATGGAGCAATTTTGACTATAACAGGTTCCTTTGAACCGAGAAAGGAATGAAAGGCACGGCTCCTATTCACCAGAGCTGATGTTTTTGATAGTCCATATATTTGTGTTTTGGAGTTACTTGTTGTCCAGATTTGCACACTCAGAATGAAACTTGGTAAACAAAATAGGAACACATCTAGCATGTCCTCGAATCATCTTAGGGAAAGTTTACCTGCTTTACCACAACAACAGCAACAACAACAACAGGACACCAAGAGCACTTAGATCTTGTACTCGGATGACGTACTTGGTATCCCAGAACATTGTCTTGAATTAGGAGAGATAATTTTGTAGGAACTTTTCTTCTTCAAATTCTGATTCCACTCCCCAATATTAATAAGAGCATCTGTAGGTTGCACGTGTAAAATAAAAAATACGTCATCGAACTGATTTAAAACAGTGTAAGACTTGACTGTGCTCGGCTTTCGACTTTAACGAATGGTAATGAGATACATACAGTACAGTATATAAAGGATAGAAGCGAGAGAAAGTACACTACAAAAAGGAAAGAAAATTATGAGATACAGGCAGTGCTGTATACAAAAGGAAGATGTGAAAAACGAACAGTTTAGTGTAAAAAGGGAAGAAGTGGGATATATATGGTAACCAGCATAAGAAAGGGATAAGTAGAAAATAGTCAGTGCTGTAAAAGAGGAGAATAATTTTACCCACTTACTGTACACATAAATACCAAATATAAATATAAATATATATATATATATATATATATATATATATATAAAGAATACAGTCTGTTCGGCCTACTTGTAGCCCAGGTGGTGGCTAAACTGGTATCCTCACAATGAACATGAATTACTTGGGTATAATCTATCCAATCAAATAATTTACGGTAAAATGTAATCAAGACATTAACAGAAGGCCGTCGTCGACACTGAGGGCACCCCAGAGGAGTTAATCTCAGTGTGCAGGTGTGAACACTTGAAAGGATGATGAGCACATTATAAGAATCATATGAAGTAATTTGGGGGAAAAGATGCAGCCCCTTCAGGAACAGTGGTGTGTCATGGGAAGAGAGATCGTTGCTGAGTAGGGACAGGAGTGCGTGAAGGTCTTTTTGTCGAGACCACCCCTCACAAGATGTAGCTTCAGGCAACAGATCGATAAATAAATTACGGAGACGTCTTCAAACTTCGCATGACGAAATTATCCAGCTACGGAAAGATGTTTGATACGATGTGGATTGATGGAGTATTGTTTCTAATCTCATCAGTCCTGGATGTGTTTCCTCAGGTTAATTATACAGTTTAACAGCAGCAAGAGTATAATATTAAAGACGCCATCGTGTTGAATAGAGTAATAAAATCTATAACGATATGTAAAGTCGTGTTCTAGTTATTCCCTTCAGTCTGATTACGTATTTGCTTTATTTATATTTCCAGGTGGTTTAATTCCCCATAAAATTAAATATCTCACAGTGATGGAGTTAATGAAGGCCATATATAACCCATCCAGTTCGAGAAGTCCCCCCTAGGCTGAGTAAAATCGTCTTAAGACAGATAGAATAAGGCATTTCCGGCTTAAAGAGGTCAAAAGTAGTGGATGCATACATGAAAGATGGCGAGCTGGATGCAGAGTTCCAGTCCATTAATCTTTTGCATATCTGGACTCCTAACCACTGATACGATATTCCAGCCCTACTGACACATACTAACTGTGGCAACACCTTCAGTCCTATGACGCATTTTTTATCTACTTTGGCATTGTTACCATGAGTGGATTATATTCGAGCTACGATAATTCTCTAGTGTGAGGAGATTGAAAGGCTGTATCTAAACTCCTCTAGTTCGAAAAGTCTCTCCAGAGTTGAATAAAGAGCTTGGTGGTGGTAAGAATAAAATAAAAGTCCCCGTACTTAACGGGTTAATAAGATACCTATAGGTTCTGACACGGTTTTGAGATGGTGTAAGGGAACTATTGCCTATTATTGTACAGTCAAAACAAAAGTTCTGTCTCCTTTCCTGCCTCTTTCATCTGTGGAGTCAAAGGTGCTTAAATGAGACGCAGTGGACAAGGATGCATAAAGACAATCGCTCGTGAAACAGTGATCAATGTTTTGAAAATCTGTTCCAGTCGGAATGCTGTCGCGAGGCGGTTAACTGCATTGAGAGAAGTTTTATGGGATTTCACTTATATTCGTAGACTCCCACAATAATACAATGTCGCAAATTCGTGAAACGATGCTATATAATATGTGGGAGTAAAAGCACCATCATCAAAGTAGATCGACGTCAGATAACTCTCTGTTTAAAACAAGGTCTTGTCCTACAAAGGTGGAACACCAACAAATCCGCTTTCACGCTGCATTTTTAAGGACCCCGACGGCAACACATAATGCACAAAAACCTGCCTCAAAGTAACTCCCAGCTACTAATGAACTCCTTCTCCATCCTGGGTTGAGGGGAAGTCCTCTCATTGGTTAAGAAAGCTTCCAAGCACTTCATTCTGACCAGCTTAATATTGCTCTTTGAAAGTTGATATCCCCTTAAACATCTAAAGATGACAGTACCATATGAAATGTTATTAACGAGATAAATTGACTAGGAAAAATGTGGCAGAAAGAATTCTAAGTCCACAAGAATGCGACCCTATACACACAAACATTCTCTCTCTCTCTCTCTCTCTCTCTCTCTCTCTCTCTCTCTCTGTGCATATACTGAGGAAGTGCAAAGATAGCAGAGTACAGGGGATCATTCATGTTTCAGAGTCCCCATAGATTTAAATTATAACGGATAATTGATTTTACCTTTCCAAGATTTGTTTTTTCCAAGAAATCAAGGAACAGAGATGGAAAAACTTCCCTCCTCTCCTGTTATTCCTCCAGAACAAACCATATCTACGAAAGGCAACTGATAGTTTGTTAATCTAGGTCAAGATCTTGCCCGGCTGCAACACTGGTCGAGCTGTGTGGAGGACTGACATAAGATCCTTAAACCCCTTCACTACTATTTTAGGTCATCACTACGCAGAGTAAAATTGTCTGGTGGTAGAAGGAATTTATCCCCCAAAAGGCCATCACACTGAAGGAATTAACAGGCATAGCTATTAGCCCCTTTACTGTAAGAAACAGTCTGGTGGCAACAAGTATTAGAGCAGCACAACACATAGTGCTGAGGGTTTAACGGTGCCTGTTCTAGCCTCCTCACCTCAAGGTCTGCACTTACCGTACTTGAATAAACTAGGCTTGTTTTACCTTAATCTGGTTCTGGTGTTCGTTTTTTGCGACTTAGTGCACGTAACTCACTGACAGAATAAGGGGAGTTACATCCCTCCCATAGCGCTTCCTCGTGACCAGCACCATAGTCTAGTATAGTCTCTTGATACAACTCAGTATACATGATGAAGAGACTACAGTTTTAAGCTGAGTTACATGAGTACAGTGGGTCAATAAAATACAGAGGGCAAATTGAAAGCGTTTCTTCTAAGCTCTGAGCCATCCTGAATAAAACGGTATGGTAGTGGGCTTAATATAACAGAGGTCATTGTACTGAAGGGATGAATATGAGACTAAGCCTTCCTCTGCAACATGTCTCTGCAACGCTGCATACAACAGTCTGGCGGCATGAGAAATAAATTTAATAGAGGTCATCCGCATGCTAGGGATGACTGGAGAGAGACTGTGAATGAATAAATGGTGATGCGGCCGCGAGGGGATATTCTGCATTTGGTCTGATCAGCTGATCAGGTCAGGTGCGGGTAAGGAGGTAGGTCCATTATGATGTGGCTGGGGTAAACCACTCTACTGTCGGGCCCTGCTGCGGCTGTCGCTCATTGCACTGCGCAGTTCACCATCGTGCGGTGTGGTGCGGTGAGGATCTGTCCTTTCTCCCCTTGGGGCTAAGATAAGAGTAAATGTGTGTGTGTGTGTGTGTGTGTGTGTGTGTGTGTGTGTGTGTGTGTGTGTGTGTGTGTGTGTGTGTGTGTGTGTGTGTGTGTGTGTGTGTGTGTGTGTGTGTGTGTGTGTGTCGTCCTGTCTCGGTTACCCCCCTTTTGGGGGGGGGGGGAGCAGCCTAGGTATATAGACAGATAGATCGTAGTAAAGGGGTTAATGAAAAACATCATTCTCATTAACCTGAGGAAAATATTTTGGTTGAAGGAGGAACAACGTTGGAAGAAGAGACAGTTGTAACAAAGATTAATGGAGACTGTGGCATTCACTTTGCGAGGATCTTCTACAATGAATTAAATCACCTGCCAGTAAGAAAGAACAACGAAATAGAGAGAGAGAGAGAGAGAGAGAGAGAGAGAGAGAGAATTAATGGGAAGTGCACCTCATCTCATCCCTACGAAAGGTTTCCACTAAGTTAATACAACTGACTACCGGTGGGCGGAGTAATGCAGTATATAAAAGACGTCATCATACAGAAGGGGTAAGCACCGTCATTACCTAGTCGCGGGTGTAACAGTAGGCTGCTCCAGTACAAGACAGGATCTATCATTATATTGCGCTGTTCCTTTAGGTATCCTGGATCAGCTTAACAATAAACCCATTCAACTGAAGAGATTCCATTGAAGGGGATAATGTATATGGACGTGGCAAAAATTTAAAAAAAAAAAAAAGTGCTAAGGAAATTAATGCCAAACATGTTACACCACTTCACGACGGTGTTTCTTCTTATCCGAATAAAGGCATAAGTTTGACACACAATTAGGCGTCATTGCACTGTCTCCTCCCCTCCCCACCCTATCCTTGAGACCAGAATGCCTAAGTCCAAAACAGTTAGGGGTAGATGACCAACCTATACCCTTGCTGGCAGTATACAGAGTAATCGGAAGCTCCCACTCATCGCTCACTCGCAGGAGGCGCGGTCGTCAATGGGTGAGGTGTTTAGGATTCAGGATAATACTTTGTACTTCAATCTTAAATGTCTTTTCCCCTAGGACTATTATTTTCAGAACTCTGTATTATACTTCATTTACTTTGCTCTCTCTCTCTCTCTCTCTCTCTACTTGCGGATCTATGCACCTATCTCTGACTAGTTATCTGTTGGTTTTTCAGTTTATATTCTGTCTGTTCGTCTGTCTCTCTGTCTATTCTATTTATCTCTTCAACATGTTATGAGAGTTTACTTATTAGCTACACATTTAACAAAACAAGGCACAAAGATGGTTTCTCTCTCTCTCTCTCTCTCTCTCTCTCTCTCTCTCTCTCTCTCTCCAAAATCGATTAGACGAGGAACCAGTTGGCAGAGTGTTCCCAGTGCATCAATTTCACGGGTCTCAGTTGTAAGGGAGTGATTGATGAATGTTACAAATAGCTCTCTCTCTCCCATTACACCCTCAGCAGCTAACTAGAGGGCATCAGTCAGTAGGTAACGGGATGTGGCTGGTTTTGGGGAGAGAGAGAGAGAGAGAGAGAGAGAGAGAGACCCATTGCCAGAAACCAGCCAGACACACAAACCTGAGCAAGGTTATAAAACGCATGAGTGCCTAGCTAAATATGTTGCACTTGCTGTGGTCCAGACGCGTTAAATTTGCCTGTATTTTGGTTTGCTGGGGGAGATTTCGTAACAAGTTTTCCACAGCGACCAATTTCGTCTTTTAGGCATTTGTTATTCCATTGCGATGACGTATTATTTCAGTTCATTTTTTCTACTACGATGACATTATTCCATTTCATTCTTTCTACAACGATGATTTCATTTAGCTTTCATTCTTTTTGCTGCAATGACGTATTATTTTAGTTTATTCTTTCTGCTACAATGACGTATATATATATTTTTTTCATTCTTTTACAACGATGGAACAATGACGTATTACTACTGTTTATTCCTTCTACTAAAATGCCGTACTATTAGAGTTCACTCTTTCTATTGTGATGACGTTATTTTAGCTTATTACTTCTACAACAATGATGTGTTATTTTAGTTCATTTTTAATTCTACGTTGGCGCATTTTGTTTATTATTTTTACTACGATGATGATCTATTTAGTTAATTTTTTTTCTACTACAATAACGTATTAGTTTATTTTTTCAAGTATGGTGATGTTTTCTTTTGTTCATTCTTCCTACTGCGATGATTTCATTCTACTGCAATGACGTATTATTTTAGTTTATTCTTTTTACTTCCAGATGATTTTGATCAGATTAGGACATCACTCGTACTGAAGCGTTACCCAAGGCTACATCCAGTTCTCCCAGCTCAAAAAGTCTCTCCAAAGCTGAGTAGTATGGCTACAGTATAAGTTCAAAATAGGAAAGATGTCATCGTTTTGAAGGGTGTAATATCCTCTTGGATGTTATTAATTTCGTCGTGTATGTTACTGATGCAAACCATTTTAGATATTAAAAAGATTTTGCTGGCACACAGGAGATTATCAGGATGCAATTTGCAAAATAGATCGACAAGGAAGAAGTGCCATGAAGTATCCTGCACCAGCAAGATTACGACTATATGCTGCAATAGCTCCTGCAGTGCTAAATCACAATGTTTTCTTTTTACAGTTTTCAAAAATAAAATTTATCGAATCCCAACGTTTAATCAATTGTTAAGCTTGCACACAAAATTCTTTATTTAATAGCGTTACTCATTTTAGTTTCCATACTATGAATTTATTCAAGTCACAGAAGCCTTTGCCCTTCAAAAGGTTAAGGACGGACGTTTTATCAGTTTGGCCTTTCATTCATCACAAGCATCCACGACCTTCTAATAAAAGCCACTTTGGTTCCCCTCCTCCTATATCTAGTTTCCCTCATTCCTTCCTCATTCCTACTTGCTCTTCGTCCTCTCCATTGTCTTCCTTCTTTACCACCACCAACACCACCACCACCACCACCACCTCCGTCTCGTGTTGGCAAGGTATTCAGTATACAGTGGTTATCCCACTCTCCTTGCATCTCCACTTCTTCATCTCTCGTTTGTTAACAAATTCTTTTCTGTATGACCCACATATTGCTTTTTCATCTCTTTTTTATCATTTTTCATTAGTTTCTTACAGAATAAGTCTTCATTTTCCATTATCTTCTCTGCTCTAAATTACATAATGCTGTCTGGTTGTATCAAGAATATTATGGAAAAAAAAAAGTCAGTGTAACAAAAAATTGAGATCCAGCTCTTCCTTTCCTCCTTGTATTTTTTCAATCACCTCTAAATTCCATTCCTTTTATGCTTTTTCTTCATGTCTCCAGAAATCTCTTGTCTGTTTTTTTTTTTTTTTTTTTTTTTTCATGAAATCTTCCACTTCACTATTTCTTTTCGTGTCTTTGTAAAGCTTCTCTGCGTACTCCTTTCCTGTACTTCACTTTCTTCAATCCTATCCTTTCTTTTTTTTCCGTCGTTCTTCCTGTCTCCAAAAAATTTTTCCCAATACTTCTCGTTCTCTTATCATCACTACTCGTGCCCCTCTTTAAAATTCCCAAATTCCTCTCCCTCTTCTCTTCTCTTCCCTCTCCCACCCCTTTCTGTCTCGTTCTTCCTTCATATCCCCCCAGGTTCCCCAAACCATCGTCTTCTTCCCTTCCTTCTCCCATCTCTCTCTTCCCTCTCCTCCTTCCTTCTCCTATTTTTTCCTTTTCATCTCTCTCCTTTTCCGTTCGTCCACCAGGTCCCCCCAAAGGCTCTCACCTTCTTCCTCGTCCGTTTCCTCTTACGTTCTCCGTCTAGTTCCTCTCCTATACGTCCTTCCAGCCTCCTTAAAAACCTTGTCCCTCTTTTCCTCCTTCTTCCTTCTCTTCTTCATCTCCCGTTGCTCCCTCAAGTCCAGTTCCCTAACTCGCCTTTTTTTCTGGCCTGCACTCGTTACCCTAGTTTGGGCGTACACATATAAATTTAATGACTACCTGGTACCTGTTTACGACCATGGTTACCGCTATCAATTTTTTTTTTTTTTTATGTTTTGAGTCACACTGCTGTAGAGACAGTGTGTGTGTGTGTGTGTGTGTGTGTGTGTGTGTGTGTGTGTGTGTGTGTGTGTGTGCGTGTGTGTGTGTGTGTGTGTGTGCGCGTGTGTGCGCGTGTGTGCGCGCGCGCGCCCGCATGCTTGCTTGTGTTAGGGAGGGGCCGTTCTCAATATCCATTTTTCTGTCTTATCTTTCGGTCTGAAGATCGCTTTGCATATCCGTCCGTTTATCTGTCTGTCCAAATGTAAGCATATCCGTATGTCCATCCGTGCATCTGTCTGTCTAGCCATTCATCTACTCGTACCCATCCATTCATTTATCTACCTTACTTCTGTGTCCTTGGTTCATCTAGTATTTAAAAAAAAAATCGATGTCTCTATCATACTTCATCACCAGTAAATACATTTGCCACTTCAAGCCGTCTTCTCTCATCTTCACCACTTTGATATCCTTCCATTTCCATCTTTTATGATGATAATTTACAAACTCTGAAAAATATTCCACTACATTCCTCCAATCCTAGCCGTCCTCCCACATGCATTCCTCTCATTATCCTTCCTCTTTGCTCCTCCCTGACTAAAATGCACAGACTCTGAAGGATATACCATTTGTACATAATTAGTCCTTCCTACTAGTCGATGGTGCATTCCTTCATAATCTCCTCCAATACATCCTTCCACGTTGTTTGTCTGGTTAAAATTTACAGGCTGTGTGAGAGACATATCTATCGCCAGTCACCGGCTCTTCTCGTCACTCCAAGCCACCCTCTCTCACACACTTCCCAACATTTATTTCTTCCCTGCGCTTCACTGGATAAAATTTACTCACCTATTCGATTATCACAACTACCTCCTGTCGAAGCAAGTCGCACACCTTCATATACTCCGCCAATATTTCTTTCCATTCCATTCTCATGCTGAAGTTTAAAGGCTCGGAAGAAAATCATGTCCCCAATCATCACTCTAAGCCACCCAATACAACTTTTACATCACCAATATAACATCTCATTTCTCACTTCTTTAGCTAATATTTACAGACTTAACATGAATCCCACCCACCAGTCCAAGTCGCTCTTATCCATATGCTCCTCCTTCCACTCGTTCTTCTTAGCCTAAAATTTACATGTCACAAAGGTTGATCCATTTGCACATTACCACTCGACTTACCATTTCCACCACCTCAATCCTCCTTCCTTCACATACCCCCTTCTCCGTGCCTTGCTGCCCAGTTTTTCGTGGTCTGAAATTTACAGGTCCTGCTGGATAGCCCGTTAGACCTATTCCGAGATCAAGTATTTTGTGAGTGTCTGGGAATTGCTTATTTGTTTATTGCCTTCTTAACGCTAAAAGTAACAAGTGTATAAGTTAATTAATGACTTGACGACCAGTTTATTGATGCTACATTTGTTGACTTGTTTGGGGATGATGAGGATCAGCGTTATCATGATCAAAATCATCACCATTAATACCATTTCTCAACTGGATAACAAAGTTCAGGCAATTATATGGGAGCAGCTTTGAACACATGGTGTTTGTTACTTGCAATCATTTTTTTTTTTTTTTTGCTCTTATGGTTTTAATCATTTTTTTTTTTTTTTACATTTTAGATACAATACCAGAAAGAGAGGGAATAACTATTTCTATTCAGTTATTAATGTCATCTGTGATAGGTGAGAGCGCTCACCATCCACTCACTTGATGTAGTGTTGCTCTCGGGTTTCTGCCCTTTCCTCTCCTCCTTCCTTCTGTCCTTCTTTCCTCTTCTATCTTTCTTTGCTTCATTCTTTCCTCGTCCTTCTGCCTACGGGTGACTTTACACTCCCTCTTCAGTCTCCCTTTCCTTCATTCTTTCCTTTTCTTTCTGCCTGTGGGTGACTCTACACTGAGTGACAAGCCAAATGGTTTCCTGTACACCAGAAAAACATGTACTACGCGTTGTGGTAACCATATAACCAAGTTTTGGCGTCTGATGGTTTAGTGGGTAATTACAGCGCTCCAGTCGGACTGAGCCGGTGAAGGTTTATATCCATAGGTTGGTTGGGGTTTATTGCTCACGTAATGCCACTCAAGGATGAGAGAGGCTAGTCACTCATCTTAAATGTCAAGACCAACTTGCCTAGCCCGGGGCACCTACGTTCCTCATGGGGAAACGTAGGATTGGATGATTGATGGATGGATATTAATGTCATATACTGAGAATTTATTCATGGTGGATGACATCATGTGATTTTACCTTGCATGAGTCAAGACTGAGAAAGCATAACTGTGTGAATGATTGTGTGAGACATTCCTCTGGCCATGCTATTTGACCATTCCCCTACTTTATTTCTGTGCATTCTTCTCATTGCTCTGAATCGTAACTCACTCTATCTTAAGTGGGACGAGATGATGATGATGATGATCTTTCTCCGCTGTAAAGTGTTTTCATATTGATCAGACTACCACCACATAATTATGCTCATCGGCTGTGTTCAACCGTTTTGGTGAAGGCTATGCCGAACCCCTCCAGTTTGAAGTCTCCCCTGACTCGGTTATGACTCTCTGGAGAGGGCAACAAAGAAATACAGAATACATTCACAGGCTGAAGAATTTGAACTAAATATAAAACAACAAATAAATTTCTAAAATGTTCTTAAATTTATAGTTGTTAGAATTTGTTACTCGTAATTTTGGTTCGCTCATTTTGACAACATACATTCCTTAGTTCGATTTTTCTTTTTGCATACGTTCTTACTTTTGTGGCAGTCTACGGCCATTTCATTTTATAACGGTTTCTTAATTATAGGTGTGGGCGCCCATCTCCCTCTACCTCGATATAGTGCTGCCTTACATGACTCTGCACAAAGTGACAAGCATAATGGTTTCCTGTAACCCATTTACATTGCTGGGTGGCGACCATATCACAGTATAAAAGAGTGAATTGGAGGCTGCTATGATGCTCCTGTAAACTGGCGGAGAGCGGCCCATCCAGGAACCAAACTTCCACACTTATTCCCGCGTTTCGCTGTAGCAAGGCGCTGTCTGCCGCAAAGGAACATCATTTCACTGCAAGGGAGGGCTTTGCAATGGCGATTGCTTGCCTGCGGTTGATGTGTCGGTGCGACCAGACAAACATCCCCTTAACGTTCTTCTGCCTCTTCCCCATGACATCGTTTCCTTCCATCTTCTTTTCTTTTTTTTATTTCCGCCTTACACATCGCTTTTGTAGTAATCATTCTTCCTTAGCATTCCTCTATTAATTTTAGCCATCGCTAAATATTCTTGAGTCTTTGTGTATTCCTATGATCATATACTGTATATATATATATATATATATATATATATATATATATATATATATATATATATATATATATATATATATATATATTTTCCTTTTTCCACTTATAAGTTTCTAAGCCTCGTAGTCTTGCATAAACATTTTGACATGAGGGAAGGTGATGGAAAAAAAATACGGGTAAATAGATGTGAGTTTATTCTCGACAAGTTTCGCCTACGGCTTCTGCAAGGAAACTGAAGAACTTAACCGGGAATAAACTCGTCTTTACTAACCCATGTTTTCTGCCATCATCCTTCCCATCTCTCTCTCTCTCTCTCTCTCTCTCTCTCTCTCTCATCAGTCAAAAGCATTCTACATTCTACTTATACACCCCATACATTATCCCGATCGCCTAGCCTGGGCCTCTAAATTTAATGTAATTTGAGCCTTCCATTGTGCTGAAACGAACGAACAATAAACACTTTACTGTTGTTTAAACTGGCCATTACTTTGTCTGTCCTTGTTCCCTGCTCTACGTCTGTGCTTCATGCCCTGACTGAGAGAGTCAGGTGCTCAGTAGTCTCACAGGCTGGGGGTGTTTACTCGTGGGTGTGCTTAGTTATTATCGCCCTCCTTACGAGGAGGAACAATAATGTTTTTGCCTGCCTGTGTGTGTGTGTGTGTGTGTGTGTGTGTGTGTGTGTGTGTGTGTGTGTGTGTGTGTGTGTGTGTGTGTGTGCTCCCATTATATCTCATGAATGGCTTGAGCCGTATCAAGGTATAGCCAAAATCTTAGCCGAGTTCGAAAATAGGCACTCGGGGTCAAGGTCAAGGTCAGCAAAATTGCTGTCAAAGGTTAAGTAGTTTTTATCGCCCGCCTTTAGCACCACTAAATCTCATGAACGCCCTGAGCTATCAACATGAAACCTACCGGATATCAAGATACGGCCAAAATCTTGGACATAGCCAACAGGATATTCTGGCAGGCGATTAGTATTCGGCTCCCAAATGCATTTCTTTCATTCTATCAAGTGCTCAGTCTCAGATATATAAGAAATGGTCAGTTAGCCTCAGTAAGGTGGGACTTTGATGGATGGTCGTGGAGAGTACAGACGTGTTTCCTGAGCTCTCCTCTAGCTATAGGGCTGCTTCACCGGCATAGATTTTGCTTTTCCGCCACTAGGGCGTTTTTTAAATAAAGTTAGGATTAGTTAGTTCTCATTTTCCTCCCCTCCCGGTTAGAGATACAATAGGTTTTTGTATCTATTTCCTGAGTTTACCTTTGCTTATCGCCCACGGAGGGTCCCCCCCACTGATCGCTCTGGGGCGTGAAGAAACACGGTCGGGCCTCCCTGGAGTGGTTTGAGAGGGCAACCTCAGACTTAGGTGTGTGGTCCCCGGTTGTTTGTCCCTTGCTTGTTTTCTCCCCTTCTTCCCACTTCCCCCGCTAGGGGGGAGTGGTACTATGGAGGACGCCCCTACTGAGGGGGGGAGGTAGTCCTGACCGACCCCCGACTTCTACACGGACTGACAGCCCCCAGACAGAACGGCCCCAGACTCGTTTGCCCCGTGATGTTCCTGTAAATAATGCCGAATATGTGATCATCACTGCTCTAGGTTCCACTCCCTTGAGCAGTCTCAATCCCTTCATGATCAAGAAGGTTATTGATGGCTGTGCTGGGGAGGTGGAACAAGTCAAAAAACTTGGGAACGGAGACCTCCTCATAAAAACTTGTACCTCATCTCAAATTAAGGACTTGTTGAAGCTGCGCAAGTTTCATTGCTATGATGTCGAAACCAAGATCCCAACATCCATGAATTCCTGCAAGGGGGTTATCACTTGCAGGGATCTCATGGTGATGAGTGAGGAAGAGATCATAGATGAACTCGCTCAGCAAGATGTCATTGATGCTAAATTCATAACTCGCTACTCGGAAGGTGTCAGGACAAAGACAGCGACCATTGTTTTGACATTCGGTAAAGTATCACTTCCTAGCAATGTAAAAATTGGTTACGAAATTGTTCATGTGCGGCCATACATTCCCAACCCTTTCCGTTGTTTGAAATGCCAGTTATATGGGCATGGTTCAAAGACTTGTCGGGCTTCCCAGCCAGTGTGTGGCAAGTGTGCAAGCCAGGGTCATGATGCGGAACACTGCACATCTGAGACGGTCTGTTGCTTCCACTGCAAGGGCGCTCACTCCACTTCCTCTAGGGATTGTCCCAAGTGGAAGGAGGAGAAGGAGGTCTGCACAGTGAAGGCAACGGAGGGCATTTCCTACTACGAAGCTAGTAAAATGGTGAAGGAGTTGCATGCAACTCCCACGCCGAATAGGTCCTATGCTTCGGCGGTAATGTCCCGTCCTGTGATGTGCTCTGTAGAGACCCAGACTGACCCTGTCTTTCTCCCTCCTGCCACTCACAGTACCTCTCCATCTCGACCTCCTGTCCGCTCCAACTCTCTCACTGACATCCCTAAGGCTTCAACGTACTCTCAGGCTGCTGCTGCCTCTCCATCAGTACTGCCTAAAGCGAAACCCGACAAGTCTAGTAAAAGTAACATGACCACCCTCACAAAGTCTCGTCCTCACGTTCTTCCAGTTCCCACTCCAGCGAGGGAGAGGAAGGTTAGCTCTTCCTCGGGGGGGTCAGGGAACCTCGTTATTGACGATAATATGGAGGTTTCCGTGAACAAGCACCGGGATAGGTCCCCCGGTAGTCGCTCGCCTGCCGGCGGGAGACAAAAAGACAAAGCACACTGGCCCCCAACGAAAATCTTAAACCGTCGCTTTCACTGTATTACAGTGGAATTGTAGAGGTATTGGGAATAAGTTACACAATATAGCAATCTTGCTTTCTATACACAGGCCAGACGTTGTTTGTTTACAGGAGACGCGCCTGGAGGATCACCCTGATCCTCCACAGTTCAAACACTACCACTCGTATAGAAGATATGAAGGTCACGGAGTTGCCATTTACACCCACAAATCACACCCACAAACGGAAGTGATTCTAAATTCTACTCTGGAAGCGGTCGCGTGCAGAGTAAAATTTAATAACACGTATCTGTCTATTTGCTCTCTGTACTGTCCTCCACATGGCCCCATTGATAGTGATGCTTTAAATTCACTAGTGGAACATCTGCCTGGAAATAAGTTAGTGTTGGGCGATTTTAACGCCCATCACTATCAATGGGGTAGCTTGAGGATTGATGGTCGTGGGGAGCAAGTAGCCGACCTAATACTACAGTCCAACCTCTGTCTTCTGAACGATGGTAGAGCGACTCGTGTAGATGATCGTACTGGTAACTTTTCGGCCATTGACTTATCTTTGGCCTCCCCTGGTATACATCAAGATCTCTCATGGGATCCTTACGACGACTCCTTGGGAAGTGATCATTTACCCATCTGTCTTTCTTATACACGCGACATCATTTCGGACCCTCCACCTCCAAAATTTAACTATAAGAAAGCAGATTGGGGATCCTTCTCAAGGATCGCCAATTTAGATATATCTGGGGAGACCATAGATGTTAAGGTCGAAAATATAACCCAATCCATATTACACGCAGCTGAGGCTGCTATTCCCAAGACTTCTACAGTTCATGCGAAGCATAGAGCACATTGGTGGACGCTGGATTGCCGACAAGCTTTAAGAAAACGCAATAGGAGATACAGGATTTTTGATAGTCAGCCCACTGAGGAAAATTTTATTGCATACAAACAGGCACGGGCTGAGGCAAGGAGAATAATAAGAAGGGCTAAACGTGACTCCTGGCGGTCCTTTGTGTCCACGGTGACTCGTACAACACCATTACATAAAGTCTGGTCCACTATCAGATTATTAAATAATAAACGCCCATACTTCCCTGTCACCACCTTGCAGGTTAATAATAACATCTATGACGAGCCCGTGGACGTTGCTAACATCCTCGCCAGGAGTTTTTCTCATGTAAGTAGCTCAGCCAATTATGACCCGCGTTTCCAACATCATAAACGCACGGCTGAGCTACAGATATTAGACTTTGCCACAGAAGACGTAGACTCCCGTACAACCAAGAGTTTACGCTAGATGAACTGCTCCTTGCCCTTAAATCCTGTAAAGACACCAGCCCTGGACCAGACACCATCACGTACGGTATGATCCAGCATCTTAATCAGGACAACCTGATTAAGATGTTAGCATTGTACAATGAGATTTGGGCGTCTCGAACGTTCCCAAACTCATGGCACTTTGCGCACGTCATACCGATACCCAAAGAGGCTGGTCGTCTTATGAATCCCACTTCATTTCGTCCTATTGTGTTGACTTCTTGTCTATGTAAGGTCATGGAACGTATGGTTAACAATAGGCTTCTTTTTGTTTTAGAGTCGAAGAATTTGTTAAATGATCAACAATGTGGCTTCCGTAAATACAGAAGTTCACTAGATCATTTAATGAATTTGGAGCATTGTATTGCAGAGGCATTTGCCAATAAAGAATTCATGATAGGGGTGTTCTTGGACATCCATAAAGCCTATGACATGACCTGGCGACACGGTATACTAATGAAGCTCTATGCTTATGGTTTAAGAGGAAATTTGCCTGTTTTTATTTCAAATTTCTTAAGGGACAGAACTTTCTCTGTCAAATTGCCCCGTAACGTAACATCGGATATATTTATCCAGGAAAACGGGGTGCCGCAGGGAAGTGTGCTTAGTCCTACCTTATTTAGTATTATGATCAATGATATTCTGTCATCAGCTCCCATCCCGAGGAATCTTAAATACTCACTCTACGCTGACGATTGTGCAATATGGCACTCTTCCCGTAATGCACAATTTTCGGCTGGGCGGATTCAAGCAGCCCTTGACTCCGTCCACCAATGGGCCTTGCAGTGGGGATTTAAGTTTTCCGTCCGTAAGTGTGCCGCTATAGTTTTCACTAATCGTAACGTACCTAATTTGTGCTTAACTTTGGATAATCAGGCGGTACCTTTTCAAATTTCTGTAAAATTTTTAGGAATACATTTTGATCGTAGAATGAATTTTAAACTTCACGTTAATACTTTGCTTGCTCGTTGTGATAAACCGTTAAATGTCCTCAAGTACCTAGCGGGTACTACCTGGGGTGCCGACAGAAAATCTTTATTAATGGTGTATAAGTCCCTTATTCGATCGAAGCTAGACTATGGCGCACAGGTGTATGGCTCGGCATCCGATGCCACTCTGAAAGGATTGGATGTGTTACAGAATAAATGTTTGCGAATGTGTCTTGGAGCTGTCCGGTGTACCCGTGTAGCTCGTATGGAAGTGGAGGCGAATGTGCCTCCCCTCCGTATTCGCCGTGACCACCTGG
Organism: Coenobita brevimanus; assembly: GCF_032717465.1. Lineage (NCBI taxonomy): Eukaryota > Metazoa > Arthropoda > Malacostraca > Decapoda > Coenobitidae > Coenobita > Coenobita brevimanus. The sequence goes on along the minus strand of NC_137004.1, from coordinate 14,494,251 downwards.
CCTTGTCTTATAGTGTAAGGACATTTAGAAAAAGTAATATCGGCAATGTGGCCTGTACCCCCCTGTGTCAATACCACCACCTTTTGCGGGGGGTGCGTCGGCCACTTGCCGTTCGCCTCCACTTACTGACTCAGGAGCTTGGTGTGGACCCCAGTGACTGTGACAAGTTGGTGTTAAAAAATATAGCGCCTTGGGAGCCACCTGCCTTTACCGTTGATGTTACATGGCTCCCAGCACCAAAGGCCAAGGCGCCGGAGGCGGAGGTCCACCACTTGTTTCGTAACATCATCATTCGTCACTTGGGGTCCCACCACTTGTACACCGACGGCTCCAAGTCGAGTGAATGTGTGGGTGCAAGTGTGTGGTCGACTGAATGTGCCCTCAGGTATCGGTTGCCGACTCATACATCTGTGTTTACCTCAGAACTTTTTGCCATTGACAAAGCCATAGACTATGCTCTCAATTCTAGGCATGATTCATTTGTCATATTTTCAGATTCAAAATCAGCCCTTCAGGCACTTGCATCTTGTATTACGGACTCTCACGAGATCCAGGGCCGCATCGTTAATAAGTTGCATTCATGCAACAAGTCATTCACGCTGATCTGGGTGCCTGGTCATTGTCGTATCTACGGTAATGAGCAGGCTGACTTACTTGCAAAGTCGGCTGTAGAGCTCGAGGAGACTTGGGACGTTCCTCGTGATCTACGGTCGAGTCTCTCTCTCGGAAAGAAATCAATAAATCTTCTGTGGCAAGGTCAGTGGACCAGACTAAATATTCCAACCTGTAAGCCGTACCTGGGCGACTGGGATACCGCCAACCGCCCCAGTCGCCTGGAAGAAAAAGTGTTGGCCCGATTACGGCTTAATGCCACCGTTGTAACACACATGAAACCTTATATGGAAAGACGCTTCCCACCGCACTGTGACATCTGTGATGCGGTGTTATCTATCAGTCATATCATCCTGCGCTGTCGGCGATTTATTCGTGAACGTACTTCACTTATAAATTACTGCGGTGCAGCAGACGTCCCCTTCACCCTTTCCACCATCCTGGGTGATGGGGACATTGTTATGACTGATAAATTGATGGCTTTCTTGAGAGAGACCGGACTGATCAGAGTGATGTGACTTTTTTACTGTGTGGTTGTGGTTTTTATCAACAGTAAATATGTATATATTGTAATATTAATTAGGGTTGACAGTTGACGTATTTTAAATAGTTCCTCCTCCCACTGATCTATTTCTAATATAGATGTCCCCTACATTAAGCCAAGTTCCTCGACTAACAGTCACCAGCTGATGAGTGCAAGTGTGCAATATAGAAAGGTATTGGGCACTTGCAGTCGATGGTGGTCTGCTGGCCGAGGTTCTTCACTTTTTGTACAAATTATGTAAATACATTATATTATCTGGCTTAAGTTATTCTAATTAGGGACGACAGCTGACGTATATGGAAATGTTCCTGACTCGTCTGGTTCCCTTTCATATATTGATGTCCCCTATATTAGGTTGTGCCTCGACTGACAGTCATCAGGTGATGAGTGCAGGTATGTCATGTAGAAAGGCATTACATATCTGCAGTCGATGGTGCTCTGTTAGTCGAGGTATTTTTACCATTAGTGTAGGTCTAGCTATTTGTCTCTGTAGGATTTAGTATAGGTTAGCGATCTGTCTGTTAGGTGATTAGTTTTAGGGTCTTTACATTAGGTATTTTAGTTTATAAGTAATATAAGGTTAAAAAAATAAAAAAATAAAAAATAAAAAAGATAATAAAAATAAAATTACAAAAAAATAAAATAAAACTTATTATATATATATGTACGTGTGCATGAAAGTGTGTATGTTCATATGCATGGGTGTGTGTATGTATGTATGTATGTATATATATATGTTCATGTATATATGTATATATGTGTAAATATATATACATATATATAATTTGCCTTAATGACCAGAGGCTCCGGCCTCAATGGTCGATAGGCAAAAAAAAAAAAAAAAAAAAAAAAAAAAAAAATCAGTAAGGTGCATGTACTCAAATCACTTGCAGTCGAACTCTGTCATGTGGGATTGTCAGGCAGTCTCACTCAGGTGATTAGTTAGTCTCTTTCTTCAGATGTTTAGTCAGCAGGATGAAGAGGCCAAGTAAGTCTCTGTCAGGTGGGGATGCTCAGTCAGATGGAGGTGTTCAGTCATTCTCAGTTAGGAGGAAGTTCTCGGTAAGGAGGGGATGCTCAGCAAGTTTCAGTCAAACGGAAGTGCTCAGTCAAGTCTAGGCAAGTGGAGGTGTTCAACTAGTTGACTGGCGAGGTGCTTCGAAAGTGTCAGTCAGGTGGAGGTGCTCAGTCAGGTCGGTGGGATGCTCAGTCAAATGGAGATGTATTCGATCTCAGTCTGGAGGAGCTCATTAAGTCCCAGTAAGGTGATAGGGATCTATCAGTCTCAGTAGAGGGGGTGCATTGTCAGTCGGCCATATGGTGGTGTTCGGTCAAATTCAGACAATAGAAGGGGCTCAGTCAGTTATATGGAAATTTTCAGTAAGTCTCAGTCACGTGGAGGTTCTCACTGAATCAGGAGATGCACAATAAGTCTGTCAGACATATGGTGGTGTTCAGTCAATCATGTGGAGGTGCTCAGTCAGTTTGTCAGATAAAAGATGTTCAGTCATTGTCAGGTGGAGATGCTCAGTCTATCAACTGGAGGTGATCGATCAATATCAGTTAGGTAGAGGTGTTTATTCAGTAAGATGGAGGTGCTTAGTAAGCTATAGTTACATGAAGATGCACAACCAAAGAGTAATCAGTCTGGTAGAAGTACTGAAGAAAGTCTTAGGTGGAACTGGTCACTCAGGAATTACTCAGGAAGTGAGAAGGCATTACTCAGTCTCGGTTAAGTGTAGGTGCTCACCCAACCGTCCATTCAGCCAGTCGATCAAGTACCCAACTGTAGATGCTCAGTCAAACGTCTATTTAGCCAGTCGATCAGTACCTTCGGCCCCAATGGTTGATAGGCCAGAAAAAAAAAAATAATAATTAGGGATGTCAGTTAATACGCAAGTAATACCAAGTCAAATCAACAGGGGCCAATCCAGCCCATCCTAACCTAAACTTGACGTAAACAAGCCAAGCCAGGCCGTACTGTGTCGTGTAAGGCAACTCAGCTACGACAGGCAAAGGCAATCCAATCCAATCAAGGCCAACCCCTGCCAACCCAATCCAAGCCAACCTAACCTGACCCAAGCCATGTCAACCCAAGCCATGCCAAGCCAAGCCATGCTAATCCAAGTCATGAGAATTCAACATGCTCCACGGCAAGGCATCTCATACTAAGTCAGCCGAAACCACACCAAGCCCACCCAAACCAGTCTCTTCAGTTAAAACGAGGCAGGAAATTAGATAAGCAAACAACAGGCCAATTATCCATTCACACTGCTAACCAGTTAATCAATGAGAAGTCAGTCCAATCCAATACTCAGCAATTTACCTTTCCATCCACTCGTCTACTTAGGTTACCCCTTCTATGCGACGGCGTCTTCTTATTTCAGACAGGATATTTTCGAACCACGTTACTCAAAAACGATCTCCCTGACTTAGAGATTAAAAGCAAACTCCTTTAATTATGACGGCGATTCATCAACTTCCTTGTTTTTACTGCCAGATTTTATGCATCAATGGATGGATCTCTCTTAGTAAAGGGATTAACAAGCAAAGAACACAGTGTTCCAGGCCTGAAATCAAGTTAGTTCATTAAACATGCCGTTAGTAAACCACTCTCGTGCAAAAAGTTAATCGTATGTGCCCTGTCCACAGCAACAAAATATTAAGCGGCTACATCATAAACTCGTACGTCATGAGACAGTTAAGCAATTAGGTACTTACCAATTCGGCTGAAGGCGATTACTTTATACATATGTATCATCGTAACGTAGTTAACCACACAGCAAGACGGACATTTAGTCATGCATTTCAGAGGTGTTTCTGTCAGTTAGCCAGTAAGGTATCTTGCCAACAGTGTCAACAAATCATTCGTCCTCCTGGAGGAATAAGTGGAGTTTGCTTCTCATTCCTACAGTAAGACGCTTCCTCCATTAGCTAAACAAATTTACTTATGGTAAGGAAAAGAAATTACAACCTGGCTGTTATAACACACCTAACCTATCATCAATCAGTCAGTAATTTTTCCAAACATACATACAGTTAACTGGTTATTTACCACAGTAAAGAGACATTATACCAACCAGTCAACTCTCCAGAAAATTTAAAATCCAGTGAATTATTCATTCTCTATTTACTCAACCATTTAATATTTTTTTCTTTTATGCAAGGAAGAAGGAACCATAGGCCAGGTGCCCGCAAACAGTTCCTTCAAAAAAAAAACAAAAAAACAATACAAAAGAGAGCCAAATTCAAGATCCGTTCATTTCGAGATGCCTGGACACACTGCGTTTGAAAGACTGGAAATCAGAGGAAGTAGGAAGTACAGACAGAGGGAAACAGTTCCAGAGTTGACCTGTTGCATCAGTGAAGGACTGGGAGTAATGGTTAATTCTTGCATTAGAGAGCTGGACAGAAAAGGGATGAGAGTTTGTTGCTAGACGGTTGCTGCGCGCCCGTCGTAGAGGTGGAGGCATGCAAGCAGACAGTTCAGAGGAGCAGTGACCACTGAATTAGCGATAGAAAAGAGATAAAGATGCAACAGTGCGGCGACGAGACAGAGGTTGAAGGGAGACAGTAAGAGAAGGAGAGTTAATGTGACGAAAAGCCTCTGACTCCACCCTATTAAGAAGAGCTGTATGTGGGGAGCCTCCCCACACATGAGAGTTGTACTCTAAACAGGGGTGAATAAAACCCGTGTATAAAGTCAACAACTGTGCAGGGGTAAAGAAGGTACGATGTCGCCTTAGCACACCTAATCTTCTGGAAGCAGATTTTAAAAGATATGTAATATGGTGGTTTCCAAGATAAGTCCAGAGTAAATGAAACCCCAAGCATGTTCAAGGATGATGCAAGATTCACCTGGATATTAAACATTAGTCGGTAATCCTGTGGAAGATTTTGTCGGGTTGATAGGTGTAAAAACTGAGTCTTTGATGCATTACAAACAAGATTATTTTTGCCCCAGTCAGAAATATGACCCAAGACATTAGGTGTGCCATAGCCTCATCCCTTGTTTGTTGAAGTAACTGCTGAGATGGACGTTGCGGGAACCGAATGTAAAGGTGAAGGGTGGAGTCATCAGTGTTTGAGTGGATAGGGTTAGATGTACATCTTAGAAGGTCATTGATGAATAAAAGGAAGAGAGTTGTGATAGGACAGAGCCCTGAGGAACACCACTGTTGACAGATCTAAGAGAAGAACGATGGCCGTCTACAAAAGCGGCTATTGAACGACCAGAAAGGAAGCTATAGATGAAGGCACAGATAGAAGGATAGAAACCGTAAGAGGGCAGTTTGGAAATTAAAGATTTATGCCCGAGTCGATCGAATGCCTTTGATGTCAAGTTCAATGGCAAAGCTTTCGCCAAAATCCCGAAAGGAGGATGACCACGAGTCTGAAAGGTAGGTGAGAAGATAGCCAGTGGAGCGTCCCTGACGGAACCCATACTGACGATCAGAAGGAAGGTTGTGGTAGGAAAGATGCTTTAAAATTTTTCTGTTAAAAATAGACTCGAAAACTTTTGAGACACTGGATGTTAATGCAATTGGACGATAGTTATTGGGTTGGGAATGGTCACCCTACTAGCTAACCACTAAAGTGCATGTCTAAGACAAACCAGCCACCTAAGTCGAATAACATAGTTGACTAAATTCAGAACCAAACAAGAACACAGCAGACCACAAAGCCAACCAGCTACATCGTCGACCTGACTTACCGTCACCGAACCCCATACCTCAGCAAAAACATAGGCCCACCCGACCAACAACACAAAAGACAAATAGCACGACACACTACACATCCAACCAACAACACAGCCAACCAACTACTCAGCTGATCAACAACACAGCCGCTTAACACCACATCCGGCAAAAACCATGTCCGACCAACAACACAACCGACCAACAACACAGCCGACAAACAAAACAGACATACCAACACAACAGCCAAACAGCATCACAACCAAACAACACCACGGCCAGCCAACAACATAGCCAACCATAAATAAAGCCGACCAACGACACAGCCAATCAGCAACAAATCCAACTAACAACACTGCCGACCGACAACACAGCCGACTAACAACACAGCCGATCAGCAACACAGCCAACCAACTATGTAGCCAACCAGCAAAACAGACAACCTACAACACAGCCGATAAACAACACAGCCAACCAAAATTAAAGCCGACAAACACACATCGCGCAACACAACCAGCAATACAACTGACTTTGCCATAACTCAACCCATCGCACCGAAAGAGGCGTGACTAAGTGGTTAAATTGGTCCACTTGCAGACTGATTTCCAAGACTCCCTCATTCGGTATTGATGGTCAAGGTAGCGTAAAATTTAATCTGCGGTGTAAATTGCCCCGGCGCTCCTCGAGGATACGAAAACAGATCTCATGAAGCCAGAGCAGTGCAGGTAAATTTATATGGGCATCAAGCGTCAGTTTCTTGCTTAACATTCTGACCACGAGGAATTTGGTTAGCAGAGTGATATCGTCTGGTGAAGCTAAAATTATTCAAGTGTGTCCATGGCCAGGAAAATCTTAAATACCCACTACCACTAAGAATTTCCTTCATTTGAATAATATCGACTAGTACACAGCTGAATATTTAAGTGGGTCCATGGAAAGAAAGGGTTGAAATAAGCTTCTATTGACCACTGATTGCTATGATTTCCTTCACTAAAAAAAGGTCGTGGCGGTGATAAGGTGTGGTAATGCTTAATAAAAAAAATGCATCTCGATTTACTGGTATGGGATGAAGCGAATTTTTACTTATCTGCCGAGCTTTTCCACAGACTAAAAGACAGCGAGAGCGAGATTCCAGTTTATGTGCAGAATGAGACATAATGTGCACGCAGAACCACAACTTCATCTCAGCTCCGCCCTAGTATTCAACACTCAACCAACAACTGTTATAGCTTGCAACAAGGATATCCCAGTTAGAGAGCTCTTAGAATAGCCAGGTAGTGAGTACAAACACCATTTACAGCATACATCAAACAGTCGTCTAATAATAACGCACGCACTTAACACCAGTCCATATTTCCTGTTTGACTACCATCCAAAATATCACTAACTCGCTAAGTATCAGTCTTGACTATGTATTCAACCAATCAATTCCCACTTTAATCATCGCTCCATCTGGCAACCAACTCGAACTAAACACACCTTTTTACCTATTCACTTCTTCCTGTAATTCTATCATCAGCTTCTCTATAGCTAAATGTACTACAAACATCAACACATTCCCTTAATTCCATCAGTAATCTCTCTAGCTAAACTACTACAAACATTTACCATATTTCTTCAGTTATATCATCAATGTGTGTAGTTAAGAGGACTGAAAGCACTGAAGGAACTTATTTTCATCTGATCACCGATTTGTCAGGATAAATGTACTACAGACACTGAACACATTTCCATAGTTTCATCACCAGCCAATCGAACTAAACATACAACAGACTTTAAAAGTATTTGTTTACTCTCATTTTTTTTTATTCACAAACCTTTAAGCTATCAGAAGTATCAATCATCCAGGGAAGTCATAGCCCTAACCATCCTGACTGTGTTTACAATCAGGGTCTACAGTCATCCTCTTTACTTTATCCAGTTACTGATCCTTCCGCCTACTTACTCAGAGTTCCACTAAACAATACTCAAACGCAATCGCTCATACATTCATCCAACTTGTCAAAAATCATTAAAATCTGCCACTGTCTTCCTACTCATTGACATGTTCATATACTCATCTGCTCACAAATCATTTAGTACGTATGCAGCCAGTTTTATAGTTGCCGTTCCATCCAATTTTCGCTTTTTCGCTCTAACAATCCGAAGAAAAAACCCTTTCATTATGAAAAGTAGCTACTTACAATGCTTTAACGAAAAAATTAGTCATGTGAGGGTGGCAAAACCGATAATATCATCATTGTGTAGGAGTTACTGATGAGTGTTTTTAACCCTTTCACCATGAACAGTCCTTCCGAAGAGGAATATAATCAACTAACCGTAGAAACACACACACACACACACACACACACACACGCACACACACACACATACTATATATATAAATATATATATATATATATATATATATAGATAGATAGATAGATAGATAGATAGATAGACAGATAGATAGACAGATAGATAGACATATATATATATATATATATATATATATATATATAGATAGATATATATAGATATATATAGATAGGTGGATGGATAGATAGACAGATATATATATATATATATATTGTTACGGAACAGAGAAAGATAACGTACACTTTAAGTGAGAATACGAAGAGTCACTACTGTCCCGTAAAGTTCCAGGTTCAAAACAAAAGAGTTAGGTAAAATTACAAGTTAAATTTTAATGCTTAAATTAACAACAAAACATTCAGAACTCATAAGGATAATGTAATGGCAAATAAACAGGTTAAATATATGGTTAACTGCAATAGCCTCTATTAACACGAAGTTAGCAAGAGTAAATTTATCTAAGTCAGCCCTGATAAAATGAGATACCAGATAATACTCAGTGAATGCCAGATAAATTATTACAGATACAAACTATTATCAAAAATGACTGACATAAAGATCCATACATGAATTACAAAAACTTCACTAAGCCTACAAATTAAACTTATGCTACACAGTACAAGAAAAAAATACAACAACAGTTATACTCAAATTACACACAGCTGCTAGATGGTTGGAGACTTCTTGAGCACTCACAATAATAATATCTGTACAGGGGAGGACAGAGATGTGAACAAAATGAGGAGCAGATCTAAGTGGCAATGATGCAGAGACTGAGCTCATAATATAGGGGCCAGGAGAGCTTGATACAACTTGTAATGAGGACGCGCAAATGAAGCCATGGGGACAAAGAGATGACAATCCCGCAAAGTATAACAGAGATGTCGACTTACTCTACTATAACGGTAGAAGGGGGGAACTGAGGCAGAACACGCTCGTGATCAAACATGCAGCATACTGTGCGTTAAAATTACACAAAGGATGATGAAATCATAGGCTATGTAACACCTCCCCACAAAGAAAAAAGAAATTTACAAAGGAAATTTCTTATTACTCTAAAACAATCTGTATATGGCATTACAGACCATGCAAATGTCTTTCCTAATGTTACAAAACATGAGATCTCCCTAGCACGTTCAGTCATAGGTACTTGCCAGTATCCCTTTAACAAATCAAACTTACTTATGTACCTAGCCTTTCCGATCTTATCTATGCGATCTTCCACGCGAGGGAGAGGGTAAGTGTCTGTTTTAGTTATCTGATTAACACGTCTGTAGTCGATGCAAAGCCGCTGTGACCCACCTGGCTTAGGGACCAGAGTGACAGGAGAACTCCACTCGCTCTGACAGGGCTCAATCATCTTGTGGTCCAACAGGTAGCCAAGCTCCTTGTGGATGAGAGGAACTTTCACTGGGTTCACACGGTAAGGAGGCAATTTAATTGGCTTTGCGTCTCCAACATCGACATCATGCATCAACACAGTGGTTCTTCCTGGAGTAGCACAGAACACTTGCGGGTACTCCTGCAGTAATGCCGAAAACTCCTGCCTTTCCTTGGGAGGTAGATGAGAAAGCTTAGTCTGGAGATCATTCATGATATCAGGATTCTTCCCCAAACTATCACTCAGGCACATACTGCATGGGAGAGCTTCACTTGCAGACTCGGGTGGAACAGCTACAGTGCAGACTGGATTATTTTCGTCCCGCCTGTGATATAATTTTAGCATGTTGATGTGACAAAGTTGCTTGCTCTTTCTACGATCTGGTGTGGCGATGACATAGTTGACATCACTGAGTTTCTTCTCCACGAAATAAGGGCCACTAAACTTGGCTTGAAGAGGTTGCCCATGAACTGGTAGCAGAATCAAAACCTGATCTCCTGGCTGAAAGTGGCGTAACCTGGACTTCTTATCATACCAAGTCTTCATCTTCTCCTGAGCAGCTCCTAAATTCTCTCTCGCCAGCTGTAAAGCAGTGGACAGCCGTTCTTTGAAATTCATCACATACTCCAGCAGGTTGACGTCATCTTCCTCCGACAGCCAGCATTCCTTGAGTAACTTAAGGGGTCCTCTTACTTCATGGCCAAACAGTAGTTCAAAAGGTGAGAAGCCCAGTGATTCATTTGGAGATTCTCTTGCGGCAAACACAACGAATGGAAGACCTTTATCCCAGTCTTTCTGATGTTCCAAACAGTATTTCTTGAGCATCGATTTGAGTGTTTGATGATATCTCTCCAACGCTCCTTGGGTCTGGGGATGGTAAGCTGAAGACGTGATCTGGGTGATGCCCAACTCTTTCAGAGACTGCTTGAAAACGTTTGACATGAAATTGCTTCACCGGTCTGACTGTACCTCCTTAGGCAGACCAAACTTTGTGAAGAACCCTAGCATTTCCTTAACCACGTTCTTTGCTGAGATGTTTCTAAGTGGAATGGCTTCAGGATAACGAGTAGCCATATCAATCATGGTCAACACATAAGAAAATCCTGAAGAAGTCTTAGGAAGAGGGCCCACAATATCCACCAACACACGGGTGAAAGGCGCCTCAAAAGGAGGAATGGGAACTAGAGGTGCAACCTTTTCGGTCTGATTACACTTCCCCACAACTTGACAGGTGTGACAAGACTTACAATACCAGGAAACATCCCTGAAGATACCTGGCCAGTAGAAGTGTTTCAAAATGCGTGCCACAGTCTTCCTCACTCCAAGGTGTCCTGCCAAACTGGAATCATGAGCCACTCTAATGATATCCTGCCTACAAACACGAGGGATGACAACTTGATGTACAACCTCCCATTCACAGTCGGCTGATGCTGTTAGGGGTCTCCACTTCCTCATAAGTACTCCTGACTTTACATAATAACAAGTAGAAGCACCGGCTGACTCTTCCTCACTGCAAGCAGAGTTAGCTAGACCTTTCAACTCAGGGTCAGCAACCTGCAACTCAACCAACTCTTGACGAGACAAATTATCAACACTACGGGGTACTGCCTCATCTGGCGAGTGGTCCAAATTAGCAAGAAAAGTGTCAGCTAGGATAACATCATCATCATCATTATCCTCTAAATCACCAGTAACTTTAGACTTAGCCCTAGTGACAGCACATGCAGGGAACACATCAGGGACATCACAATCCTGGGACACAGCCACTGGCTCACTAGACAACTGAGGAGCTGGACACACTTGACTTCCACCAATATCATTTTCAAGTAAGAAAGTTACACCTGACACTGGGAGTGTCTCAACCAACCCAACCATAACAGAACCATTAACAAAACCAGACTCTAAATTCACTCTGCACAGAGGAACAGAGAAGTAATTATTCCCTACACCTTGTAAGATTACAGTTTCATCAGAGGAATTAAAATTAGAGCCTAGAACACTGGTCAGCATAAGGGATTGGCAAGCACCTGTATCACGATATATTTGAACTGATTTCCTGTCATTACTGTCCAGAGGACTGACAAAACCATCAGACAGGAAATTAGCACATGAACTCTTGAGAGTGTCACCCACGTTACTGCTCAAAAGAGGAGCTCCATCATGAGAATTTAAGTTACCCCTCAAAGCAGGTTCAGTTAACTCAGTTAAAGAATTCTGGGAACTCTCAAGAGTGGACACTAGACCAATTGACTGAATATTTAAAGACTCCTTTTTGTTCACATCACGCTGTCTCCTGAAACATCTCTCCGTAGTATGACCAAGCTTACTACAATAAGTACATTTACTTTTCTGAAATCTAGAGGTGAAGCTGGTATTTACTTCCTGAGAAACATCATCCTTATTCTCTTTCCTGTTACCTGTACTCTGAGTAGAGGCAACGTACTTACTCTCAGCTTTCCCTTTTTCTCTAGAATATCTCTTGTGAGTGAGAACATACTCATCAGCTAAAACTGCAGCATCAGACAAATTATCTATTCTTTTCTCATCAAGATATAGGCTTACATCTTTATAAATACACCTTTTGAAATCCTCCAGCAAAATCATCTGCTTAAATTTACCAAAATCAGAATCCACATTCTTAGAATTTAACCACTGCTCTAACAAATCTTCTTTGATTTTTGCATACTCAACATGGGATTGCTTATCTTGCTTGTAAGTTGTCCTAAATTTTACTCCATAAGCTTCAGGAACAAGCTCATAGGCCTTAAGAATCAAGCTCTTAACTACATCATAATTATCAGACTGATCCTGAGGCAAAGATGCATAAGTTACTTGAGCTTTACCGGTGAGAACAGTTTGAAGGAGTACTGGCCAATACTCCTTAGGCCAATTAAAACCTGTAGCTACCCTCTCAAACAACTGAAAATACTTTGTTAAATCAGATTCATTAAAAGGAGGGACAAGTTTAACATTTTTAGCCACATCAAAATCATCAGAGCTAGATGATCCAGTTCCACCTTGTTTCATGCGATACTCATGGTCTGCCTGAATCCTGGCAAGTTCAATTTGTGCCTGAGCCTGCACCTGTGCCTCTTCAATACGAGCCTGAGATTCCGCCTCCTTAGCCTGAGACTCAGCCTCCTTAGCACGTGCTTGAAATTCAGCTTCCTTCACACGAGCCTCCTGCAGGGCTAGCTGTAACTTAGCTAATTCAATCTGCGTTTGCTCATTTGGAGGAGTTACATTAAACAAGCTTTTATTAATCATGCCAACAATTTGATCTTTAGAATGATGAGAGTGAACTGCAATTCCCAATTGTTGAGCAACAAGCTTAAGTTCATTCTTTGTTCTGTTTTCTATATCACACACTGTTTGCACATTTGAGAAAAAGTCCTTGGCTTCATCAAGTGTAGTAATAGTAGCCATCATGAATATATCACAGTCACAAAATATCAAACAATATCCTTATGATAATATCCTGAATATCCTGATGAGAGGTCGCCAAATTTATGTTACGGAACAGAGAAAGATAACGTACACTTTAAGTGAGAATACGAAGAGTCACTACTGTCCCGTAAAGTTCCAGGTTCAAAACAAAAGAGTTAGGTAAAATTACAAGTTAAAGTTTAATGCTTAAATTAACAACAAAACATTCAGAACTCATAAGGATAATGTAATGGCAAATAAACAGGTTAAATATATGGTTAACTGCAATAGCCTCTATTAACACGAAGTTAGCAAGAGTAAATTTATCTAAGTCAGTCCTGATAAAATGAGATACCAGATAATACTCAGTGAATGCCAGATAAATTATTACAGATACAAACTATTATCAAAAATGACTGACATAAAGATCCATACATGAATTACAAAAACTTCACTAAGCCTACAAATTAAACTTATGCTACACAGTACAAGAAAAAAATACAACAACAGTTATACTCAAATTACACACAGCTGCTAGATGGTTGGAGACTTCTTGAGCACTCACAATAATAATATCTGTACAGGGGAGGACAGAGATGTGAACAAAATGAGGAGCAGATCTAAGTGGCAATGATGCAGAGACTGAGCTCATAATATAGGGGCCAGGAGAGCTTGATACAACTTGTAATGAGGACGCGCAAATGAAGCCATGGGGACAAAGAGATGACAATCCCGCAAAGTATAACAGAGATGTCGACTTACTCTACTATAACGGTAGAAGGGGGAACTGAGGCAGAACACGCTCGTGATCAAACATGCAGCATACTGTGCGTTAAAATTACACAAAGGATGATGAAATCATAGGCTATGTAACAATATATATATATATATATATATATATATATATATATATATATATATATATATATATATATATATATATATATATATATATATATATATATATATACAGATGAACAAAGGTATCATTTATTGAAATAAAATGAAGCGTGTACGTATTCAAGTATAGTCAGTGCTCCATTGGCTCCGTCTGCAAGAATAATTTATATCCACAAAAATATTCCTCTTTTTCACTCATTCGTTCCAGTAAGCACGCAGCTGGTCATGCCGCCACCACGCCAAGCACTCTAGCAGTTAACAGTTTTATCACGAATTCGCTTCTTACAATCATTACCGATTTTCTTGGTCCACAATCAAGGTAGTACGGAGTTTCACCTTCATTGAAGCTTAAATCATGTGTGTATTTTTTTCCTTCGCTTAAGCTCGTCTGTTCCGTCTGACGCGATTGCCACCGGATTGTTGACTGTCCAGGTATCGGGTTGCTTGCGTGCGTGAGGACGAGATGAAAGAGAAATAAAGACGAAATAAAGGGTGCATCACCTTATAAAGAGGGTTTATATTTTGTTTTGTATATACTTTCATTCATTTCTTCAATTCAGTTGTTCCGTTTGACGCGACTGCTGCTGGATTCCAGTTCGTCCAGCTATCAGATTCCTTGCATTCTTGAAGAAGAGGTGTAAAGACGGAAAGACTGGTATAATGGAAGATAGTGTGTGAGATAAATCCTATTTCATATATATAAGATTACGCAGATTTTTACCTCCGCCAAGGAAGTTATGTTTTACCTCGCGTTGGTTTGTTTGTCTGTCCGTTAGCAGGAATACACAGAAAGTTATGAACGGATTTTGATGAAATTTTGTGGGGGAGTGGGCCATGGACCAAGGAATAAATGATTAAATTTGGGGGCAGATCCGGATCCGGAGTATCCAGCACAATATCTCCCAAAAGATTTCAATTAATTTCAATGCAATTTTGTGGAAAAGGGAGCCATGAACCAAGAAAGAATTGGATAAATTTTTGGCCGGATCCGGATCACTTTTAATGACAATGGCATTGGCGAAGGTATGAGCTCTCTGTGTGCTTTCTTGTTTTTTCATGTGTCCTATTCTGGGTGTAGGCATCGGAGTCCGTTCCCTGCGAGTCAGAAGTCCTCCTACATACCTTACACCTCCACATGTCACCACTTTGGCGTTAATACCCACCATTCATACCTAATACATGCAAAGCGCTGTCTTATGCAGAACTGGTGTATCGATATCAGCGGGGGTGTTTCCTCATATCGGTGGGTCTTATAATAGATCAGAAAAGGCTACTGTAACGAAATTGAAATCCCCATACCGTTCCCTGCCCCAGCCAGGATTCGAATAGCGTCCACTGGGACAGTAGACCACCTCTCTACCGACTCGCCCAGGCAGCATGCATAGCCTTATAAATATGGCTGAAATTTCGTTAGGCATTTTTTCCGTCACTGAAATCGTCTGTTCTGTTTGACACGATTATTAATGGATCGTTAATTGTCCAACTATCACACTACTTGTGTACGTGAGGAAGATATTGAAAGGAAGACAGATAAAGAGAATGGGCCAAAAGCCAACTATGCAAGTCCTACTGCAACAACCTTCATGAGTCTGGTCGTGGACATATTTATAACACATTCATACTCGTGACTGAAATCAGTGGCGAGTGACTTCCCCCTCGCCTTCAATATCTTTTGCATAGCTTAGTCCCGAACCCCAGCGGAGCAGGCAGGATTAGAAGATGGAATAGGTAACAGCCGTAGCAGTCCATCTGAATACTGTCATGTTAAAAACAGAAACTTTAGCATCCAAAGTGGCTCATCATAACCTGCGATTATGTAGGAAGCCACATCTTCATAAACTACCCAGGCTAATCCTCAAACGCTCACGCCAGCCTGCAACTTCTTACCTACGTTGGCACTGTCACTACCATGATTATTTATAACTTATTCCGCTATACACCGAATTTCGTTAAAAAAAAAAAAAAAAAAAAAAAAGCTTCTCAAATAAAATATAATAAGCCTCCGTTAACCCTCTCACACTATGACCATGCTTCGATTTACTCTGGATAATTCCAGACAGCTTAACCCACTAAAGGACATCTGTAACTGAAGAGATTTGCAATACCTCCTTCAATTTATTCACTACAGTAACAGTTTTTATATTCATTCTATGTCCAAACGATATTTTTTTACCTCAGGAATGATCTTTAACAACCTCAGTTTCTTTCCTAAAAACAATAATTGCTCAGGCTACCTCAGAACGATTTTGATCACCTCAGGACAGACATATCTGACAATTTTCGATTATTGGTCTCAACAAAGACGATATATCTACTTGGTCCAAAACTATCTCAACTGTTTTATTTACCCAGGGCAAGAGCTCTCGCAGTGAAATGGCTGATCACACACTGCCTCTATTTTTGGCTGCCTCCAAAAAATATTATTCACCTCAGGCAGGAGCTCTAGTAATGAAGGGTCTAATGCCACCACCTACCCTCGGCTCAAGATGAGCCTGGTGTTGTGCTTTGAGGCGTCCCGCAGGCCACACCAGCATCCCCTGTGTTTCCTAATGAGCTCTCCTTTGCTCCATCGTTATCTTATATGGCTCTCGTTTGCAGCGGCTGATCTTACTTCACCCCTCATCTGCGATAAATTTACTGGAACAAATTTATATTCACTCCGAATAATGAGTCCTAACTTAGGAACAAATTTCTGGGACAAATATAAATCTACACCGAATCTGGTTGAATGCAAAATAATTTCTAAGTATATCTTACTGTAGCAAATCTGTGTGCACTAGATTATAGTGAAATGAGCGTTTGAGTCAGAAAAAAAAAATGATGGAGGAATATTTCATTGTACATCGGTTAACGTAGAGTGAGCAGCGGAACAACACGAGTCCTAGCGCATAAAAAGTGCTGGAGGTAATTCATAATGCTATTAAATGAGTCCAGTACAGAAAAATACTGAAAAATATAC
>NC_137004.1:14399877-14474877 GCF_032717465.1 Coenobita brevimanus | reverse complement strand
AATTTATGTCTGTGATCGTGAGAATGCATGCAAGATTTAAGGCTGTAATAAGAGATGAAGGGATGACGATGATAACGAGGGAGACGCAGCATAATAAGAGGGAAGAAGAAGACAGAAAAAAAATGCCTAGAAATTAGTATGGAGATTCAGGGAAGGGCAGGAGGGTGATGAGATAGGAAAGGGACAAATAATAAACTGAGTGAGTGGTCATAAAATTGCCAAATGAAGAAAGCAAGACGAATTTATGGTACACTAAGAGGAAGAAAATAGTGAAAGCTGGGTTGGAATCAGATGCTTTAAGCAAGGCAAGGTAAGAGGAACGTCAAGTAATGAAATAAAATGCTGAATTAATGGTAAGAGAAAGCAGTAAGTGGTCAGAGCTAGAGGAAAGTAAAAGCGAGAAAATGATGGTTCGAACAAGAAAAAAAAAGTATGAAAGAGGTAGAGGACAAGTGTAAATTAATGATACGCGAGAGTAAGAACCTAGATATACTGCAAGGAAAGCAGATCTGCTAAAATATTCACACAACCAGATGCTGAAGAAAAATAAAGGGGGACGAAGAAGAAAAAACAGATATCATAGCACACTGAGCTAAACCAGGAAAAAATATGAAGCCAAAGAGATGGACGAATAAAGAAGGAAAGGGTGAAGGCAAAGAGAGGTAGAGATGGAACTTCTTGTAAGCTCCTTCCACAAAGCCAAACAAAACATCAAGGTAGACAGTGAAGCAAAAGTTTGTACTGAGGCAAAGAAGGGAATAAGCAAATCTTTTATGTTCCTTCCCCAAAGCTAGGGAAAATAATATGGCAAGTGATGAAAAAAAAAAATAAAAGAATGGGGATGAATGAAGGGAGGGGCAGATGTAGTGGAATGAAAAATAGTTACCATCCTCATCCTCGTCCTCCTCTTCCTCATCATCATCTCTACATTTTCCTTAGCTAAATATGGAATTAAGTAAATTTAATACCATAGAAAATAACAATAATAATAATAATAATAATAATAATAATAATAATATATAATAATAATAATAATAATAATAATAATAATAATAATAATAAAAATAATAATAATAATAATAATAATAATAATAATTATTATTGTTATTATTATTATTATTATTATTGTTATTATTATTATTATTATTACTATTGTTGTCGTTATTATTATTATTATTATTATAATAATAATAATAATAATTATTATTATTATTATTATTATGGAGAGAGAGAGAGAGAGAGAGAGAGAGAGAGAGAGAGAGATAGCAGATTTTTCTAACGAGCGAACAACGAAAAGAACTGGTGACACAATGAAAGGAACGGCAGATGTAAAGCCAGAAAAAAAGGGAAAGTAAATATGTTATGAACATATGGAGGAAAGGGCGAAGAGAAGAAATAAGGGAATCATTTTTTTCTTCTTGTACGTTCCTTCCCCACAGCCTGGAATAATATGAAAACAAACAACAGAAAAAAAGATGATTTAGTAAATTTATAGAAAGGCTGATTTAAAACTAAGATATAAATAATGGCAAATAGTGATCATGAAAAATGTAGCCAAGAAAAAATATCAAGACAAAAAAACGAACAGGAATGGAAGAATGTGCAGGATGATCAAGGGAAAAAAGGAACAGGAAAGTCAGACTGAGCAACACGATCAAGAAATGGAAAAGAACGGAAAACCTAGACTGAAAAAGGCAATAAAGATATGGAAAATAACGGGAAAGGAAGAACAAGCAAGACAATCACGAAAAGAAAAAAAAAAGAGAAAGACAATCAGAGGAAGGGCATAATTTCTCGTACGCACCGTCCCAAGGTGATGATAGCCGCGAACATGGCTCCACCCCTGGCATTTTGTCCATTCCCGGTCGACAAGGTTGGCCCAGGTTTTGTCGGATAGTCTTCCCCGGCTCATCTACTGACGCCAACTTATATTTAGCCACTCAGGGTACGGGTAACGGGGATCTCTCTCGGTCAAGCTTGATTAGACGGCTACGGGAGAGGACGCCCCGCCTCACCTTGTCCATCTTGAGAGCGTGTGTGTTACGGGGACGGGGGGTAGGGGGATCTTTCTGCAGTCTTCTTAATTAACCCCTTCAACATAACGCTTTTTATTCATAAATTTTCTTATTTTATTTTATTCAGTTTTATTCACTTGTTTGCTGTTTTTTACTTTATTTGTTTTTGCTGCCATTAGATGAACTTTCTCAGTGCAGGGGAAGCCTTCCACCTGGCAGGGTTAGATTACTCGTATGACTTGCAGTTATTCCTTACGAGATGTCTTTTTCCAGCTTCAGTGTAATCGACTGAAAGTAATAACATTACACCAAAACAATATGTCATCATAGCAAAGTGGATAACTCCTTCAGTACCATGTCAATTTATGCGTTGTATTGTAACTACCACCAGACGATTTTGCATACTTAATCGGAGACGTCTGGCAGCGAAGGGAGTAGAAACAGCCTCCATTACCTTCCTTTAATATCATAACGTTTCATTTTTTTTTTTTTTAACCATGAAATAATTAAATTTATCTTTAGGGAAGAGCTATGGTAGTGAAGAGATTAACACATTCAGATAGGAAGGGAAGACAAGACACGAAAATTTGTCGCTTGTTATAAAAATTTCTTTGGACTTAATGTGTCGCTAACTTGTTCTCCACGTTACACAGTTCATTTACCGGCGATGTACACAATCCAAACACTCACTGATCCGCTCATGCGCTTCATAATGACTGTCCGAAACCACGGGCTTATATACTTCTTTATGATCTCTACTTTAAGCACAAGACTCAGTGCCAAGACACAGCAAACCAGTCTTCGGCAGTCATTTTAGTGCTGAAGTATAAACACAAGATATCCAGTCAAAGATGTCACACATAAAATTTCGAGTAAATTGGGTGAAAAAGGACGCTTTTATGCCCAGTTGAAATTATAGGCCCGACCCACCTGACACTGACCCCCCTACTGCTAACTGAGGGGTCACATCCCCTGATGTAATGAAGCATGTTATAGTATGCAGAATTGAAAGATGCACCTTTAGGTTTTGGTTTCATGTCGATATGACGAATTTGAGGAGTTATGGCGAAAAAAACTATTTTTTTTTTTTTTACATTTTTGGGGTCTACAGCCCACGCCTTCGCCCAGTTTGGTCCAAACTTTTATCAGGTGATCAGAAGGTCGTAGCCCATCATCCCTGCATTTTTTGTCGAAATCGCACCAGTAGTTTTCGCGTAAAGTTGTTAACAGATAGACAGGCAGACAGACAAACAGACAAATAAACAAACAGACAAACCGAGTGAAAACAATACCCGTCCCCGAGATCATTCGGGGCGGGGACGGGTAATAAGGATGCTACTGTGAAATACTAGTGACTTTCCTTTTAAATCTGATGACTAATTTTAAAGTTTATTCTTGTGACCTCCAGACGGGACTTAGATTTGAGGAAACCCTTTTGTAGTAGAGGAATTAGTAGTAATCTCCATTAACACCTTCACAATCCGGTTTCTCTCCTTACACTAAATAAATCGTCTGAAGGAGGCAAAAATAAAAAAATATGTCACTAAGCTGGAAGGGTTGAAAATAATTAGATCCAGAAATTCACAGTTGCAGAGACCGGGAGAAGGATGGATAGAAGAAACCACTGGAGCTAAAATGTCTGCGAAGCAGTAAAAGACCAGTTTATCACAAAATTATCTAAATAATAGTTACCTTGTACTTCCACATTCTTACAGAAAAATCAAAAGAAAATTTAAATGTTGAAATTAACAGATGAAGAGGCTGAACGAAGGAAGGGAAGTAAGTTGGAGAACAATAAAATGAGCCGGTAATCAGAAAACTGTCGAAATAATTTATTCAAGCATTAGTACGATATTAAAGGGGAACCTGAAGAATAATCAGAATTAGGACTGCATTGATAAAGAAGCTCTCGCAAATGCTAAGACATTAAGACTTCTACCGAGGATGAGAGCTTGGGAAGCAGTACAAGGCTCCAGTTAATCAGAATATTATCGAAATCACTGTTATGAAGCACCTGTACCCTTCTATATAAGATGCTGAAGAAACTTAATTAAAACTAAGATATGGACAAGTAGAGAAACAGAAGACAGAAGAAACTGATGAGGACACTGATTTAGGAGGAGTCTGAGAAGCAGGGAGAGATATCTGTTAATCAGAAAATTATCGAAATCACAGTTATTATACCTTTAGAGTGCAATTCTGAGGAAGAACCTGAAGAATAATCAGAATCAGGATATATATGAATACAGACAGATGAAGAACCCACGGAAGGAAAGACCTTGGTTTATCGGTTAACCAGATAATTATCGGTACCACAATACAAGGCACGTGTGTGTGTGTGTGTGTGTGTGTGTGTGTGTGTGTGTGTGTGTGTGTGTGTGTGTGTGTGTGTGTGTGTGTGTGTGTGTGTGTGTGTGTGTGTGTGTGTGTGTGTGTGTGTGTGTGTGTGTGTGTGTGTGTGTGTGTGTGTGTGTGTGTGTGTGTGTGTGTGTGTGTGTGTGTGTGTGTGTGTGTGTGTGTGTGTGTGTGTGTGTGTGTGTGTGTGTGTGTGTGTGTGTGTGTGTGTGTGTGTGTGTGTGTGTGTGTGTGTGTGTGTGTGTGTGTGTGTGTGTGTGTGTGTGTGTGTGTGTGTGTGTGTGTGTGTGTGTGTGTGTGTGTGTGTGTGTGTGTGTGTGTGTGTGTGTGTGTGTGTGTGTGTGTGTGTGTGTGTGTGTGTGTGTGTGTGTGTGTGTGTGTGTGTGTGTGTGTGTGTGTGTGTGTGTGTGTGTGTGTGTGTGTGTGTGTGTGTGTGTGTGTGTGTGTGTGTGTGTGTGTGTGTGTGTGTGTGTGTGTGTGTGTGTGTGTGTGTGTGTGTAATAACAGAACCTGAAGGAAAATTATAAAAAATTCACAGAAGCAGAAGCTGAAAGGAGCAGGAGGGAGACAAAGAACCCGCTAACGGACAGGTGTTTGGGTTGGGAAGCAGTAAAAGGGAACGGTTAATCAGAAAACTGGCAGAATCGCAATTACCACGTAAATATATATTTTTAAAGAAGCATATGAAGAACAGCTAATACCAGAACTTCATTTAGGATATAGAGGACGCCAAAGAAGGAGTGATGCATGAAAGACTGAGGAGGCAGTTAAAGGCATCGGATAATCAGAAAACTGGCGAAATTACAATTACACTTTAAGAGAAGAACCTGAAGACGCTTTTACGACGGACGTTTGTGGGGTGGTCCCAGGGGCCGGCTAATCAAATGAAGTCAGGGATATTTTTTTTCTTACTCTTGGACGAGGGCAGGAGAATTCTATTACTCCTAACAACAGTCAGTGGTTGTCAGGACACGCTTTACTGCATGTTGGGTTCACGGTGAATAGATAAGAGTGAATGAAAACAGTTACTCCGAGATGCTGAAGGCTTTTAGGGAAATAAATAAACGGGTTTCTACTTTTTACATCGATATCTAACCGTATCTGGCTAAACTGCATTTTGTGTCCCGCTGGTGGGTGTGCAAAGGTCATTCTGGTATGGCCTTAGCATTAACCTCTTGACTACAAAAGGTCTCCCCTAAACTGAATAAACTCGTCTGGTGGGAATAAAATCGCTTGGGGGTTAGCAAGAATAAAAATCGCCTGACTGTAACAAGAATAAAACGGCCCATCAGTTGGAAGAATAAAATCGTCTACCAGTAGCAAGAACAAAATCGTGTAGCGGTAATTAGAATAAATGCGTCTGTTGGTGGCAATAAAATCGTCTGGGATAGCAAAAACGAAATAGTCCGGTGATGGCACGAACAAATTTATCTGCGATATTACTAGTAGGAATTTTCTGTTGGTGGCCTTGAAATCGTTTCGGGGTAGCGAGAATGACATCCCAATGTGGTATAAATGTATTAAGCAGTCTGACGATCGTATGAAGCGAAGAAAGACGTCACTGATGGGAACGGCTTAATGGGGAGTTTTTCTACCTCCTCCCGTCGCGACTTCTTCCTAAGCTGGCTAAAATCGTGTGGAGGTTGATAAGCATAACATTAACATGAAGGATTTCGTAATGAAAAGATTAATGTCATAAGCTGTAAGTACACCAAAGCTTCACTTACAACATAAATCCAGTCATGGTAACGACAAAGCTAATCCACAAGACATCCTGTAACGGCATACATATAGCCGTTCCCCAAGCAATGTTCTCGGCATCCAAACAGTACAGTCACGGCAAACACAAAACAATCCAGTCACGGCAATCACAAAGCACATCCAGAAATCACAGGCAACCCCGTCCGAGGGAGCACAAAGCACTTTCACAAGAAGTCCTGTCACAGCAAACACAAAGCAGTTCCAGGAGCAACTCACTCGACAAGCAGCCAGGTTGGTCATGGCAAACACAAAGCAACTCCGCAAAGTAATCTATCTGGCCTGTCCATCACCTCCAACCTCCATCACCCACAGAAAAACGGGACACACCGAAATAGCCTATCATTCAATCTCTCTCACGGGGCACGACCAGACACAAAGTTATTTAGTATACACCCAAGGTAATGACTCTAGCTACACGAACCACATGGTCATGGGTGTGGGAGACAAGGGCTGATGTGCTTCATAATTCTTTGACTCTTACTATTTACCTTAGGTGAATAATGGTGTTGGATTAAATTATGGATCTAAGAGGCTAGGAATATTGTAACACGAACAATACCCAAAAGGACAATACAGCACTTTAAAGGGTGTGGGAGACAAATGGTAGCGTATTCAGTAATGTTTCAACTGCATTAATTTCTCTCAGCTCGACAAAGTGGAGTCGAGTAAGCATGAACATATGATCTAAAAGCCTAAAATTTTTCTCGGCTGAACAGTATCTTGGAGGGACACACCCGGACTCTACGGCACTCAGCACTCGCAGTAATGACGAGGTATATGTAACATGATCGAGAATGTGGGAAAAAGCGATGATATATTGAATAACCGTAGGACTATCCAGACTTCTCGCAGATGACTATAATTATTGCAATCTTAGCCTGAGGGGTAAGACTAGACGTATGAGTCACTCAGTATGCAATCACGGTAATTACATGAGGTACAGTAACACGATCGTGGGTCTGAGGGACAAGTGATGATGTGTGTTTAATAACTCTCGGGATTGCTTTCAACCAAACACACTTGTGCGTTGTTTGCTAATGATTAACTTAAGATGCTTGCAATTCTCTTGGCTGAGCATTATATTGGAGGGCACGACCTTACACGGTAAGCACTCAGTATGCAGCCTTGGTAATCAGGGAGGGTTAACATGATCGTGGGTGTGGGTGACATGGGATGATGTGTTTTATAACCTTTTGACTGCTGGCACTTCTCTTGCATGAACTGAGTAGAGTGGTATTAAGCGGAATAATACACCTACTTTTTTTGTGTGTGCGTGGGGGGGGGGGGATTGCTTCAAAGGGTACAACGGAAAGCGCGAGATATTCATTACGCACCTATGGCAATGACGAACTAGCATGATTGTGGGTGTGGAAGGAAAGTGTTTACCGAATTATCTTTTTATGAATCATAATATAGCGTGGAATTAGTCCGAATAAGAAACTAAAGGGGCCACGGTAATGATCTGAGCCAAGAGCGTAATATAATTGCGGGGCAGAAGACAAGTGCTCATATATTTAATCGCCCTTTAACTGCTATGATTTCCATCGTTTTTTTTTTTTTTTTTTATGCAAGGAAGATGGAACCAAAGGCTGAGCCCGCAAAACGTTCCTTCCAAGAAAAAAAAAAAAACGATACAAAAGAGAGCCAAATTCAAGATCCATTCATTTCGAGATGCCTGGACACACTGCGTTTGAAAGACTGGAGATCATAGAAAGTAGGAAATACAAACAGAGGGAGACAGTTCCAGAGCTGACCTGCTGCATAAATGAAGGACTGAGAGTAACGGTTAACTCTTGCTTTAGAGAATTGGACAGAAAAGGGATGAGAGTTTGTTGCTAGACGGGTGCTACGCGCCCGTCGTAGTGGTGAAGGGATGCAAGCAGACAGTTCAGAGGAGCAGTGATCACTGAAGTATCAATAGAAAAGAGATAAAGAGGCAACAGTGCGGCAAAGACACAGAGGTTAAAGTGAACAAGTAAGAGGAGGAGAGTTGATGAGACGAATAGCCTTTGACTCCTCCCCATTGAGAACAGCTGTATGTGGGGAGCCTCCTCACACATGAGAGTTGTACTTTAAACAGAGGCGAATAAAACCCGTGTATAAAGTCAACAACTCAGCAGGGGTACAGAAGGCACGGAAGTGAATAAAGACATTATAATGATCGTCTGAATCCAGGAGGCTAAGAATTCTCTCATTTCAACAATGTCTCGTGGGGCACGACCTGAGCTACAAGGCACTTAGTATGCAGTCATGTTAATTACTTTAGCAACGAGAATAACATGGTCGTGAGTGCGGAAGACAAATGTTCAACTGTTCTGTGACTACAAAGATTTTCCATACGAGTAAAATCGTGTGGTGTTAGCATGATGAAAAATTCCGCAGTTATGATTTTTTTTTTTTTTTTTTTTTTTTTTCTGGGACACGACCGAACCACCTAGGCACACTGAAATCAAGCACGGTAACGATCTGAACACAGCCTATAACACTGCTAGTATAATAGTTTTCCCAGCAGGCTAAGTCGTGTGGCTTTGTGTGTGTGTGTGTGTGTGTGTGTGTGTGTGTGTGTGTGTGTGTGTGTGTGTGTGTGTGTGTGTGTGTGTGTGTGTGCAAAGAAGAAAGAACCAAAGGCTGGGAGCCTACAGCAATTGTTTCTTCTATAGAAACTGAACAAGAGAATGCTAAATCGGGACCGGTTAATTTCGAGATGCCTGGACACAAGTAAAAAAGATTGGAGGTCATAGGAAGTGGGAAAGACAGACTGAAGATGACAGTTTTATAACTGTCGTGAAAGAACCAAGAATCATTATTATTGTTCGTAAACCTTTGTCTGGAAAGATTACCGTCCAGCTACAGAACACCGCATGTTGTCAACTTGAGCATAAGAACTAGGTGCGAGAAAGAAAGTGAGATAACACAAAAGCCTGATACCCAACACAGCAGACCAGGCAAGGGAAGGCACACAGGCAGACAAAAAAATAATAATAATAATAAAAATAAAAACGGCCTAGGGAACAGGTATAAGACGTGAATTCCTGAAACGCCGTCAAGCAATTAAGTGTGGCTAAATGCATCTCCCGCGGTGATCAAAGGCAGGACAGGGTAAAAACGAGACTGCATATAAATTGGAGTTTTAAGGTGAAGTGTGAGTGGTCTTGTCTCTGAGATTTGGTTGTTCAATGACGTTTAGCGAAATGGGTATAACGTGTATCGTTTTCATTAACATTCTTGAGCTGAAGTTGTAAATAAGAGTGCTTCACTACAATGTATTTGTATCTAAACTCAAACAGCTACCAAACACATCACAACCAATTCAGATTATTCATTGGAAAAGAAAAGCACTGCAAAACAAATTGATTCCTGGTAATAATTCACTGCTGTAATGACTTGTTTTATAGCAAAAATGGTTACGATCTAATATTAATAGCCGTCCAGGTATATCGAATCAATACAAGCACTCGTGAAAAAAAAAAAAAAAAAAACGGTTACATTACTGAATTAAATCCAGAAAAAAAGCCTTTGAATTGGTCTTTTGACACTTTTGTCTGGGAGTTAGTGAATCCTTAATGAAAAACTATATGAAGCTGACTGAATACAAAAGTCAAGTATGTCGAGTCAAAATAGAAACTGGTAAAGGAAAAAAAAAATCGTGCACTGAAAGTAAAATACAAAGGAACTGGCTTTTCTAAATGATTTACTGTAAGATAATTAATGGCTGGATTATAGCTTAGCAAAAATGAACTGACTGGTAACAAAGGACGTCAATCACAGTAGCCAGTCAAAGTGCAATTTATCAGAAAAAGTTGCACTGCTATTCTATGTTAACAAATAATGGCAGAAATCGCCATTTTGCATGTTAACTGAAAATTAGTAAGTGATTTATGAGAAAGTATTTATTGACAAGTGCTGGTAAACTAAGTCGAAGCACAAATTTAAAAACGGCGTATTAGTACATACAGAAAAAAAAAAAAAAGCTGAAGTGGCCTTTCTATGCTCATTTTACAGGCTAATAAAAGCTAACCAGGGATTTTTAATATTTTCTCGGGGTTAATCAGCTGCAGGATTATTGCTTAGGAAAAGAAAAAAGAAAGATAAGAACAGACAGTTGTTGAAATGCGTACATCTGGTGTGTCCAAATTTAGGTGTTTGCTTGAAAAAGA
This sequence comes from Coenobita brevimanus, assembly GCF_032717465.1. NCBI lineage: Eukaryota > Metazoa > Arthropoda > Malacostraca > Decapoda > Coenobitidae > Coenobita > Coenobita brevimanus. The sequence continues at coordinate 14,464,589 of NC_137004.1, read as the reverse complement.
AATCTACATCACTTTATTATCTACAGCTAAAGTAATGGTTGAACATACTATCCGTGGAATAACTGATGACTGAATTGTGGCTTAGGGAAAGGCATACTGACATACATAAAGGAGTAAATCATGCTATCGGACCCAAACCTCCAACTTCTATATTAAAGATAATCCACATTAAGTAGAGTTAAAAGTAATATACCTGGCTCTGAGTTACCTGGTGGCTTAGAGAAAAAATGATGAAGGAGAGCAGCCTGCGTATATCAGCTACGTCGAGTCAAACCCCAAACTCGTAATATATATATATATATATATATATATATATATATATATATATATATATATATATATATATATATACCTATATATATATCGTATATTAGCTACGGCGAGTCAAGCCCCAAACTAGTAATAGAGAGAGAGAGAGTAAAAAATGAGGTGATGTTGCATTTTTACATGTCTACTGGGAGGTAACTGGGGGTAGGATTGTAGTCAAGGAGGAGAAAAAACTAAGGCGAGTTCTTACATGAATACTGATAAACTAGGCTCATCCATCATAGTGTATTGTGTAACACCTCCATTCTCATTACCACCCACAGCGGCCCAGTTAGCAACACAACTGGTCAGTGAACGATGTGATAAAAGATTGAAATTTATGAGTATCAACACTTAGACTCTCCTGAAATCGTCTGGTGGCAGTAAGAATTTACAAAAAGGCTTTTTATACAATCGTCTGGTGTTAACGTATAAAAATACTGATCGAAATTCACGAGTTTCAGCAGTAAAGGTTTCCCTTGAATTCATCGGGTATTACTCTATTATCAAGCAAGAAGGAAAAAAATATAATAGGAAGTCAGCAGCTTTAGCAATATATGTTACAGTGGCCTTTCCTATAGTCGAAAAAATAGCTTCTCAGCCTTTGACTAAGATCAAAATGTAGAGTGTAATTGTAACGTGGTAACAATTATTTTTAAAAGCAGTAATATAACAGGTTTAACAGTAGAGGTCCTTCCTAAAATCGTTTTGTGATAAAAAAAAGAAAAAAAAAAGAGTTAAAAGAAAACCCTCATTGTAACACATGCAATTATAAGTTTAAAAAATGAACTAGGAACTATTATACTCAGGCACAAGAGGTCTTCTCTAAGTTGAATGAAGTCCTGAAGTAGTGACAAGAAGAATACGAGGTTGGGATTCGGGAGTTTTATCCTAATCACTACAAAGAGGCTGATGATTACTTGAACAAAAAGGCAGAAATACAGACGCTACTAATCAACTGAGCCCTTTCGAAGTGTACAAAATTACTTGGAGTATTTAGAATTAAACTGCTTGTTATTCACCACTGAAACCCGAAAAAACAGATGTTTTATGCTGAATACAATTGTCTGGTAGAAGAATGAACAGTGAAAATCAAGAAATTAAGGAAATAAGACTAAAGAGCGAGAGATCTTTCCGAAGTTGCAAATTGTTACCTCCAAGAAAAAAACAAACAAGATAACACAGTGCCAAGTTTAAGATCCATTCATTTCGAGATGCCTGGACACACTGCGTTTGAAAGACTGGAGATTATAGACAGAAGGAAATACAGACAGAAGGAAACAGTTCCAGAGTTGACCTTTTTGCATACTTGAAGGACTGGGAGTAACAGTTAACTCTTGCATTAGAACGCTGGACAGAAAGGGGATGAGAGTTTGTTGCTAGTCGGGTGCTACGCGCCCACCGTTCTGGTGGAGGGATGCAAGCAGATAGTTCAGAAGAGCAGTAACCACTGAAGCAACAAAAGAAAAGAGATCAAGATGCAACAGTGCGGCGAAGAGATCGAGGTCGAAGGGAGCCAGTAAGAGGAGGCGTGTTAATGAGACGAAAAGCCTTTGACTCCACCTTGTTGAGAAGAACTGAATGTATGAAGCCTCCCCACACATGAGAGTTGTACTCGACACAGGGGTAGGACAGGTCTTTTCTAACATAAATAAAGCCATCTGACGGAAACAAGAATGGAAAAGAGAATTCTGGATGGGTACAATGATGAGTGGCTTCGCAACAGAACTTCAGGATATTTCTCAATAATGACTCTTCCCAAGGCACACCACCCTCTCTCGCACGTTCTCTCTTCCCCATGTCATCGGCTATTACCTGCGGCGATAGCCAGTAAGTCAATGAGTTGCCAGCGTTCTTCTTCTTCTTGTTCTTCTGCTTCCGGCGGATTTGTTAAAACGAGACCTTTGAAGACCTGAAAGTGGTACCATATAAGGTAATTAGACATGGAGAATCTGAATCTCTCATCACCGGCCACCTGAGGTGGCGCAAACTAGCGACAACTTTAGTAAAGGTGTTTAATTTGTCTTTCGAAACATGAAATTGGTTATTTGACATGGAGAATCCAAAGTTACTGTCAAGAGACACCAGTAGTGTCGCCATCTGGCAGTGACTCTCTTAAGGCACCTCCAGAATTAGGGTAGTGGGGCATTCTGTTAAGGCACCTCCAGAATCTGGGTAAAGGGGCACTCTGTTAAGGCACCACAAAATTCTGTCTGGGTAGTGGGGCACTCTGTAAAGGCACCTCCAGAATCTGGGTAATGGGGTACTCTGTTAAGGCACCTCAAGAATCTGGATAGTGGGGCACTCTGTAAAGGCACCTCCAGAATCTGAGTAGTGAGGTACTCTGTTAAGGCTACTTACTTTTTAAAGCAAACTGCTTGGAACAAGAGCCTCGCCGCAGATCCCAGAGCAATTCTACTCTTGCTTTCCTCCTCCTCCTTCCAGTCACCTCTCTCTCCTTACACTCTCCCGTACCTTCCTAACCTTCCCTTTCTAACTCCGTATCTCCAGTCTGCGCTCTTGCTCTTTAGTTCTCCAGTTTGTTTACCGTCACTTTTAACCTCCCAACCACGTCATTCTCAGATTCCTTTTCCGAGTCAGTCTCATACTTCCCAGTCACTCCACATAGTCAAACCACCTACGTACGTACATGTGTGTGTGTGTGTGTGTGTGTGTGTGTGTGTGTGTGTGTGTGTGTGTGTGTGTGTGTGTGTGTGTGTGTGTGTGTGTGTGTGTGTGTGTGTGTGTGTGTGTGTGTGTGTGTGTGTGTGTGTGTGTGTGTGTGTGTGTGTGTGTGTGTGTGTGTGTGTGTGTGTGTGTGTGTGTGTGTGTGTGTGTGTTTTTCTAATGTCTTTTACATGGAGATATATTCTGCATAATAAACCCTTACCTTACCTAAATTTCAACTGTCTACTGCTACTTCCAGACGATTTTGCAGGAGATTAAGTTAGTAACGAATTCTATACCTAATTCCTCTTATTCGCAGTCTCCCATAAGCAGAATAAAGTCGAATGAACTCAGGGCCAGGTATAACTATCCATCGATCTATCTAACTGCCTGTCTGTCTGTATACTTATCTACAAACATACTGTGTATATATATATATATATATATATATATATATATATATATATATATATATATATATATATATATCCGATAAAGGTAAATGCAGAGAGAGAGAGAGAGAGAGAGAGAGAGAGAGAGAGAGAAAGATTTTTACCAGTGACAGGCGGTTTTGATAATATGTGGAGAGACCTCTGATGTAGAAAAGGTTAAAAACTGTGCTACTAAAGTGAAGGATGGAGTGTAAACAATCGAAGCCATTTAGGAGTAATAATACCTTTCGGTGGGATACAAACTTACGCTTCACCGCAATCATCGTTACTCACTCACCAGGGACACAAAACAGGTCGAACTTTTTATTGTTCCAAGGCCTCTCCTACCTCGCCCATCAAACAGTCGCTGAGGATTACAGAGGAGAGGGTACCATTCCCCACGTGCGTTGTAAACCCTTCTCCCAGACGAGTATTGTCGTCTAGTAAGGGTGAACATAAAATATGCTGTATGTAGCCATTGGACTGAAACTGTTACAGAGACAGCGTTTAACTATTTTGTTTGCGTAGGGATCCTCTCAGCTGAGTATATCGTTTGGCAATAGCAGAAATATTTACCCTGACATAACCATCCCAGCAGAAAAGTTACGATCTCTTTAACATGACACTAAAGCTATGCCAAGATCCACCTTACTCCGGCGTGTTTAGTTTTTTACATCCATTGAGAAGTAGTATCTGTATACTGCTTTCTCCTGGTTTTGAGTATTTAAAAATGAATCCTATCGCCATTCTCTTGTATTCTGGGGGATATAGTAAGGCATAAAACTACATTCACAAAAGAGCCTTTTTACTTCATTTATCAAAGATTTCAGCCGAAGTTTATTGGAAATGTACTTTCTTTCGCATTACTTTCATCCTCCCAGTCCTACTTCCTCATTCTTGGTACCTCTTGCAGCATGAACGTAAAAGCAGAGTAATAAAGAAAAGGAAGAAACATTGTTTATATCACTTAACGATATAAAGGAATCAAAGAAAACAATACATTGAAAAAATAGCACCAGGGGTTAATCCTGAGGAAAAAACAATAAAAACAAAAATGGAATAAGGAGACAATGACAACAAAGACGACAGGCCTCCTTTTGAACTGGAGTAATAAGAGACAACCGGCAATTTGGAAAGCGTAAATCAGTTCAAACCCTTCGATAATTATAACAGAAAGACTCCCCACGAAAACACAGAAGTTTAGCGCACGGCCGGAAAAAAAATAATTACAGCATACAGAAGCCTGATCTTACAACTAAATCACCCGAGCGCACGCAACCCGCTTCCACCGAAACCGGAGGGAATATAAAAACACCAGAAGCACAGTACCGGACCACACCTTCCACTCACTCTCACAGCCCCACCAGACTCTAAACGACGTAGAGTTTTGGTGTAAGATTCATTATTACGACCAATTTTCCAACATAGTATAAAATATTATAGCGTCCTTTCCCTTGATCACCAGGCAGTTTTATTCAGATAACAGTGACATTTCCGAGATGGAAGAGTTAAATATAGCCTTTATAAACCCCTACAACACATGACGGTATTTCTATTCAACTAAATTATCTGGATGTATCAGTAATAATCTAAGAAATATGGCACGGAAACCAAAGGGTTAAAAATATACGTTCTGCAGGAGGAACAAGAAGTAATTTTTCCAGGAAGAAGACACGAGAAGATAATCTGCATTCGCCTTTCCTTGTGCCTCTTGCAAAAAAAAAAAAAAAAAAAAAAAAAAAAATCAATTAGACGGAGAACCGATCGTATGTATGTCTGCAAATTATAGTACACAGGAGCCTGATCTTACAACTAAATCTTCCGAGTGCACGCAACCTCTCTCCATCGAACGAATCCCACAAAGCATAAGTTACAAACGCCAAAAGCACAATACCGAACCACGCCTTCCACATTCCCACGACTGGAGCATTTAAGCCATTTTAGATGAAAGAATTAACGTATTTAGGCCTGGGACATAATTTTCATATTCTTGCTACCACCAGACGATTTTATTCAGATTAAGAAAAGTCTTGTAGTGAAATGGGTTACCGAAAACAATTTCTAGCCCCTCCGGTTCGATAAATCTTTCCTAGGATGAATAGAATCCCCTGAAAATAGTATGAAAGAAATAAAAGCGTCATCGTACTGAAAGGTTAAAGCAACTTCCTAAAATTCGGTGAATACACAGCAGAAAGAAAAGAGACGAAACAAGATAAACCAGTCAATATTCTGGAAAGTTTCGTTAATTTTAAATAATACTCAAATAAAACAGGAGAAAAAGCTGATATCTTAAGTATGCAGTGCAGTGCAGGGCCGAAATTCACAGAGGACACACGTTCAATTTTGCAAAAGGAAGGAAAAACAAAATTATAAAATGCTGCACTGCCCTTCCTTTGTCCTTTTAGCAAAACACAAACCAATTAGAGAGAATGATATGCAAGTTTGTTGCAGAATTACAGTATACAGCAGCCTGATCTTACAACTAAATCTCCCGGGTGCACGCAACCACCCGCCACCGCCGATCGAACACCGGAAAATCTAATAGAAATATAAACGCCAAAAGCACGATACTAGACCACTCCTTCCCCATTCCCTTAACAGGAGCCACCAGATAATATTCGGTCCTAGGTTAAGATTCACTGAGTTTCAATCAAATCCGTTCCTTTGCTAAGATTTGCATACCGTATCTAGAATGATAATCAAAACAGTGGGAGGTGTCTGCATCGTTTCCTTATTTTCCCTTGAAACAGAAGCAAATCACATATAGAACAGTGATCTGATCTAGTCACTACTTCCTTTACATGTGAAGGTGATGATACTGACCAGAGAATAAAGTGAGTGGGATGGAAAATAGAGGAAAGTGCATATGTCCCTTTCCCTTATAGTTTCTGATTGCAAAGAGTGTACTGTAATCTTGTCGAATCAGCTCCTTTCACAAGTTGGATTTCAAGCAGGAAGCAAAATTCCAGCACGTTCAACCAGTCATTAGTTGTTCAGCAATATCCTAAGGGTTTTTAATAATGTTCTGAGACACTATCACGAAATGCAAGCGCAATTTCGTGCGTCTTTTACTAATCGGTGGTACTGGGGGTATCATAAAGTAACTAAACCCTCTTCTGCGTTGCAGCAGGCATCGAAGAGGTCTCTATAAGGTACTGAAACTATAAGGTACTGACACTCCTCCAGTTAAGAATTATTATATTTACCCTAACTGACTGAAAACTTCGGCTGTAATGCGATTCTTGATTCCGAGGAGAGCATCATGCTTTTAGTCCCGTCATATCAGAAATAATCAAAAGTTCTGGAACTCCCCTCTTTGACATGGCTGTTCTCTTGCAAGCCAGCGGAAAAGAAGTGAGGCATTTTCAAAGATTAGCAAAGGAGATAACCGTAAACTATGTATCTATGAAGTCCATCTGCAGGCAAATGTCAGTAACAAATACACTAAATGCCTTTCCTGCAAAATCCCATGTGTTGCCTCATTGGACAAAAAATCGTAAAGGTTTCTGTCTTTACCAAATGGACGCGGGTTTACCATATTTTCAACTGAAATGAGGCTTAATGTTTCTGGATTACCACAGGTACTGAGCATGTTTGTATACTTACCTCTGAGGGCTATATATCAGAAATTTGAATGCGTAAATATTCCGCTGACGTCTACCAGTACTGGCCATATTTAACGTCTCTAATATGCATTTTTTAATTTGAATGCTGGCTGTCAAACGCTAGTGAGGTTAAGCTGGATTAGGTCCGGTTTGGTTTGACACTGACGCGTCCAGTCGGAGCGATGGTTGGTAAACAACGCAGCCAATCGGAAATAGTAAACACTGTCACAGGCGACCAGGCCGCGACCTTAACTACCCCAAAATAGGTATATATTGCCTTTTTCCAATCATTTCTTGCTGTCACAATTCAACAGTTAACTACTTGTGTTGCATATGAATCAAATTACTTACCTTGAGATCATGAGTTTCTTATAATATAGGTGAAATTGTCGTGCCGTTCTGTAAAGAATTGCTTCATTTTCCTATATTTTTCATTACAACAGACTGCGAAAACTTAAAGTCTCGCACTAATTATAGTACCTACAATTCGTGATGGTAGATAAACTCAGTAGATAAAAAAAAAATGGTAGTAAGCTAGAAGTTTCCAGTCGGTTCTCGTCCTGTCATGTCAGTAGTTTCTTTATCAGTACTGTATGGAATCTCTTAGTGGAAATTTTAAAAGTCCTCTTTCTCTGTAAAAATACAAAAAATAAATACTACTGAAAACATGTATCTTTCGCTCTGCTAGCAATTTATTTCATTTACTACAATGACTGTTTTTGTATTTCATTCATTTTACCATCAGAATATTTCATTCAGTTTAAGAGAGACGCTAGGCCGTGATCAGGCTGCAAACACTTTCCATTAATTCTGATTATAAAAGGTCTTTTTTTTTTCTTTTTTCTTTTTTTTTTTTTTACTCATATCCAGATATTGCTGCTCCAAAACGATTTCCTTCAGGTTAGAAAAGATCCCCGTGGTGCTGGGTCGGGCAAGAAAGAGCAATACCATGTTCTAAAGCACTACGACTTTTTTTTTTTTTTTTTTTTTGACACCGCAATATAAATTCACGTGGCTTGAAGTTTTGGTAGAGAAGAGGTTAACAGCGATTAAATCAAATATTTGCGTCCTGCAGGCCTTTCCCACGCTGAAAAAGACTGGTGGTCGTGGCAAAGCTTCCATAACTATTTTTATTACAATTATATCAGTACTCCTCCTGGCCGATAATTGGTAGTGAAGGGCCACTGACAACTGCTTCTAAGTCTTCAGCCCTGTGCTCAATAAAATAATCTGTGAGTAAAAATAAAAATAATGAAGAAAATGTTGAAGAAACATAGAAAATATGATGATTATACTTCCAAAAGGACAAACCAGAGAGGATTCAAACCTTTGCGTGTACACAATCCGGTACGGTCCTGAGCTTCGTACTGGTCCCATTTAAAAAAGCTAATAACACACTATCGTAATTAACCACACAGGTAGCCTCACATTACCTGCAGACGGGGAGAAAAAATTAGACAAAGCAGAGGGTTTAAATTGTTGCGGCCTTCAATTACTCCCAAGCACTCTGATGTAACGAGAGAGAGAGAGAGAGAGAGAAAGAGAGAGAGAGGGGGGGGGATAGTTACACAGGGCGAGAATGAGGAGAAAAATATTTAAATAAATGTTATTCGAAAGGCACGAGAGAAGAAATAAAAAAAACGATGAAACAAGAACGAAGAAGAATGAAGAACGAAGAAAAATATGAACAAAAAGAACAAAGAAAACTAAGAAAAAAGAAGAAAAGGGAGCAGAAGAGGATAAGAAAAGACAGAAAAGAAAAGAAGAAGAAGAAAAAGAGAGAGAGAGAGAGAGAGAGAGAGAGAGAGAGAGAGAGGATAAATGTTACCAATCCTTCAAGTAGCTACTGTACACCGCACCACCACAGCGCTCCTTACAAAAGCAAAGTGATACCTCGCATACTAATAATGGCAACCATAAGAGGCAGCTTCCGACCACCTGCACTGTGATATCCATAGGGTAATTGAAGTCCCTTTTTTTTTTTTTCGGTGAGATTCTGGGGCTGGGGAGGGGGGTGGGGCGGAGAGTTGTGGAAAATCAAACGAAAACAGTATTATTTATGTGCTTCTCCTCCACCTGATTTTCAGAGAGAGAGAGAGAGAGAGAGAGGAAAACAATGTAATATTCCTCCTAGTACCCCATGAACCAAGGTAGATTCAACTAAAAGAAAAAAAAAGTATACCTCATACTCTACCGAAATTGGACTCTTGTAACCAGGCACAAACCGGTAGTTCGTAAGCCCGACCAGAGGCCCATTTAAGGTGTACAATTTCGAAGTCCTGTGCAATGCCCTATAAGTTTACCGGACAAGCCAATCTTTGCCGATTCCAATCTCCATTCCGTTTATTGTTATCAAATTTGGGAGGCTGGAAGGTGTGGCACGCCCCTCCTCTTCATGCTATATTTGGAGTATTGCCTGTGCCCTCAGTCATTAGCCTCTTCATTATGACGGGTCTCCCCTTAATCTGAATGTAATCGTCTCGGACCAGCTAGATTTGATCCCTCCATTTCGATGACGTCTGTTTCTTAGTTTTTTCTTGCTATGTCATATTACAGTAGAAGAACCCGTTAGTATAATGACGGGTTAATGAAGGCTGCATCTAGCCCCTCCAGTTTGAAAAGTCTCTCCTAAGCTAAATAAAATCGTGTGGCGATAGCATGGAGCAACTCAAAAGATTTCAAGGGTAATAGAGTGACTTAAAAAACGATAACAACGACACAGCAGACGTAAATCTAAAAATATATCGTCGTCCCTAAGGTCACTTGTTCCGCCATTCCTTACTTACGCCATTCGCTACGAGTAGAGGTCTCCCGTGATTTTAATGTAACTGTTCAGTGGTTGCGTGAATGAATAAGTTCCAGCAGTAGCAATCCCAAGAGTATGACAGAAGAAGCATCCTCGTGCTCAAAGGGTTAACAAAGGTATTTTGTGAACATCGCTTCCACGGGAGACCTACCCTCACAGAAATTAAATCGCCTTTAATTGGCAGTAATGAAATGGGATATAACATCATGATACTGAGGAGGGTTATCCTTAGACTGGAACTTCTTTCAGTTGAACAAAATCGTCGGGTAGTTGTGCAAATGAAGCACTGAACTCTATCAATGGCAATGAAGGAATTGTCCAAGACTTTCCTTCAGTCTTTGACTGCCACGAGTTCTGTTAATAATAATAATAATAATAATGATACTACTACAACAGTACTACCACTACTACTAGCGTACTATTACTACTACTACTACTTAATAATAATAATAATAATAATAATAATAATAATAATAATAATAATAATAAACCACCTATGTAATATATCCGATGGAAAATGAGAGGTTAAACAATTCTGGACCTCCCTATCATTCATCATCCCTATATTACGGGTGGCCTTTTTTTTTTTTTTTTTTTTTGAGGGGAAGGGCAATTTATTTTTTTGGGGGGTGGCTTTGTGCATTTTTATTACAGTACTGCTTCTGTTTCAGTTTTTTTTTTTATATATAATTCTTCTACAACTCATTTTTTTAGCATCTTTTTCTTTTCCTTTTCTCATCATAATTCAACTGTGTTTGCTTTTGTTTTTGTCTGATGTTTTTGCCCCGTTGTTTTTGCAGCGTACTCAGCTTCTTCCCAGTCCCTTTTGGTCATGTTTTTACTACAGCCGACTTTTTGTGTGTGCGGGAGCGTGTGGGTGTTTTTTATTATGTTTGTTTACTTGTGGACCCAATGTTTTTTGTCATATTTCTATTACGGGTTACTCTTTTTTTTAGTGTGTGTGTGTGTGTGTGTGTGTGTGTGTGTGTGTGTGTGTGTAATTTTTCAGCCGGTTTGTTTGTTGGTCAACTCTCTCTTTTACAGCATCCTTTTACTACACAGGTGATCATTTTTTGCTTTTTTTTTTTTTCATTTCGTTTCCCATTTTTCTTGTTTCTGCTATATTTACTTTTCTCCTTCTCTCGCCTTAGCAGTCTTGGCCACTACTTACCTCCCCTGTACCATCATCCATCTTCTACAAGTGCCTTCAGTTTTTGTTTCACAGCTGAATGCAACAACAGCAATTATCTTTTCGTTGGAGCTGTCGGTACGGGTTAATTTTAACGTAAATTTTGGCTTAAGCGCTGCCGTCACCCCAGTCAGCGTGTTGACTTATCTGATGGTGTGTGTGGTAGCTGCCTGACCCTTCTTAGGAGAGTGTTGCTGTCATCTGCCTTTCTTCCTCTCTCTCTCTCTCTCTCTCTCTCTCTCTCTCTCTCGGTGTCGTCCTCCCTTCATTGCTGTTTTCTACCTTTTTTTTCCCGTTTTCCTTGTCTTCCTTCGGTGTTTTTTTCTACAGACCATCATATTTTCCTCATTCTCTGCCTCGTTTCTTCCTTCATCTCTCTTCCACACTCCTATTCTTCATGTCTCCTCTCCTTTCCAAATCTACTTCTTGTCCAGTGTCTCCTCAACTTTTCTCCTGTCCTTTCTTCTTCCCTCCTGTTCTCCCACCTGCTCCTTTACCTGGTTGTGTGCGGTCGTTGGGTAACTTTTTTTTTTTATTGTACAGAACTTCTTTCCTCATCGTCTGTCTTCGTCTCCCTTTCCTTCAAATCATCCTTTTTTTCCCTCTCCCTCTTCTTTTTCCCTTTCCCTCTGCCTTGCCTCCTTTTCCTCCGAATCCTCCTTCCTTTTCCTCTCCCTCTTCTTCTCTCCCGTTTCCGATGCAGCTACAGTCTTACCTTCACCTCGTACAATGTCGTCAACTGCCCTCATTTTGCTTCTCCTCTTCCCTTCCTTCTCCCCTCTTTCTTCTTCCTCTTCTCTTCTCCGTTTCCTCTCTTCTTCCTCTCCTCTTCTTTGCTCTCCTCCTCCTTGAAATAGCAAACAGGCCCCTCTCGTGCAGTGCCTCAGTATACGCTCATCTCTTTTTCCCTGCATTTTTCCTCTTCGTTCTCTTTTTCTCCCCGTCTCCTATTTCTTCTCCTTTCATCCTCCCACTTCTTGTTCAGTGTTGACCCTTTTTTTACCCTTCCTCTTTTCTTCTCGAGTGCAATTTATTTATTTTTCTTTACTTCCTACCTTTTCCTTCTTTTCTCCCTCCTCTTCCTCCTCTTCTTCCTCCTCTTCCTCCCTATTCCTTCTCTTCTTCCTCCTCTTCCTCCCTATTCCTTCTCTTCTTCCTCCTCTTCCTCCTTTTTTCTTCTCTTCTCCCTCCTCTTCTTCCTTTTACCTTCTCTTCTTCCTCCTCTTCTTTCCTTTCCCTTCTCTTCGTCCTCCTCTTCCTCCCTTTTCCTTCTCTCCTTCCTCATCCTCCCCTTTTATTCACTTCACCTTCCTCCTCCTCATCTGATCGTGGGTGTAGCTGGTTGAAGGGCATTGTACAGTACTGCCGTCTACCCTCACTGTCTCCCACTCCTCCTCTTCTTTTTTTTTCCTTTATTTTTCTCTTCTCCTCTTTTCCTTCATCGTCGTGTCTGATGTCCTCTCCTCTTCCTCTCCTCACCGTTGTTCCCTTACTCTTAACTCTCCTTGTCCTCCTGATCTGTTGCTGCCTCATTCTTTTCCGGCTCTCCTTCCTCTTCTCTTCCTTTTCGTCTTTCTTTCTCTCCTCTTCTTCTTTCTTGTCCTGTTTGCTTCCTCTCCCTCCTCCTCTCCCCCTCCTGGTCTCCTATTTCTGTGTGATCGCTGCCTTTCTTTGTCCAGTGCCGCAGCCGTTTTCCATTCTTCCTTCTCATCCTTCTCTTTTCTTTTTCTTACTTTTTCCTCTCCTAGCCCGTCCTCCTCCTCCTCCTTTTCACTTCTTCTGCTTTCTTTGCCCCATCCAGTCTTTATCCTCCGCCCCTTTCTCCTCTCCTCCTCCAGTCCTTTTCCTCCACCTCTTTCTCCTCATTCCTCTCCTCCCCTTTCCTCACTCCCTTTTTACTCCTCCCCCTCTTTCATTCTCCACCTCCTTCCTCCGCCCCCTCTTTCTTCCTCCCCCTCTTTCTTCCCCCTCTCTCCTCCTCCCCCTCTTCTTTTCTCCTCTTCCTCCTTGTCCTCTTCTTCCTCCGCCTCCTCCTCCTCCCCCTAATCCTAATCCTCATCCTCTTCTCTTTCATCACAGAATCACGGTGATTTATCACTAAACTCCCCCTCCCTCTCCCTTTTTATGCCTCCGCCAACCTATGATGGTGGAAGCATTAAGTCACTGGTCTGTCTGCGTGCGTATGTGTTTGCTTGCGTTGATGCGTGCGCGCGTTGGTGAGTGCGTGCGTTCGTAACAGATTCCTAGGCGTGACACCTCCTGAACCCATTGATGAATTTCCATCAAACTGTTGTCAGTGATGCAGTATAAAGACATGAACTGAAAAATCAGCTATGTCAAGTGGTCATTGGTCAAGGTAATATGGGGTCGACTTAGTTCATCCTTGTGGGCGACATATATTCTGAACCCCTCTACGGATTTCGACCAAACTTTTGGCAGTGATACAGTAAGAAGGGACGATAAACTAATTAGATCAGCAAGATCAAGGGGTCAAAGGTCAAGGTCATATAGGGTCAACTTGTGGGCGCGATATCTCCTGAACCCCTCAAAGGATTTCGACCAAACTTTTGTCAGTGATGCAGTATGAAGGGACGATTAACTGATTAGATCAGCAAGGTCAAAGGGACAGAGGTCAAGGTCATTTGAGGTCGACTGAGCTTTTCCCTGTAGGCAAATGTTCTTAACACATGTGGGTATGATATCTCCTGAACCCAAAGACGGATTTCGTCCAAACTTTTGTCAGTGATGCAGTATGAGGAGATAATGAACTAATTAGGTCAGCTAGGTCAAGTGGCCAAGGTCAAGGTAACATGGGCTCAACTTAGTTTATCCTTGTGAGGGCGATATATCTTTAACCCCTCGACAGATTTTAACTTTTGTCAGCGATACAGAATGAAGGGATTGATGAACTGATTCGGTCAGCAAGGTCAAGGACTACAGGTTGAACTCATATGGGATCGACTTCCTTTATCTTTTCTCATTTCAACCGATAATGAACCCTGTCGTGGAGGATATATGGCAAGCCCGTGCGCAAGGCTTGGCCGAGTTCTCGGCGTTTCATTTGTCCCGTCTCTGTTAGTAGTTTTTCCATCCATCCATCCATCCATCATCCAATCCTACGTTGCCCCATGAGGAGCGTAGGAGCCCGGGGCTAGGCAGTTGGTCCTGACATTTAAGATGAGAGTGACCAACCTCACTCATCCCTGAGTGGCATTATGTGAGCAATAAAACCCAACCATCCCTTGGATGTAAACCTTCACCGGCTCAATCCAATTGGAGCACAATAATTACCCACTAAACCACCAGGCGCCAAAATTTGGTTATATGTTACCACCCAGCGCAGTAAATAGTTTCCTGGTGTACAGGAAACCACTTGGCTTGTCACTCAGTGTAGAGTCACCCATAGGCAGAAGGAAGAAGAAAGAATGAAGGAATAAAAGACAGAAGAGGGAGTGTAAAGTCACCCGTAGGCAGAAGGACGAGGAAAGAATGAAGGAAAGAAAGATAGAAGATGGAACGAAAGAAGGATGGAGAAGAGGACAGGGCAGACACCCTAAAGCAGCACTACACTGAGTGAGTGGAATAGTTTTTTCTCCTTGCATTATTCTTTTCTTGAAGCATTTTTCAATTTGCCCTCCCAGTTTGCTGTACTTTGATCATGATATCGCGTTCAGTAGTTTTTTCCTCTTTTCCTCACTGTTTCCTTTTTTATTTTTCTTTCATTGTCTAAAGCTGCCGTCACACTGGGACAAAAGTGGTTAACATGCTAGCCAGTTTTGCGACCCGCTAGCCAAACTGACTAACGGTGAGCGAGATTTCGCCTGCGAGGCGAAATGGATAACAATTCTCGCTCACAGCTTGTTGGTCGGATTAGAACTCAAATGTGCCTATATTAATTTTGTAATTGGTAAGAAAATATTCTGTTATTCACAGAAGGAACCTTTAACTAAAATCGTTAAGTAAATACAATTTAATTCTTGTGGTTTTTGTTCACTTTTATTTATTTCTTGTAACATGAAATAAATATTCGGACACTCGGGTGACCAGCCACGGAAGCTGTCTGTTTTGTCTCCAAACAACAAGTAAAAATCAGATTTCGATATGGATCCTGCAGCTAAGAAAACTCTAGAAGACTGCTTTTGGCTCTGGAGGACGTGAGGCGGTTACAGAAATTGAGGAAAAGGGAATGGGTACTCCGTGGTGGTTTGTTTACAAATGACCACGAGGCGCCAAGGCAGACGACACTGTTGGCCATTTCGGCGCGCAAAAACTCACGAGTGTGACGGACACTCGACTCTGCTAGCCGTTTTCACTCGCAAAACTGGCTCGCATGTTAGCCACTTTTGGTCTAGTGTGACGCCGCCTTTAGTCACAGCTTTTCCTGTCAGGCAAATGCACCTTCTCTGTAATCTTGTGTGAGCTCCACCCTCTTCTGTTATCCTCAAATTACCTACTCCTCTCTCTCCTCTGACTCTGTGCATTTGTTTTCTCCTCACAGTATACCCACATTTACTATATCACGTGCTCCACTATCAAGCTATTTTCCTCATTATTCCCCAATTCTCATATTTCTACATTTCCTATAACGCGGTTTTTCTTCTCCACCAGCCTAATTCAATCTATCCATTATCTTCCAAAAGTTTTTTTTTCTTTTATTTCATCGTTTTTTTTTTTTTTTTTCTGTTACCCACAAGACTGTTTTAACTTCTCTGTGATACTCTACTGTACATGCTTCGTCCTCTTTCTTTGCTCATCTTTTTTTCGTTCATATTTATTTGACGCATTTATTTATTCGTTATCCTTTATCAACTCATCTATAGCATTAACACACTATTCTACTGTTTTCTCTTAAGCCACTTTTCTTTGTTTTCCACTTTTCTCAATACTGTTTTGCAATTTCTTATCCAGAATCCACAGTCAGTCTGTCTTTCATCTTCCTCGAGACCCACGTCCTTGCAGTTTCCATGGTTCATTTTCCTTTTCCCCATTTCCTTATTTGTCTAAACTCCCATTTTCTTATCCACCAATGGAACCTAAATTTCGGTATCCGAAATATGCCGCGTGCGTCACCTTTTTCGGTTTTTCTCTGTTGTTTACTTTTGATCCCCCTCCTTTTTTGTGTGTGCATTTTTCTGATCCTCAGATTACCTAATTTTGCCGGTAATATTATGTGATCTCCACCCTCTTTCGCTTAGCTGATTTTCTGTCTCCGTCCCTCCGTCTTTTTTTTTTTTTTTTATCGCAGTTTTTCTTATTCACCATCTCCACTCACCCTATCTTGCATCTTGCTCGAGCCTCACCCCTGCCATCCCTATCACCCTCACTTACACCCCTCCTTCCCTGCCTCGAACCTGTTTTTAGCTCACCTCTTCCTACTCTCCAACATTCTGAACCACATTTTTTCTGGAACGGAAAACTTCGCTGCACTCTTCATAGCAAGGTATTTTGCATGTTACCTTCTAATTCCTTCAGTCGCAATACTTTCTTTTATTTACCTACTCTTACTGTCTAGAGACAGTGTCATCTTACGATAAACAGATAAAACTGAAGTATTAGAGATAATCTTTCTTAACACCCATAATATAAAAAGTCTTTCTTAAATATAATTCAATCGCCGGGTGGCAGGAAGAATACAGTGAAAAAGATGTTCCTTGCAAGAATGAATGGTTTAATATATATATATATATATATATATATATATATATATATATATATATATATATATATATATATATATATATATATATATATGTGTGTGTGTGTGTGTGTGTGCGTTATTTCTTTTTAACACCTTCACTTAGATGGTGTATTGATTTTTTTCTTGCTATCTCCTCATAATTTTATCCAGGTTTTGAGAGAACGTGAAATGGAGGAATCAAATATACGCTTCATCAACCCCTGTAGTATGAGAAGTCACTCTCAAGATAAATAATTTTATCAGGGTAATGCAAAAACAAAAATGATTAGCTTCTGTCTGACGCGGTTAATATTGTTATATTGTAATTTACAGAAATATTAGGGACAAAAATGTTCAGTCTAAAATATTAACGCACAGTCGCGTTCCTAAGTACGGATACACCTGGGGTCGTGTTATCTACTGTAGTGCTCACCGCTGTTGGAGTATGGAACATTTAAACTTACTGCTGACTGAATATAAGTGGGCCAGGAAGTAAGTGAAACAGTTTCAAATCCAAGCAGCAGTGGACACTACAGTACACAACACGACTGCATGTGTATCTTTACTTATGAGCGCGACTGTACCAAGCGCAGAAATAGTAGATCAAGAGGCCTTCCTAGCGAGCCTTCATTACGACGAGAATACGAACTATTATCGTCCCAGTCTCACCCTTCCTACAAACTCTCTGAACTATCTCGTTGGGCTAGGAGGCCCGTTAACAACTCTTCATTAGCAGTTCACTTCTGCAAAATGGCACGTCTCTTTTCTCTCGTATGCCATTTATGCAAAACATATCAATGATAACCTTACGTGGTCGTGCTAAGCCCATCATCGTGCGTCTTCATTTCAAAATCCTCGTTTCTTTCTAAAATGTTTCTTTTCTTTTCCTTTTCTTTTTTTACTTCAACTCATGTTTACTTTTTTTTTACCTGTCTTGCTCCCCTTAGCCTCCATAAACAGCCAAAAATCCTTCGTTCTCTCCATCAAAATAAAATGCCCCTGTAATCTCTTCCTGTAAACCTACCTACCGATCGCCTGTCTGTTCCTGTATTGTACACGGTTCCCTGTACCGTCAGCCAAGAATCCCGCTATGCACTCTCATTCTTTACTTCAGGTTCAGTTTTCTGTGTCCCTCACCCTCTAGTAAAAAGTAATCCATCGTTATTTATATATATATATATTTTTTTCAGTTTCCTCTCTGTAATATCATTGTGCTTTTACATTTCTCTTCTCGTCACCCTGCAACATCAAGCTAAACTCCTAAGTTACTGTATGTCTACAAAATTACCCTGCAATTTGAATTTTATCTCACGTTCAATTTCTGTGTCCGTACTATGTCCCTAAACCAGAACTGAAAGTCCGTCACTATCTCCATAAGATCAGATCCCCTACATTATCTCTTTCTCTTATCTCACCCGGCGTTCACCTCTCTGCATCCATGGTATGATCTTTACACCATAAACCCTTGCTCGTTCTTTCTTCTATCAAATACAAATTTACAGCATTCTCCTTCTTCCTGTACCCTCACCTGACTTTCATGTTCCTACTCTGCCCATCACCCTACATCAACTATACTATGACTACTCAAGTCTCCTTCAACCCTGACCTTACCTAAGCTTAGTGCGATCATGACTTCAACTAAAACCCATTTACCTCTCAGTTTTTCCTTTCGCAACCGCACCACCACCATACCCTCCACCCTTTCATGACCTTACCTAACCTCCTGGTCCTCCCCTCCGTATTCTGGCCTTGCGCTCCCCCTCTCTAGAACAGGTTACTGGGTACCATTTTGCATTAATATACAATCATGCCACGAATTCAAACCATCCCCATGTCTACTCTTCTCCCCTCCCCATCGACGGTCGACGCTTAGTATGTATGCAATTGAAGTTTGCGACTGAATATCACACGCGCGCGAGTCATGTGTGGGTGATAAGGCGAAATTTTGTTGTGCTCCAGGCACGACTTTGTGTATAACTGTACGGAGTGAATAGAATGGACTAAATTAGGGGGTTGGTAGGCAGATCTACAGATTGGTTGATATGAGCCCACTAGTGGCCAGGGTTCTTATGTGAAGGTTTTGTTGGAAGTGTACTAACCGAACCGCCCTCCCCCAGTCTGCTCAGAGTCGCAAAGCTAATAGGTCCCTGGGAGTCTCCACTTTATTAACTTTTGAAAATGGCTAGTTCTATCCTTTATTTAGGACACTGGAGGAGATTGGTTAAATAAACCAATAGATTTGGCAGTGTTTAACTCATTAATGCCCAGGGTTCCTTTCTGAGGATTTTGCTGGAAGGGCACTAAGCATAACGCCCTCTGTCTATCGGCTCATGGTCAACGAGCGTAGGTCCATGCTCTGGGGTTCCCTCCTTTATTAACTTTAAAATGACTATTTCTGTCCTCTATTTAGGACACTTGGAAGAAAAGGGTTACATATCAAGGCTGGCAAGCAAGTTGATCGGTAAGGAGACACATAGGCAAGATGGTAGGTATCAATGATGGCTGTAGATATTTTGGTAGGCTGGTAGGTATCTAGTTACAATGAACTGGTAGGCGTCTGGCCAGGTTGGTTGGCACCTAGGCAGACTGGCAAGTATATTCTTTGTTTACTGACAGCTAGGTGTACCTTAGCTCAGCAGACATACGGTAAGTAAGTATGTCGCTATCTTGGCAGTTTGGCAGACATCTACATAAGTTGGTAGTTATCTATGTAGGTTGGTGAATATCTAGGAAGGTATGTAGGTAGGCTGGTAGGTAGGTATCTAGGTAGGCTGGCAGGAATCCATTAATTGAGATGGGCATTTAGGAATGTTGATAGGCATTTTGGTAAGTGGTAGGGACTTTGAATAAGTCGGTAGATTTATGGGTGGGTCGGTAGGGAGTCGAAGTAAATTAGTGCAATACCAGGCAATTTCGGGAGATGTTATCGAGGCAGGTAAGCACATAAAGAGGGATATTACTGGGGAGGAACACTGTTTTGAAGGATTTTGCATTGGATGGACCGTTAAGGATGTAGTTTATTGTAAGAGTACCAAAGTGGGGGAAAGTATCTGGCAGGCTTCTGGGTAGGGAGAACTGTTCAATTACTTCTGGAGTAAAGGTTGTATATAGAAGAGCGACAGGGCTATAGGAAACTTAGGAGGAAAGGAGTAGTGGATTCAGTAAAGGACTGAAGCAACTAAAGAGTGTACTGTGAAGAACAATGGCATGATGGCAAAGGGTGAAATTATATGAATGCGATAATATCCTGGAAGACTATTAGAAAGAGAGATGCATGAATCTTGTACGATGGGAAAAGATGGTAATGAATGTATAATATATACAACCAATTCACTTCCCGTTTGACCAATAAAATAAAACAAGAATCAGTGATCACTATCGATACCTGAAAAGTCAGAGTCCAGAAACCATTCCTACCTCCAGGGAAACTATGCTTTTCTTTTTCCCTGCATTTCTCCTGCCACAGTTTTGGAGGAATATACAAGATCTTCATACAGTATAAAGTACTTCAGTTAGAAAAAAAATGTTTCTTTTATTTCATTTATTCAACTCCCAGATTTTAATCAGCACAGGGGAGACAGCCCATTGTGAGCAGCTAGAAAACAATATCTATTATTAGTTACTTCAGTATGATGACTTATTTACTCAGTTTTCTTGCTACATTCTGAAAACTTTGTTCAGCACTGAAGAGTTAATAAAAATTTTAAAGAGTTCGATATAGCCTTTATTAGCTTCTGTATGAGAACATTATCTGAGGAATAAAATCGTCTGAGGACATAGCATATTATATATATATATATATATATATATATATATATATATATATATATATATATATATATATATATATATATATATAAAGCCATCAGGCTAAAGCTGGGAACTTCAGCAGTAACATGGAGCTTGACTCAGCTGGAACAGTACTGGATGTGATGGGATAGAGGTGGGTGAGGGACCGCCTGGGGCCATATTCTAATCAAAATGGTAGCATTTTCTCCTGGCCATAGTATTTCGACATTTGGCACATCAACATTCTCCTGTATGCTCTTTATGCACACTATGTAACAACAAAAATGCACATACAACATATAAGAATATGTGGGCGTAATAAGCAAAGTGTACAGTATAAGAAAAGAGGTGGTGATACTCGTAATACGCCTCCTCTTTCCATCGGTTTCTTAGAATCAACCCGACAAGACTCAACCCCAACAGTACCAAAAAGCTTTTATCATTGCTTACCTCGTTATTGCCAACGATTTCATTCAGCTGAGAGAAAAAAAATATAACCGTAGTGAGACATGGATTTAAAAAAAAAAAAAAGGGCTTGACGATAATGAGATTTTTAAGAGTAATAGCGATTCTATTTAGTTATCGTAGAAACTATTAGGGGAAGACTGTGAACATGTTACGAAAATTTTAGAGACAATGAGAAAACGGGATGGAGTTCAAAGATTTTACGCTCGTGGACATTCGGAGCTCTCTCGCACCTCTTCCTCAGCGAAATATTCTGCCTATATCAGTTTAACATTGTCTTGCATGTTGTTCATATCCTATCAACCCTTTCACATAATCATAATACTTCTATTCATACCACAACCAGACGAGTTTTTCAATTTATCGGAGGATTTTCGCTAGTACAGGTTTAATGGAGTCAGTTTGTAATGAATACCAGAGATCTCTCTAAAACTAACGAAGTTCTATTAATGACAGGAATCAAGCATAAGATAAAGAGATGGAAGTGAAGGGGATGATCCAACTGGCTGGCTTTGGCATCATACAAGAGAAGATTACCATGAAGGAGTGAACAGTAAAGGAGTGAATAGTGTTTGGGATTATTACCGCCCCAGGCGGTGCTAGTTGTAAGAGACGAGTTCTCGAGTTCTCGGACACACTGTGAATAAAGTGGTACTAGGGTGTAATGTGAGAGATAAGAATGTATTAAATGAAGAAAATTTGTCCTTTGGCCGCATTCTCACCTGCTTAGAAAGCTCTCTAGAGAAACTTACCAGTTTATATCTGCATTTGGTTCTCATTTACAATACTCAAGAATGATAGCTGGGGTGCCCAACATCCAATCACTATGTAGTGCTGCCTTTCGTTTACCAGTTTATTTCTGCATTTGGTTCTCATTTACAATACTCAAGAATGATAGCTGGGGTGCCCAACATCCAATCACCATGTAGTGTTGCCTTTAGGTGACTGCATCAAGTGACAGACCTAATGGTCCTGTAACCCAGGAAACGAGTTACAAAGCTGGATGGTAACCAGACAGTGGGATGTTGTGGTACCCGTTTTAACTGAGTTTAGAGATGCAAAACCGGCGCCATCCAGGAACCAAACCTTCATAATCTTCCCCTCACTTCGGTGTGGTAAGGAGCTGTCTGACAAAGGAATCTTAGTCCACTGCGCGGTTTATGGGTTTGCTTAGCCAGACAGACCGGGAGTGCTCTACTGCTACTACTACAGTACTCATAAAAACCACTTCATTATAAAATGACGTATGCAACATGGTAGGGTAACTTTAAGATGTTAAATGCTAAATAAATCGCTAGGAAAAATGGGCTAAAGGGATCCACAA
This sequence comes from Coenobita brevimanus, assembly GCF_032717465.1. Classification (NCBI taxonomy): domain Eukaryota; kingdom Metazoa; phylum Arthropoda; class Malacostraca; order Decapoda; family Coenobitidae; genus Coenobita; species Coenobita brevimanus. The sequence goes on along the minus strand of NC_137004.1, from coordinate 14,442,330 downwards.
CCGCATAGATGCGATGTTATCTTTTACATACATTTTAGCCGCGTTACCATCAAACGACTTTATACTGCTCAGAGAAAGCTTTCGTACTGCAGGTGTTAAACATATTCACCATTAGCCCTTTAAATACGACTGGTTCTCCCAAACTAAAGAAAACTGTCCAAAGAAGGCACGAATAAACTCGAAAGACGCCATCCGTGAAGCGGGTAGGTATACGGGAATGCGGATTATGTAACTCAATTTTCATTATATATATATATATATATATATATATATATATATATATATATATATATATATATATATATATGAATGTTCACTACTGCTAATATGAAACTGTGCCCACGGTTGAATGTGTGTTTGTGTGCTCTTGACAGTACTAATTTAGTATATAATTTGTGTAGGTGTAAGTACGTATGTGTGTGTGTAGGTTTATGTGCGCAAATAGTGGCGCCTAGCGTGTACGTTTTACAGTGGGTGGGCGGAGCTAATTAAGCGAAGGTCGAATTGTACCGTTTATCGCAGACGCACGCACAGATCCACACGTGTACACACTTCAATGTTTACATACCAGTACACGTAAACTAATGAGTACACACACACACACACACACACACACACGCAGAATAGCTATCATACACTGACACTTTTACAACTCAGTGTTTCTTCTACACTGTATCTGTCCACCCTTTTTTTCTGTTTGTTCCATCTGTGCACTTACACATGTGCACTCTTGCTTTTGATTATCAGTCTTTGTGCAAGGATTTCTCACATTCGACTAGCTACTGTATGCTGGCAGCCTCATCTATCAACCCATTAATCCACTTCTGATCATCATAGTTGGTGCATTCATTTTTTTTTATTACCTCCCATCTGTGAATCTTAAGCAGTCATATCCTTACCTAGGTACTCGCCTCCTTACTCATCAATCTATGTGCACTGAAAATATTATCCATTAGTTCTTTTAGACCCATGTTCTTATTCATCAGCCCGTGTGTTTTGATCTTTATTCATCAACTCAAGTGCATCCATATCTTTATTTATTAACTCTTGTACGCCCATAATCATATTTCCCAGTCCTTGTGCACCCTTTCCTATTCTCCATTCTTTGTGCAACCCTTATTTTCAACCCTTGCTCACTCATTTTTCGTTAACGAGAGGGCATTCATTCTTATATAGCTGTTCATGTGCATTTATCTTTATTCGTCTATCGTTGTGCATTCACTTACCCGTATCGATCCTTGTGCACTAAATCTTGTTGATCATTCTCATGCATTCGCACTTTTCCTTGAACCTTCGTGCACCAAAATTTTCGATCGTAAACTAGTGCACTCAGTTTTGCATAGCGGGGACAAAACTCATTCAGTATTTCCCCTCCTCTACTTTTCACTTTCCTTTGCTAATATTCCTGCTCTATCAGAGGTTTGGTATATTTTCACAGCCCATAGATGACTCTCTTTGGTATAATGAGTCAGGTAAGAAAGTGACCTACATGCCATAAGCGCGAAGTAGACGCAGTGGAATAGGAGGCAAACTTTGGCCACGAGTTTACTCCACTTTTATACATACAATTTGTTCCTTCATATTCTTGTCCATCAACCCTCTTGCTTACTTCTTTCCTTATGCATTCACTCTATTTTTAACTCATTCACTACGATGGCGTCTCATCTTATTCTTACTGTCATCACACGAGTTTGTTTAGATGAGGAAGGATATTTCTCACTGAAGGAATTTATACACGCGGTAAATAACTCATTAACTCTTACTTAAGAAAACTGTAACAGAGCCCACTGTAACTTTGCTGAGGGAATATTAAAAGGGATTAAGACCTCGCTTCATTTGTTCAGAATCACAGAAATGTAAAAGAGTCACTGACCGAGCCTGTTCTCTGCTCGACCAGTCCTTACCCACTCTCTCTTTCGTTAACCTTTCCTCGTGCACCATCGTAAATCAGATCCCATCCCCGCTTCACGTCCTTACTTTTTCTCCTCTACCCCGTCTTCTCCTAAACGTCCCCCTTTTTTCCATTCTACTTTATTGCCGAATTGTGTCCTGATTTGACGGTGCCGTTAATTGCTTTAAGGGAATGACAGTTCCAATGCAGTGATATTCTATATTCCCTTCAACCTGACTACGTCATTCACAATTCGTAGTTCGTATCCTCTGACGATTTTGTTCTTCTTACGATTGGTTTTTCCAGTTAGAAAGGCTGGATCAACCTTGATCAACCACTTCAACTCCAAGATTTTTTTTTTTTAATAAAAAAATCTGGTACAACAGGTTGCAAAAGAAATATGACTAAAGTGCATTCCAATATGAAAGGACATTTCATTCCCAGGCCAAGTATTAACTGTCGTATTTTTCATCTGTAAATAATTCAACTGCTTCTTCTGTAAATCGGTCACTCAACGTTCCTTCCTTTATTATTCACCATTTCCCCTTGTTATTTATCTTTCTTCTCTTATTCTCGTACCTCATTTCTTGGCTCAAGCATATACTGCGTAACTTCATCTGTCCCACACTCTCTGACAAACATACCGTATATGCGCAAGACAGACATACTCGTATTTCGCTTTTGCACACTTATCTTGTGTGCTTACACACACGCAAACATATATTTGCTGACTCAACCATCCCTATCACAAATACACAGAAGTAAACACACATACAAACAGTTACGGACACGCGCACCCGCACGCCAGAACCACCCCTCTCCCACGCGTGCGCACACACACACACACACACACACACACACACACACACACACACACACACACACACACACACACACACACACACACACACACACACACACACACACACACACACACCACACACACACACACACACACACACACACACACACACACACACACACACACACACACACACACACACACACACACACACACACACACACACACACACACACACACACACACACACAATCTTACTAAACTACAAACTCTCACATCAACCGTACCACTATCACAGCACATCATTTTCTGTTTACACTCGACGTCCCCATCAACACTCATTGGAGGACTACGAGCTTAAAACCCGGTCCACATAGCTCGCAATAATTGCCTTTACTTTATGACTTTATACTCCAGCCACCATAAATCTGAGAGCGCCGAGGCTTAACCTGGCTTCGTAAATCCTAGAGCAAAATGACGACTTACTTAGGCAGCTAACGCCTTGCTTTACCGTTTGAGAGTTAAGTGGAATTTGCCTGCATTTTTTCCCTTGCTTCTGAGTAGCCAGAGAAAAAATTTAATTGTTAAAGAGGCAAAGAATGTATCCGCCTGTTGGACGGTGATGGGGGAGAGGAAGATAGAGAGGGTAAGAGAGGATAACTGATGCTGGAAGGGAGGCGGAAGAGATGAGAAACATGCAGAGATAAAGAAGGAAGAAAATGGAAGGTTTTCAGATGATCATGTAGAAGGAAAGGAGATGAAGGGGAAGTGATAGAGTATTGGAAAATATTTGTAACGACAGGTTAAGAATTTGTTTTAGGAAGAAGTAAAGCAAGAAAGCAAGAGTATGAGAGAGAGAGAAAGAGAGAGAGAGAGAGAGAGAGAGAGTAAACATTATCTCCATCTAGGTAAAGCACAGCATAAGCCAATATCGCCCCACTACATACGGCGCTAAGAGCTCCTGATAAGCCCCAATCACGGCCACTCCTCACTAATCACATTGACTTACGAGCTCAGTCTGATAAATAAGTATCCCGCCGGGACATAATTCTAATAAGATGATTGCTTTAATTCGAGTAGTATCACCCGCAAAAACAGGGGCGCAAAAGAAAAACAAATCTAAACTGTACAAAACTTAGCTAACCTTGCCACATTCATGAAAATTGCTAAGGTGTAGGGAGTGGATCATTATTATTGTCATTAACATGTGGCACTACTGGTTCTGGGGTCTATAATGAACTAATTTGCAAAAAAAGCGGTCGATCGGGTGGGACTTGGGATAACGGCGAACGAAAGTAAAAGTGATTGGAGAACTGATAATGAGGGGGAGAAGCACTCGGACCTCTTGCTGTTTATTTTGACAGACTTATTCCTATGCCTGACATTAATTTTCATAAGTACGTCAACAAAATATTCATCTCAGTATTTTGCGGAGAATTTTATCAACTAACAGTGCTTCATTCCTATCATTTACTAGGAAGGGTACCCGGCATTGCTTGGGTAAAACCCAGTGATTGTGCATATCAGGAATGCCTTTAATCCTGGATGGCCACTCCCCCTTTGATAGAAGACCCCAGGGATACCATTTCACCCAGTAAACCTGTGTTCCTCGTTGAGCCCATTTTCCAAGGGCTATATTCCCCACTGACCTATTTCTGCCATGGACCTTCTTTACCTCTACCCAACCACCCACCATCCCTGCCCAACCACCCCACACGACCAGCCCAGCCCACCCGCCTTGAAAATCCGTCCACCCGTCCGGCCTATTGTAGCCTGTAATATGGTTGTAGAGGTAAAAACTCTACGGTACTTTGCTATCATTTTTCAACCATGTGGACTTGATTATTTCTAATTAGCTCTATTCTTGGCCATCACCGGCGCCACTTGAACAGTTCTCATGTACACCACTAAATTCGTAGTAAAAAGTTGCACCTGTTAGAGTTATTTATATTTAGAGAGTTCTATGTGCATCTCCCTCGATTCCTACAAAGAACAACAGACAGACAGGCAGACAATCATACTCTTTTATGTATTTGTTACCGGCACTGTGTGAAACTAAGGTATTGTATAGAATATCTAGGTATTTTCTAGAATGTCTAGCATAATTTTGGCAAAGTATAAGGTAACAGACAACAGGGGGTCTGCGTTTAGGTTAGGCTGCGATAATATAGGTTAAGTTTAAGTTAGGTTAGCCTAGGTTAGGTCAGGTTAGGTCAGGTTAGGTTAGGTATGGATAGGTTTGGTTAGATTAATTTAGAAAAACCCTAAGTTATGCTAAGCGTAAATCTAAATTAACGTAACCTAATCTAACCACACTAACTTAACCTAATCGAACCTAAACTTAACTAGATTATTCCAGCCAACCCTAACCGCAACCTAAATATATCTAAAGTAAATAAAATGACAAATTTCAAAGTCTGCCTGTTTGCTGCAGTTTGGTAGTTTCACACGTTGCCTAAAACAAACTCGGTAATCTACAGAATATCTAGAAAATGAGTACAGATGATTTTATTTTATACCTTGTCTTGAAGTTCTAGGCATTCAATAGAATACATGTGTGTGTGTGTGTGTGTGTGTGTGTGTGTGTGTGTGTGTGTGTGTGTGTGTGTGTGTGTGTGTGTGTGTGTGTGTGTGTGTGTGTGTGTGTGTGTGTGTGTGTGTGTGTGTGTGTGTGTGTGCTTTAATAAATAAATACTTATTAATTTATATGGATAAAGTCAATGTGAGTACTAACCATGATTTCTTACCGTATTTCATTAACTTAATTTGATCACATTTTCCCGAAGCTACTCAAAGTCAACGAAACCGTCACTCTTCAAAAATGTAATCCTCTTAAGCCCAAAGGTAATTCTTTTACTGCTCTAGTTCACGTGTGTCTAATTTGTTCATCATGGGCAAAATCCCTCAAACTGATGCTGTGATGAAGGTTATATGTAACCCCTCCAGCACGAAACGTTTCTTCAGAATTGAATAATGGCGACGATACAGCAAGGATACGGTAGAAAACAGATCAACATAATGAAAGAGTTAAGTAATTGATAAAATCGGACTTCGTTTAAGTATAGACCAGTCGTACCCCCAACCCTCACTTCACCAGCATAACTGATTTGTGCCGAGCCACTCTGACAGCCGGAGGATGTTTGGGTGCATAAGGTTATGTGGTGAAAAACCAGTACCTGGCCCTCACACATACTCAAAATTTATAATATTTTTGGACCCGACCCCATGTGCTCTGCAGCTTATTATCCATTATCTTCCCTTACCGTTGTTTTATAGGGACAGGCTACTAACAAGCTTATGCGTGTGATATACTGTATTAGCTCAATGCCAAAATCTAGGAAGTAATCCAGGTGAAAAATTATGGCACCGAACAAAAACCAAAAATATACTACGATCCCAAAATACACGTTCTTGGCCGCTTAATGTACAGAGAACGCGGTAACAAGCAGTTGACCTCTGACCTTTTGGACTCCCTAAATTTTAGCCCTGAGCTGATAGCATCCACACTTAATGGATTCCCAGCTCTGGACAGAAGCAATAATGAATCAAATTTTCAACAGGTAAATGGCATTTAAACACTACCCCTACTACATCCTTCTCATTGTGTGTGTGTGTGTGTGTGTGTGTGTGTGTGTGTGTGTGTGTGTGTGTGTGTGTGTGTGTGTGTGTGTGTGTGTGTGTGTGTGTGTGTGTGTGTGTGTGTGTGTGTGTGTGTGTGTGTGTGTGTGTGTGTGTGTGTGTGTGTGTGTGTGTGTGTGTGTGTGTGTGTGACTACGTGTGCGTGTGAGTGTGCGTGTGAGATAAGGGTGGAGAAGAGGGTTGCTGAGAGAACATGCTTTGCTAATTCAGGGTCTTCCAGCTCCGTAGACTAGTTTGCAGGTGCCCATCACACAAATTTAAGCCTAATGGTATGGATGTATTTGATGTACAGCTACTACATACAAAAACTAAGATTGATGGACACGCGCTTTAGACCACTCACACCCCACTGGGCCATCTAATAGGTAAAAAAATTACAAACAAAGAAGACAAGGAAAAATCCCTGAAAATAATATGTATGAAACTCTCAACCCGTTCAATATAAGAGTCCATCAGTTCCTTCCAAAGTTATGTATATCGTTAAGAGGAAGTCAAAGTACAGTGCAAGATAGTATTGACAATGACGGGATGAATGGAGAATGAAGTCCTTGCAGTTAGAAATGATCCTCCAAAGCCGAATTACAGCGACTTGTAGTATGTTGCAAAATTCATCAAAAGTGAAATAAAGCAAAAGGGAAGCTTAAGGTACGTTGGAAGAAACGTTATCGCCAGTGATGAGATCAAACAAGATAATACCAATTTTCGCTACACTTTATTTGCTATTTTTTCCCCTGCCAGCACACCCGACCAGCGAAAGAGCCACCAGCACCATCATCCCCACCGCCGTTCATTCTTGATGACCCTCACTGCCGGGCTCTTTAATCTGGCCACTGACTGATTAATGGCAGGAGTTTAATCATAGAGTACGACCAGATACTTTATCCTCGCGCCCTCCAGTCAACCAGGCCTCTATAACTGCTATATTTTTCTTCTCTTATGGCTGGTTCCTTATGCCTCTTTCTTCACTCCTTGTTACTCATGGCGCCGACCACATTCCTAGCTATTCATGTCATCACGCTGCATCCTTGTCATACCTTTAATACTTCACACTTCATGCAGCATCATTCTTTTCTAGCTGTAAGCCAAGGAAAAAAAAGCACATTCTTAGCTATGTCATCACTTCCCATCCTCCAATTATGCCTCTCGTTATTGCTACACATTTATGACATTCCATGTCTGGTTCCTACGCCTCATTCTTCATTTCCGTGTTACTCATGACTGATTTCATACCTTCCGATTTATGGCTATTTCTTCCTGCAGCAATGCCCCCAGTTATCAGCTCCTCGCTCTTGATCCGCCATGACTTATGATTCATTTCTCACTTCTTGTTACTCATGACTGATATTATTCCTCACTGCTCATGCCATCAATTTCCACCTCATTCATAACTTTTATACCTCATTGATGATGCTGGTTCATACTGTTTCCTTCTTCACTCTGCTTTATAACTTCTATATCATGCTTTTTAATTTATGAGCCATATGCATCGCCAGTTAAGCCTCCATTTATAAGTTCATGCTCTCCACTGCCAGTTCCTCATGATTGTCCTCTCAAGCTGAACTACTTGTGCCTCATTCTTTGTTTCGTGTTACTAATGGCCCTGATATCATGCATTCTTATTTATTGCATCCTTTTGGACTCCATGGGCAATACCTCTCATACTTCATTACTTCATATGCCTGGCTTTTTATGCTACCTTCTTGAATCCCTCGTACCAATGAATCAGGTAATGTATCTCGTCATTCAGAGCATAACACCGCGCCCTTCAATCAGACTCTCCTACTATGCCATTAGATTCTGGACTTCATACATCACTCTTTATTCCTGATTTCTCAAGCCTAGTTATTTATGATTCACTTTTCCGTCCTTGTTACTCGTGTCTCAGATTTCATTGCTTGTTTCTCGAGCTGTAACTTTACTTCTTGTCATGCATCACATTCTTCACTCTTCAGTCCTGGTCAATCATGTATGGTTTCTTATGTCTCATTCTTAAGTCCTCAGCCACCATCCCTTAGATTACGAAACTTTGTTATATATAACAGGACCTCACGCTCTCCAGTTAGGTCCCTCTCGCTAAGCTCCTCGCCTTCTGCACCTGGCCATTCTTGTCCTGTTCCCTATGTTTCATTCTTTACAACTTGTTCTTCATGTCTATGATATCTTACTTTTTATGTTTATAACATCACTTCGCCTCCTCCAATTATGCTTCTCTTGCTAATGTTCATAGTTCCTTAGTGCTCATGTCTGGTTCCTTATGCTTCATTCCTCACACCTCTCGTCCACGTCTCAGATCGCAAACCTTTTATTTTAAGCATAATATCGCTTTGGTCCTCCATCATACATTTCATTCCACACTACCCATTCCTGGTCCATCATGCCTGGTTCCTATTGCTTCATTCTTCATTCCTCCTTTCCCATGATTTAGACCTTGCATCTTATTTGTTTCACCACTTCGTATCCTGCAGTTATGACTTCCATGCTACAGGTCATCGTTTCTTACTACTCGCCTGCTTCCTGTTGCGTTATTCTCGACACTTCTCCCATGACTCAGATCGGGCATCTCTTATAAGTCTACAGCGCTTTGGTTTCGCGTCATTCTTCTCATTCCTCATTATTCATTTCTGGTTCATCATGTCTACTTCCTATTGCTTTATTTTTCACTTTCCATCTACCATGACTCAAATTTTGAATCATTACCATCAGCGATAGCGATACTGGTACTGTTTTCTCCGTCTGTCTGTGTGGCTGTCTGTGTGTCTGTTGACACGATAACTTGGCAACCGCTCAAGATATCATCACAAAATTTTACACGTGTGTAGTAAGGATGAAAATCTCAGACGAGTTCGAAATTGGTGAAAGTAGGTCAAGGTCAAGGTCATATTTCGAGCGCGCTAGATATGTATCGGCCCGCGGCTGGTGTGATTCCCCCCCTTGGGAAGGCCTCTAGTCTTATTGATGCCATTGCTTTGTCTCCTCCAATTAATGGCTTTCTTGCTACTGCCCTTCGCGTCTTGCCTCTTATGTCCAGTTATTTATGTCACATTCATCATCCCTGTCTCCCATGATCCATACATCGTACCTCGTTGTTTATGCCATCGCTTTGGACCCTTATTGTTCTTCTCATGGAAGCTGTTCACTCATGACCCTATGTTTCATTCTTCATACTTAGTTCCTCAGCACTTGATTTCAGTATCTTATATGTCAGCACTTTGTGAACTTCGGTCAGGCCTTTCTTGGTGTGTTCCTTGTGCTTATTCTTTAACTCTCGGCCCCCATGATTCAAGTCTTATGATTTGTTATTCGCCGTTTCTTACCGTCATCAGGCTTTTCATATTTCGCACATCATTCCTGATCCCTCATGTCCAGGTTTTCGGACTTATATGCCGGAGCATCTCTTGAAGCGCCTCAATCAGTCAGTCACACCTTAAGGTTCTTCGAATGCAAAATGTTTCACTCCGGTAGACTTTAGCAACTGCCAATACTATGGCCCGCATGAACTGGCTCCTATCTCGTACTTTTCTACTTAATTTATACTTATTCATTTGTCGTTTCCTCATACCTAAGTTCTAGGATCTTATTACATGCATCATCATCCCTTATGCTTCATTCTTTTCTCCTTGGCCCTTGTTATGAGCCACTTTGCACCGTGGTCATGCCCTCATACATCATGCCTGGTCCCTTATGCCTGGGTCCTCTTGCCTCATTTTTCATTTCTGGTTCCCCGTGCCACCACCTCGTGCTCCTTAGACACGGTTCTTATATCATGTTTCTCGTTGTGATCCCTCATGCATGGTTTCTTAAGCCCCATTCATCATCACCATTTTCCATGGCTCGGTTTCTCGTACCTCGCTATTCATGCCAGCTCCTTCGTAGATACTTAAAGGCGAAAACTTGTTCTGTTGAGAAGACAAAGGCTAAGATGCATTGCACCTTCTTCTGATAACAGTTCACTCAGCAAAGAAATCAGTATCCACACAATGCCGCTAATTTTCTAGGATGGGCTGGGATTGAGTCTGAGTAATTCACTAAGTTTTCAAATGCAGCATATGACTTAGGGTAAAAGTTACGGTAATGTACATTGAGAATTAAAAGTTGCCCGAGCGATATTTGCCTCTACTTTGTGATGAAGGGAAGAGTATTATCCCTGATCATAATGCAATGAATTCAATGTCTGTTTCACTTTTTACTGTACAGTCAGTTGTGTCTGCCACTTCCCTTCAATTCGCCATGGACTAACTACATGAAATCGCCGTTACATTTTTTCTTCCTTCTTTATTTGTTATGGCCATCTAATTTACAGATTGCATGGAACTGCTATAAGAAGTTTTTCTTCCCCACGGAATCATATAATATTATGTACTTGCAGCCCTTCACACCTTAGCTTTCATTCATGTTTGTTTACCTGGCTCTTTCTTCAATATGATTCCAAACTGTTAAGCTCTTATATCTCCTCATGTATTATAACCGACAAAGATAAAAGTAATATGAATTTAAGAGGCAAATGGCTGAGACTCGTTTTGATACTAAGTGACATTTACGTGGTGCCGGCAGAATACAGTCAGTTCAGATGTAAAAAAAATTATTTCTTCTTGATATGAAGTGGCATTTACATGGTGTCAACAAGACAAAGTCGCATCAGACATAAATAATCTCACCAACAGATGACAATGCAGAATCCAGGAGTTGGGGCTGTATTTAAGATTATTTTTTGGTGATCTTGGTTTTGTATGAAATTATATGTTTATAATTTTGTTCAAACAGCTGTCAAATACTGAGCAATGAAACTAGAGTTGATATTACCGTGAAAACTACGTTCAAAACAATTTAAATTTTCGAAAATGGTATCTAGATTTAGAACACACACACACACACACACACACACATATATATATATATATATATATATATATATATATATATATATATATATATATATATATATATATACAAGTTAATCCCTTCGTTCCGAGTATGTTTATTATTTTATTTGTGTTGCCCTCAGACGATTGTATTCAGTTCAGGAACGACTTTTCGGACGCGATAGATCAGATAAATGGAACCTTTCACTAATCTAACACTATGGCTCATATTCTTGTTGGTTATGGACTCTCCCTAACACCTCTTCCTTAGCTTTATATTTTGTATATGGCCGGTTGATATCCTTTTGTATGTTAATTAAGCAGAATATAATGTGATAATGGAAGGCTTTTTTTAACACATAGGGTGACTGTAGAGTAGGGTGTAAAAGAGATCGCTTAGGAAAAGATGCTAGGATGTTTTCTCAACTGACGAGAATACATGTCCTAGTTTCTCTCGTAAACTGAATTGCATTGTCTGGACGCAGCAAGAATTAAATATCATAGAGGATGTCTTCGGTGTGAAGGGATAAGTAGGAGTGTTGTATTTGTTGGGCTCGTTGCCTTTGGTTCCTTCTTCCTCACATAAAAAAAAAAAAAAAAAAAAAAACGTGAACTTGGTGGACTTCAGGCTGAAGTTACCCTTCCCTGAATTTCCACCAACCTACTTTCAGAGGACAGGATAGTAGCTGAGGATCGTTTGTATAACTAGGCAGCTTAGCCGGCCAGTTATATTGATGTCACCACACGAATGCATCCTTCTCAAAATCTTTTATATATACCTCCCCAGACGAATTTTCTTCAGCTTTACCATTCTTTTCCTGAATCACCCAGCCAGAATCTTCGTTCATGCACCTGTCATCCCTCTAAGTCTAGAAACGCTGGATTCAATATATGCTAGTTTCAATACCAGGTAGGCTACAGTACGAACCCAACAACCGCAACTCCAGCACCGTTGCAAGAGCTCTGAAGGCTCTGCTTTATTACGGTCTTGCCTGTGATTGCACGGCGACTGACCATGCTTATTATATCGAAGTTACATGTTGAGCAGACAAAACTTCACCCATGGAATTGACTAGAGAAAAAAAAAGGCTCTTTCATTCAAGCAGCGGACCAATTATCAAACCCCAATTCTGTACTACAAGAAAATTGCTAAGGAAAACGTAACCATTTAGGCGCGTTAGATTTCACGGAGCTGAATGAAATCTTTTTCAATGACTGGAATAAAGCAAGAAAGTTCTCATTTATAGGTCAAAACGGAAATCAGTATAAGTTCTACTCTTGTATCATCATCATTTGTTTTGTGTGCTACAGTTGTATGAGCCCAATAACGTCTCTTGGCGTTAACTGGAAGGAAACAAAAAGGCTGCAAAATTTAATCAAACGTTAAGAGACACCGACGCTGACTCCTGCTACAACACCACCTGCACTACCATCACCATCACTACCACCACCACCACCACCACCACCACTGCCAGCATCACAACCATATCCATCACCTCCACCGCTACTGTGACGGAAGCCTAAATCACTTGCTTCATTATACAGTCTTCCAGTCGTCGTCTTAGCAGCCTGTCCTCTAATCACCAATCCACCTAGTTAATTACAGGGGTCTAATCGAGAGCCGCTGCTGATAGGGGTTGATGAGGTATGAGGGAGAGTCGTACGGAGATTAGTGGTGTAAGAATGAAATAAAAAATGGTGGGTCTTTAATCGACTGCCGGCCGCTCTTAGTGAGACACAAAGTAGAGTCGTACAGAGAACCTGGCAGCTAGAATGAAACTAGAAAGCAGTCAGAGAGCGCTACCTCCGCCAACGCCAATAAAATTTATGCTGTACTGCTACAATCCCTCTACTGAACCAGACGAATACTTTACGGTCTCATATAGTCAATTAGACATAGGCTACAGTATTAGCTTGTCCTGTTAGTATCAGAGAGCGCATACCTTGGCCAACACCAATAATATTTAAGAATTATTCCTGGATTCTGATCCAGATCCATGTCAAGATCTAAACAACTCTTCCTTGACCAGCTGCCTGCTTATCCACCAGAACTCACTGAAATCCGACGACATCTTTTTTAGACATCTTGAACATAAACTGAGCAAACGGACACGGGTGAATACATAACTCCCGTCCAACTACTTTGGTGGATGCAATAAACAGATGTGCCTCAGCATACCATCTTCAGCTACTGTAGGGAGGAACAGCTGAACCCATTCACCTGTGGACGCATTCTCTCCTTCGGCCGAGTCGGTGTCTACCTCGCTCCTCTGCTTCTGCGTTAGTTTTTGCGCGTGTTTACTTTGGTTATACTGTTACTTTTACTCTGTTGAATCTACCTGCTCCTTATTGGACCACTGGACCTCTTTCGCAACCTTCATGCTCCATATCAGGTGTTTACCCAGGAGAGGAGGTAATAACACCCTGGAACGACTGAATAATTTTCTTTTTGCCTGTATCTTCCAAGTCGAGTGCGGCCTGATTGCTGCTAGGACCTACCAGATGGAGTGAATATAACTCCCGGATACATTCTTCCCGATGAAAGGAAGAACTGCATATTCATCAGTATAGATTGCTGGACACACATTTATAATTGTAAATGTACAGTACATCAGTGAACTGAAGAGGTTAAGTGACGAGTCGCTGCTGAGAATGAAAGATAAGGTGTTAAGGAGTTTCTTTGGCAAGGAGAGTTACGCCTTGACGATCACAGGACAAACTTCTTCAGTACGAGATATCCCACAAACACTTCATAAAATAGCTGGCGATTGTAGTAAGAATATTTTTGTGTCGTTACTATAATGAAGTTAATAGGAGGCACTTTCGACCTAAGATTCAAAAAACTGTCTGGCGTATTGAGCCATTGTCATCCTGGTCTTTCTTCTCACCTGCAGATGGGCTGCAGAGGTCTAAACCTTGCTTTAAAAATCGTCTGGTGGTAATAACATGAAATACAAAAGACGTCTTCAGGTTTAAGAGACTGCGTGAACTCACCACTAAGGAAGGTCTTCTCGAAAGTGAGAAAAGTGGTATAACAGAAGCATAAGCAAATTACAGCATACGTCACCATACGGAAGAAGTTAATCGCCCGCCAGGTGATCATCGATTGAGCTACTTAATTACAGGCTTCAATGGCGACCAGCCGATAGGAGAGGGTGATGAAGTAGTGCAGAGGAAGGTTGGCAGAGGACACTGATGAGGTAAGAGAGAGAGAGAGAGAGAGAGAGAGAGAGAGAGAGTTGGAGAGGAGGGCAGGAAAGAGGTATTACAAAGAATGACTGAAGAGTGAGATATTAGATATGAAGATTGGGTGTGATGTATGAAAAAAGGAGGGTTAAGGAACACGGTATTAGAGGGGAGGGTTGGGAGGATGTATGAAAAAGGAGGGTTAGGGAACACGGTATCAGAGAGGAGGGTTAGAGAGTGAGGTACTGGTGAGGAGGGTTGAGAGCGGTAGGCGAGCGGAGGATTGAAAATATAAGATGACGTGTTACAGACGAGGGCTGGATGGAAACAGGTAGGCCTACTATACATCACGAAGATCTCATTGTTATCCTCCTGTAAGAGTAATGACCCTTTCATTATTCTTTTCCGGGTGCTTTCAGACGATTTTACTCAGCTTCGGAGAGGTCTCTTTTCGCGCCGGGAAGAGAGGCAAACTTTTTTTCTTCCTCACAATAATAGTCTTTTTTCTTTTGTTTCCCTCTAACGTGCGCCGGAAAGAGAAGCAAACATTTTTCTTGCTCACAATAACATCCTTCCCCCCCCCCCTCTACCGACAGGACAGTTTATTCAGGGAAGGGGACACCTCTCGCACTGAAGGGAATAAAAGCTGTTAATTCTTGGTACGACAACGAAGTCTTGAATATCACTCCTGCAAATGCAAAATGCCTATGTTAATCTCTCGGGATAACTCTCTTAGTGATGGATTTCTTAACCAGTACGGTGCTCACCAGCTACGCCATTTAATTACCTGGGCTCAGCATGAACTGTTCCCCAGAGAAGACAGTCAGGTATGGAAAGGGAGTGGGATGAAGGAATTTCATAAAAATGCATGCAAGTGGGATGTATTATTGCGGACACAAATATCGAATCACCCCATTACGGTAAATCCTGGCAGAGTGAGCAATGATACTTGAAAACTACTTTCGCTATCTCCGGCACCCGACAAACTTTTCAGATTATTGTGTATAAGTTTCTTGTTTTTTTTTTCCATCTACAAAGTGGAGCGATATTAATGTTGACAATTAAGCTACCAGGACGATCACATGGTTAATTTTGTATACAGTAAACTGTGTTCATTCTCATTTGACCTAAAATTGCGATCTCTACGTCTTGAATACTGAGGTGAAAAATGAACGTATGACTAAAACATGATACTAGTCCAAACAAGCGATATGGGAAGGATGTTGAATAGTAGTAGTGTCATAGTTTGCCACTGAATGTATGAGAAATAGACTCTAAAGGGACGTGTATTCGCCAGCTTATGATGACAGGAAGGGTAGAAATCCTTCCTGTGCCGAATAAAACGGTCTTATTTAGTGCATCACCCTCAGCTTGGCAGAAATTTTTCGTTTGCAGATAAACAGCCGTATCTCAAAGGCAGAATGAAACAATACTGCAGATCTACATCCTTTCCAAAGTACTTCTACCTGACTAATATCATATTCTTGTGTTAATCTCTTGTTATAAACTAACATTCGAACTGAAGAGTTAGCAATTTTATTTCAAGTTAAAGTAAACCACAAAATTTTTAAAAGCGTCATTGTACTGAAAGAGCTAATAACCCCTCTGGTAATCACCATCCGAGCCACTTGATCACCGAGTAGGAACAGCAGCCGCTGATGAAAGAGGGCGATGACGTACGGTATACTGGTGGACTGTACAAAGACAGGTAAGAGGGATGCACAATACCTGCATTATGGTGATCACACGAATCGAGACCACCAATGCAGGGGAAGAAACAGCAAGGGGATGAAATACCGGCGACAGTAATAACTGTACTTTTAAGGCCGTGTACCAACATTACGTGAGGTCTACCTTTATCTCGATAAACTTCTCTGGGGATAGGATGAATCAGGTCAAAAAGCACCAACGTACTGGTAGAACCAACGGAGTGCGTCAGTAATTACCAAAGTTAATTGCTAACTGCTAGTAGAAGCGGGGAATGAGGTATATTGGCGCGTCGTGCAGGGAAAAGTAATTGTGATGCATGTGGACGATTACACGAAAAACAACCACCAACTCAGGGAATCATCAATTATGGTTGTTGCCGAGTCTCCCGAGAATAAAGACCTGTTAAAAGCAGGCAAGCAACCGGCTCTGCGAGGGAGTCCCATACAGTAAATCAATGTCCTCTTGCGATAGACAGCAGTTTGCCACAACGAGGTGCGGAGAAGTACGTGGAGGTTTGGGTCCTGGATGGATGCCGCGTTTGTGTCTCTCTACCCAGTTAACAGAGGCATCATAGTAGCCTCCACATCACCCAGTTAATTGGTTGCATGCTTGCCACCCAGTGTTGCAAATGGTCTTCTGGGTTACATAAGATCATTAGGTTTGCCACTCAGTGCAGAGTTAACTGAAGAGGAAAGAAGAGTAACAGAACTGATAGGAAGGATGGGAGAAATAGGAAAAGAGGTGAGCAGAAACTCAAAAAAAAAAAATGTCAAAGGTGAAGGAAGAAGTAGGCAACACTACATGATGGTCACAAACACTTACCACCAGAGAACATCAGTAGTAATAATGAATGTGATAGAAGAAATAAGTATTTCTTCAAGACTGAGCAAATCTACATGATAATGATCTCCCCTAACTTTAATAAATTCCTTTAGGGGCTGTGAGAACCATGTATAGAAATACTGTCCTTTAAAGCGACTGATAAAGACTGTTTCATAATACTGGGGTTAATCGAGAGCCACTACCGAGAAAGGGTGATGTGTACAGTTGTAGACGATATTATCGTTCTAGTTTTTACATGAAGGATTATGAAATTTTTACATGATATTCTGGAGAACTTGTTGGGCTCTAAAGATTGCCTCTCTTGGTTTCGGAAGTCACTGCTCACCGTCTTGCTAATTATCGTTAAAAAGTAAATTAATATTTTATTCCCCAATTGTCCGAGGGCAGATGTGTGGCATGTACCTGAATGAAATGAGTAATACGGATACTGCCACATACACAGGTGTCATACGTACCTAGGAATAAAGATAACAGCGATAAATGAACTGTCGCAGATGTACCCATTGTATGACAGGCCGATCGTATCTTCGTAAAATCTTTGGCGAATGGAAGAGTAACTAAAGAAAAATACTCATTAAGTTTATGGAGTTAATGAAGATTATCAGATTACTGGAGTCAGTCGCAAACCGCCACTAGGAGAGAGGACGATGCGGGAAGAACAGGTAGACGGGATGGCCCAGAATGATAGCGCAGATAACGACCACAGAATCAGGGAAAGAGATAACAATAGGACTGAGATAAGAATAATAATTATTTCTTCTTGATTATGTACAGTACCTTCAGTACTAAAGTTATATCACAAACAAAAGTAGATTCTTCAGCGGCAACGAAAAGAAAATAAATACTTGACCGTACTGAAGGGCTAAAGGAGACTGTTGCTAATTATAAAGTTAATTGCAAACTGCTGCTGAGCCAGGATGATAAGGTACAGGTAATGATCGTTCAGTGACAGGTAATTTGGATGCACCTGAACAACAGCAGGGATAACGACCTCAAGGGAAGGGAACGAGATAAGAAGAGCCTGGAAATAATAGTAATACGAGTATTAAGAGTTCCTTCGTAAAGATCATGTAGCCTACTCTCGTCTCCTACAGTACAGCAGATTCCCCCTAAGCTGAACAATATCGCTGGGTGGTAAAAATAATGAAATAACAATGATGAGATACCCTTTCACAAGTTGAATAAAACGCCATGGCGATAAAATAGTAATAATGATAATGATGATGATGATGATGATGATGATGATGATGATAATAATAATAATAATAATAATAATACAGTATAATAATAATAATAATAATAATAATAATAATAAAAATTACAGCTATTAATAATAATAATAATAATAATAATAATAATGTCAATATCTTTAAAATGAGGAGTGTCACTTAAACAGCAAAATAAATCGTCTGGCAGTAGCAAGGAGAATTCAAACTAATTATAACGATGACTCTCTTTCTCTTCCTCTCTCTCTCTCTCTCTCTCGTCAGATGTCTTACTGGAGAGTGACGACAAACAAACCACCTCCATATCACCAACCATCAGACTGCCCTTCCTCCAATTCACACCACCCTCACTCAGTACCTCCCCACATATCCCCTGTCTTCCCCTACCTTTCTCCTCCTCCACCCCAGTCATCTACACTCTCCTATTCAGTCTCTCATTCTCCCGTCCCTCCACGCGGCCAAACCACCTCTGGGTAAAACTCTTCTCGCAATATATTCTGAGTTAAAGGCCTGAGGAAGTGAGGTGGACGCTGGTGTTTCGGAAGCGGTGACAAGTGAGTACATATTTGTCATAACGCCCACATTTTCTTATGAACTCATATAAAAATGTGTAAAAATGTATAGGATACGGCAAACTCTGATCACTATTATGAATGCCCTCATCACCATCGCCGTTATCATCGTCGCTATCATTTTTGTTATCAAGAGCAGGACCAGGCCATCATTGTCTTTATTTTTAGCATTTTATTTTCATAGTTCACGTCCTGAATCTCATTCTCATGATCGTTATTGTCATTAATCACAACAGTAACAAAAAACAATAATGTTACAACAATAATAATAATAATAATAATAATAATAATAATAACCTCAACACCAAATAATATAATTTACCAGCCGAACCACACACCTTGTCCTAAAAAAGAGCACAAGAAAAATCAAGGAGAACACTTATTGTCATATTACGTCGCTGTTGAAAACGGGGGGAGGAGATGCGAAGGGGAGGGAGGGGAAGGAAGTGGAGGGGTGAGGAGGGAGAAGGAAGAGGAGGAGGTGAGGGGAAGGAAGTGGAGGGGTGAGGAGGGAGAAGGAAGTGGAGGGGTGAGGAGGGAGAAGGAAGAGGAGGAGGTGAGGGGAAGGAAGTGGAGGGGTGAGGAGGGAGAAGGAAGAGGAGGAGGTGAGGGGAAGGAAGTGGAGGGGTGAGGAGGGAGAAGGAAGAGGAGGAGGTGAGGGGAAGAGGACACGGGGGGAATCGGAGAGGGATGAGGCGGAAAGGGTAAATGGAGTGAAATGGCAGAGGATAGAAGACTCTAGCTAGGAATGAAGGAAGCAGAAGCTGAGTTTGAGGTGGAGGTTGGAGTAATGATAGAAGAACGAGAGTTTAAGTTTAATTAAGTTAAGTTAGGAGGGAGGAAATAATAAAAGCTGGTGTTGGAAACGATGGAAGAATGTGAGATGAGGTTCGAGTGCTCTGAAAAGGACAAGGTGGGGTTATCGTGGCTTGCAAAGGATTAAGTGTGATGGAGTGGCCTGAGTATTAAAAAAAAAAAAAAAAAATACTGGTACTGCACTTGTCGTTGGAAGATGAAGTGAAGCTGGAGCCGCGAAAACTAAGGTTGGATTTAAGTATGTTCGGGAAGCGACGTGTTTAACTGGAGAGGAAAGAAAAAGATTAGGTGAATATGTAGTAGCATGGTGAGGGCATCGTCGGGTGAACAAAACTGGAGTACACGATGGGATTCAACGAAGGTATGGGAAGGCTGAGGCTAAGTGAAAACTGATGATAAATCTTTGATGGGACTGGAATGCAATTAGAGGGGACAGAGTGAAAAAGGTAGACTGAAGTGTAGCTAGAATAGGCTGGAGAAGGATAAGGAAGGACTGAAAGATAAGTAAGAGAGTAAGATGATGACAGTACAGAATGAAAGAGACTAAAGTGGGGATATCGTGTCTTGATGAAACAGAATTTGCGTATGAAATGAAGTGTAGACAATAAGATGAGACTGGACTGGGTTGGAGAGACCGAACTTAGGGCTAAAATGGGTGAAATATGTTAAATTTGAGGGTCAAAGGAATAAAAACCGACGGACTGGAAAGGGATGGGGTTTGAAAATGAATGGATTATGCTGGTCTGGGGTGTGGCTTTCCAACGCCACGACGAACTAAGGGTACAAGGCTGCAAAGAGGACTCAGGAGTTTGAGGATTCAGACACCAATACAGGAGCTGAAGTAAATTAACTGAAATAAGGATGGTGGCAGTAGACGGCTTTGCTTACATACTGAATACTGAGAGAATGGAAGAATAAAGGTTAAAGAGAGGAATGGAGTGATAAAGACGAAACTGTAAAGGAATAAGGCAGCACAGAGGATAATGGAGATTGCGGGGCTCAAAGGGTACTCGAGAAGCTAACTAGGCATAACTGAGGATAGATGAGAGCAGAGGAACTTTGGTTACTAGTGATATATTATAACTGATGGTTCGGAAGAATGAGGATTGAAAAGATGAAATCTGAAGTGAGGGATGCAGAGAAGAAAAATAAAGACTAGGTGTTGACGTGACTGGGGTACCACAATGCCAAGTTAAGGTTGAAAGACTGGAAAAAAAAAAAAAGTTGACAGGTAATGATGTAGCTGTTCCTGACTTGGAGTATTAGTAAAAGCAGGGTTTAAGGCGATTCGTACGCGTATTAGTGTGAGAAAGTGTAAAGGGACTACAAAGGTAAATGACGTGGTAGGAGAAGGCTGGAATGGTTCATATCCTCATTTTATTGTGGCTAGCGAGTATCATTTTTTTTTTTTTTTACCGTTGGTTTAGTTTACACTGCCTGCCACATTTTCTTAACTACACACTGCCTCCTATATTTTCTACGAAATAACTTTGCCAATATAATAACAACCTTTTCAATATTTACTTGTTATCCTGCACAGTTTCATTAGCTTAAGATAGACACCTCGAAGTGAATAGATATAAACAAAATCTACTGACCCCTTTACTACAAAATGTATCTCCAAAAGTTATATAACAACGTCTGATGGTAGCAAGGTGGAAAACAAAAGAAACCATCGTAATGAAAGGATTTTGCAAAGTTTCTCTTACTTTTTTGTTCATATTAACCGTAAATTCATATGACATTAAGAATTCAAGCAAATATGATAAACTGCAAGAATAATACGTATTCACAGTAAATATATGAGAAAATCAATAAACCTAGACGAACACAGAAGGACGACATTCCTCCCTTCATGCAAGAAACGGCTAACAGTTCAGTTTTTACAGACAGGCATAATCAATAAACAACTATGTATTATTAACAACGAAAAAAAAAAGCTGCTCGAATGTAGAGCATATGAGCAAATGTTAGGCACGGCCTTCTTTAATTACACAATCGCATGCAAGAAGTCAGGACCGCCTATTACCGTCGGAGAAAAAAAAAAATGGGCATCGTTTTCCTCCTAACTCAGTTACCTTGCATTTTCTCTTATCCTTACTGCCGACAAACGACTGTCTTCAGCTTGGAAAGAAGTTTTATCAATGAAAGGGACAGAGAGCTTAATTACTCCTCCATTTCCTGTAATATATCTTGGTCGTTTAAAAAATCGTCTGCACATGGCACGATTAATATAAAAATGGTTTTGTTATGAAACAGTTAATGAGGCAATATTGTGGGCAAGAACTATACGACGCTTATTAATGAGAGTGCAAGAAATGAAAAAAAAAAAAAAATGCATTGTTTTCCCTCAGACCTCAGTTGTTTTATCGCATACAATATCCTCGAGTTGTCCTTTAACCTCTAATTCTCATTATTACCAGACAATTAACTGGAGACCAATTAATAATGAGATTAATAACGGCTAGTTCGAGTAAACGTCAGGAGATTGCAAAACATTTCAAAGACGACGCTCTCAGGCTGAAGGAATAACTACATATCGCATGCAACAAGTCCACATTTCCTGATATTGGTGGCTCAAAAACCAGTACCACTGTTTTCCCACAGACCTCGAGTTGTCTTGTATCCCAGAGCGGTCTCTGAACTCTGCATGACGACGCCATCTTTTAATATGTAGTTTTTGATACTATTATGTGATTTTTGTAGTCTCAAGAGATTTCCGTTATAAGGAAGCAGTTAGTGAAACATTTATCTAACCCTATCGTCTTGAAAATTCTCTCCTACTAAAACATTATCTTAGTCCCATCACACTAGAAGGGTTAATGGAGCCTTCGTCTAACGTTTTAAGTCTCCAAGAGGAGTAAAAATCGTCTAGTGGCAGCAAGATCACAATACATCCGTTTTCCTTGTCACGTGATCAAAACAATCAAATGTAAACTACAAACGCACACTTACATGTTCCTATCGAATTCACTTGATTTCAACAGCCTGATATCTTGCTCAAATATCACTGAGCAAGTAACACAGAGAAACGGAGGAAAAGAAATACAGCAGAACCCAACGCAGTGCTCTCTCGCAAGCAATATTTTCAATGGGGGCGCACTAGCACAATAATCTTCAATACCCACACTACTTTCAGATTAAAATAGTTTGACTGAAGACTCTGGATTTGATACATGTTTAACGTTACAACCAGAGAACGTCATTTTTACTTTCAGTCTTGATGCTACTAGGAGATTTTACTCGGTTTTGGAAAATTCTTCTAGTGAAGGGGTTAATGATGATTATATATATATATATATATATATATATATATATATATATATATATATATATATATATATATATATATATATATATATATATATATATATATATATATATCCCATTGGAGCCCAGTGTCCAGAGTATTGGACAGAACTGGGAATTTTCAAACCTTAATAAAGTAGGGAACCTCCGGGTAGGGACCTATGAGCTTCGCGACTATGAGCCGATAGGCGGAGGGCGGTACTCTAAGCACCCTTCCAGTGCAATGCCTCAGCCAGCAGCCCTGGGATCCAATGGGATATATACAGTATATATGCCATCCTGTTTCAAAAGCACATCCTGAGCTGAAGAAACTCGTGTAACGATGGAAAGAATAATGACAAAAAAACTACTTGATCTCAGTGAACGGATTAAAAATAAAAGCCTCTAATGGTAACATGGATGAATTAAAATCAGACTTCATCATACTGGAAGGAATTAACGGGAGGAGCGTTGACCCGGCCTAGCAACGTCCTTCACAGCCTGGAGCCAGGGCAGGGGTTACAAGGGGCACCCATGTGAACCTGTTTGCCGGACGGGGCGATGCTCAGTCGGGCGCAAATGGTTTTTTGGTACTTCTGCAGTCAATTGTCCCTTTACACGTCTGGGCGTCTGGGGGCTCAGTTGATGGAGAGAAATCACAACTAGCTTGAGTACATCAAGCATCTTTTCGTAATACAGAATAAGTATTCTTTTATCAGATAAGTCACATAGAGTAAAATCACAGTAAACTTTGGAGATCTGCTCTTTGCATTTGCTCACTTTAACCTGCCAGAGATTTTGGTTATTTTTCAGTCTATTCCCGTTAGCTTAGTGGCAAAATAAAGTACTGTTATAGTTGTACGTCCTTCCCACAGCAAGTTTTCGTGACTAGCGTAAAATTCGCGTTAATTTCTTGCAACAGTTCTGTATTCAAGATGGAGAGGTGGACATTTTCTGTACGAACTAAAGGATAGAAAGTACACCACCTCCTTCTTATTAGTTAATTTCTATGTAGCCCACGTTAATATCGTCTTGTATGCCATTTATGCAGTGTATGCCAAATCTGAAAGACATAAATAGCATCCATGGTAATATTTAATGTAATCTGCAAAATATGCAGAAATTGAACAAGCAGGCCACTAGAAAGGTAACTAATCTCACGTGAATGCGATAAATATAATGTGGCATCAAGTTAGAATATATCGATCAGAGCAAAACAACACATGTGCAGAATATAAACCAACAGATCCTCATGATGTGCGGTCACGCTAAACTACCGCAAGGCAAAAATATATGTTCATTAATATGAAAGTACTGGAGTGTTATATGTAATACAGTAGTACAGATTTACTGCGGTTATTACCTCCGCCAACGAAGCTGGAGGAGTTATGTATCCACTTATATTTGTCTGTCTGTCTGTCTGTCCAGACGATATCATCAAAAGTTTTCAATGAATTTCAATGAAATTTGATGGAAGGGTGGGCCATGGGCCAATAAACAATTGTTTAAATTTGGGAAGGATCCGGATCATGCAATGGCATTGACGGAGATATGCGCTCTCTGAGTGCTTTCTGGTTTTTAAAATGTGGCTAAGCATATATGCTCAGTTTTACATAGGGTGGCAAGGTATATGTGTGCAGGAAACTGGCAAGAACCGTTTAGATTTTTAAAAATATTGTCAGCGATACGTTTAGACATAAGCACAGTAATGATTCCTTGACTTGACCTGTGATATGGAATTGTTATCAAACTAACCATAATACGCACCTAACGGCAATTCAACAAGAATTTTATGATAGATATTACGGACGTATTATAATTCACTTACCCTATAGTATAATATTTCGTTCCATGAATAATTTTCGTATTATGAATATCTTTTAGTCATGCGAAAGTTAGTTTTGGTAAGCAGCACAAATTGGTGTTACCGTTTTTAATAACTTTTCCTATCCTAGCGATACAGCTTCGTTCTTTCATTTAAATTCATGAATCACCTCCTTTTTATTAACTAAATGAATTGAAGATGTTCACTAAATCTTGTGTCCAGAAGTATTCAATCATTCTCTGCAGTACCATCATAAAATACAATATTTGTTCTTCACTCTGTTCATTCTTCTCTTCAGCCATCCACCGAATCAGTATGAAATAAAAGCTTATCGTACAGCCTCATGAAGACATCTTTTCCGTGTTGCATAAAGTCATCTTCCAGTAGCAGAAGTAAAACATGTGACGTCACCGTAAAGAATGGTTAAAGGATGCACTCAGGTACATGTAAACCATATTAAATTATTATTATTATTATCATCATCATAAATGATCCAACTCCGGGGCATTTATCTAAGATTATATAGGCTACCCTCTACGTATCTTTGAATACAAAAGGATGACAGCGAGAGCAGTTTGTTGGGTGAAGAGGTGGCGTTAGTAAGCAGGCACAAATGGCATAAGGTCTTTTGGCAGAAGCCATCCCTCACACAATCTGGCATTCGGTAACTCAACGACCGAGTTTTTGTGTCTCCATTGAAACTTCGCCTTATCATCCATCCTGTTATTACCACCGGTCCATCCATTCCAGTAACTCTCCACCCAGGCACATTATCCGTTAACTGAACTATCTCCATCTTCCACACAGGCCTCATTCTCGTTATATTTAATCATTAATCGCATTTCCCTCTCCTTGATTATGCGCTGAAAAAAGTACGTATTTCCTAAAGCTACACGCTTTAAAACATGCACATCTTCAGCCTAAGCGTTGTTCCAGCTCCTCATCCCATCAGCCATCTATCTAATTATCCGTTAGGCAGTAGTCATCCATCGAACCATTCTACATCTAACTACCTGAAAAAAACCATCAACCGTCCACCTAAGCATCCAGCACATCAGTCTCTCACATCTAGGCATCGTTTCTTAATCATTCATCGAACCTTCTAACTAAACATCCATCTACAATTCCACCTTCCTAAGAACAACCTTGCTTCCACGTATCGTTCCCTAATAGTCCAAATCCATTAGCCTTCCACGTAATTACCCGTTCAGCCACACAGTCATCCACATAACCATCAAACACAATACCAAAGCACTCAGGCACCCATCCCCGTAACCGTCCACCTAAGCATCCAACCACAGCAATCTTCCACTTGGGCATCGTTCCAGCCAAACTTCTACTTAAAAATTTGCCAAACCGTCCAACTATTCACTTCAACATCCATCAACCCTGCCACGTTTTTAGGCATCTATCCGGCCAGACATCTACTTAAATATTTACCATACTGCCTTACCATCCATCAGTCATTTGCCCAGCCATGTTCTCCTCAACCAGCTACTAATTCTGAAAGCATAAAATTCTTCCACTTTGATATCATTCCTTAATTGCCTTAACCTTCACGTCAATAGCCCTCCAAGTAATTATCCGTATAGACACGCAATCATCCAGAGAACCATCCAATATCCTACCTATCCACTCAGGCACCAATCTCTGTAAACTTCCACCTAAGCATCCAACACAGCGATCTTCCAGTCAAGCATCATTCTCGCCAAACCTGCTTAAACGTTTGACACACTGTCCCACAATCCATCTCAACATCCATCTATCCGACCACGTTCTCCTCAAACATCTACATCATCTTACAACGCAGAAGTCTTTCACCTTACTATCGTTCCCTAATCGTCCTAACCTTCATCTCATCAGCTCTCCACGTAATTATCCATCCAGCCATCCAGGGGTCTGGTCACTGCCTCCAAACCCTCGCTCAGAATTATTCGGCCATCAAGGCATTAAGACCCTGGCAAGCAAACACGATGAAGATGGCCAGAAAAACAAACAAACAAAAAACTTGGTAAAAACATCTAATTTCAATGGGCTCAGACGGCTGTGGGAGAAACATCATGAGACTGGATTGGAGATGGGAGGGCTGAGAGAGGGAGACAGAAGTGGGGACTGGAGGAGGAGGAGGAGGAGGAGGAGGAGGAGGAGACCAGAAGACAAGAGGAAGAAGAGAAAATCTGATTTTCAAATAAAATGCAGGAACTGGGAGACGTACTACAAAATCAAGGGATAGAGATGATATAACTCGAAACGGGAGGAAGAGATGTAGGGGATGAATAAACAGTAAAGAGATATAGTTCTGAAACCTGAAAAAGTGCAAAATGAAGGGATAGAAATGATACAACTCAAAAAGAAAGGAAGAGGAAATGCAGGGGATAAGGAGTTAAGAGATAGAGGAGAGCTGAAAGGAATGGAAGTAGAGAATGGATAGAGATAGAAACGATAATAGAAGAGAGGTAAGGTGTTCCATTCAAGCGTGACGATGTGTGTGTGTGTGTGTGTGTGTGTGTGTGTGTGTGTGTGTGTGTGTGTGTGTGTGTGTGTGTGTGTGTGTGTGTGTGTGTGTGTGTGTGTGTGTGTGTGTGTGTGTGTGTGTGTACACATTAGCTTCCCCAATGTACACTAGTTTCCCCCACATGAACGAAAGTGCGTTCGCATGTTCGTAGCAGATTTTTTTTTTTTATGTAGATGTGTGTGTGCTACGTTTCTTTTTTTTTTCTTGTTCTTTTTTTTAAGAAGGAGGGTTGTGTGCTTCTGTGCATCAGGGTAGAGCTGAAATAGTGTGGGTACGAGTTTGTACTAGATAAATCGAACGATTGTACATGCAAATAGAAGATGCTAAGTGCGCAATTACACGCAATTGTTTATGTGTATGTCGGCAAAAAAAGTACCTTAGCCAACTGTACGATAAGAAGAACAACAAACGATGCCTAATCAGATGTGCAGGCTTCCCCTTTGCTTGGTAGTAATGGGTAGCCTGGACTGTTTGAGGGTTTGTAATTGGATGCACAACAACCTTCTATAGCCTTCTGGATAATTAATAATTTTAGTTCCACTGGAATTGTCTGAGATAAAAATAATCGTCTGGCGACAACTGGAATGTAATAGTATGCTTATAATTCAGGACTAGATATAATTATTCCTTGTTGCGGTTGAATATTCTCAGTTGGCGGAGGCTGTCATCCCATGAACAGATAATTTTAATATTTTTGTAATTTCTGCAGTTCACTAGGTAAAAAAAAAAAAAAAAAAAAAAGACTAATGTTTTACTGTATACACCACTTTAAGTTGTCCATGTTCCTTGATCCGACTGAACATGTTTTTACGTCTATCGCTGTGGGTGTGGATATATAAGTCATTTGATAGCAAATAAGAATGTTCTGGTGTATTTCGGGTTAATGGTAAGAACTTGCATGTCTTCGATAGTTAAAGTAAGGGAATAAATATTTTCCCTGAATCTTTATTACTTTATCTTGGAGAAGCTAAACCATCTAGGACCATCAGTTACCGTAGTGAATACTTCAGATATGTTTCGATAGTTTAAAAAATCTTCAAATAGGAGTGGAAAGATTGGTAATTCCCTGACGACATGGAGAAACAGATGTGTAATACTATTAGTGATGTGTGTGTACAGGCCTTAGTGCCCCACCGTGTAAATACAGTGTAGGAATTTGCTGGCAAAAATATACGTATGTAAAAGAAAACTGGAGTGTGCGCCGGTAGACACGATTATCCTCTAAGAGTTGCGGGTAAGTCTAAGTTCCTGTGATTTTGAGAATGCAGACTAAATTATTCGAGTTCAGATGAATGTTTTTTTTGCAGCCGGACTAGATCATCAGTATGCGGGCATGTTTATGGGAAAGGGTATGTAACTGCATTTTGTCAGGCTAGTGACTGCATAATATGAGTGCATAGGCGTGTGTGAGTATCCACCTACATGTGTGTACATAGATATTTTAGTGTGCAGTACCTCATGTGGATACGTACAGTCATTCAGTACAGCATCAAGGCTAGCGCGGTGCTTATTATAGTTGCAAACACACACGTAATCTTTGAAGTTCTGTACTAGAAGTACTGTAAATGTTAATCTTTTAGAGTTCAGAGGAAAATAATTTCACAGGTGGCAGAATAACGGGTGTTAGGATTATCCGTACATACTTCAAAATGTACGAATATATTACTCAAATCTAGTTACGTCGAAAGCAGAGATCGAGATTTTTTTTTTTCTAATGGCCGTGGATAAAAGTTTGCCTAAGATTTCACCATTTCTACCTGTCACTTTTCTCCGTTGATCAGTACTCCTAAAAAGAAAGGCTTCGTATGTTTTTCTGTCCATAGATGAAATTTTGAAATAACGCATCAGGGAATAAAGTAACAGATATGTCTTAAATGTGACGTATAACTGATTGAGTGACTGTACATAGGACACGAGGTTTGATGAAGTGATCATATGGAGCTGGAAGTATATGAACCAGTACTGGAATATGTGAATGAGTCATCTGTTTGTTTAACGCCATTTGTGGATATGATCCAAGTACAGTATGGTCTACGTCCACCTTCATGTACGTGATAACCCCGCTGCAACAATGACGCCTTTTTGACTTATTCTTACTGACCCTTTTTTTTTTTCAGTAATGGGAGACCTCTTCAAGAAAGATGAAGTTTGTTTCTAGCACTATCACTCTCAAGCAGGTCTCCCGACCCCCCCCCCCAAAAAAAAAAAAAAAAATCCTATGGTGGGAGCAATGATGGCAAAATTATGGCGTTATTTATTTTTTTTTTTAAGTAAAGATACTTATTAGGCTTGGCGCCTACAGGAATCCAGTGTCTATGCAGGTCTAACGGTGAATATAAAAGCTCGATCCGGCCTTCACTTCTGCAGCCGAGAATATAAAAAAGTATCCATTCGAAAGCATGGAGAATCAAAACAAGCCACATTCTCGTTGCCTGCTGGAGTCCGGGGTCCAATCAAACCCGTTTTTAAATTAGTTCAAGCTACCGGGTTAGTTAGCAACACCCAAGCTTTTTTTTTTCTTTTCAAGATTCTGAGATAATGTTCAACCTCGTGAGGAAGTATTTATAATATATCTTAACCTAAAATTTTGCTAAAAAATACAGTACCTGGACATACATTTGCCATCAGGTCACGCAACTACCGAAAAGTGCAAAAACAAAACAGAGTGAATATCTGGAAGAAGGAAAAAAAAAAAAAACGAAAAACAAAGGTATTTGTAATAATAGCTACAGTTATGGAAACTGGTTTTTCGCACAAACTAATTGGGAACCTTTATAGATACAACGCCAGATTACTTACCCTGGTCGGTGCGAGAGTGAGGCAGACAGGGAATCAATAGCTGGCAAATCCATCTTTCTTCAACACTGCATCGTCTGGAAGATATTAAATTTCCATTAAATTTGTCAAGTTATATTTTATGAACACATGTTGCTTTTAACCTGATATATAAAATAACAAACAATAGTTCCTTAACACTGCAGTATAATGGTAAACAATGCATAAAGTCTTTAATCCCTTATATATATATATATATATATATATATATATATATATATATATATATATATATATATATATATATATATATATATATTATTCGGGGTACTTCTAGATGATTTTATGCGGCTTAAGAACGACCTACCCCACTGACAAAAATATCCTCCGTTCAGCCTTTCCTTCCTCATCTGTTTTTCTTTCCTTCATTTTTTCTCCTCCTTCTGCCTATGGGTGACTCTACATTGAGTGACAAGCCAACTGGTTTCCTGTACACAAGGAAACCATTTACTATGCTGGGTGGTAACCATATAACCAAATTATGGTGCCTGGTGGTTTAGTGGGTATAAAGGCACTCCAATCGGATTGAGCCTGTGTAGGTTTATGTCCAAGGGATGGTTGTGGTTTACTGCCCAAGTTATACCACTCAGGGATGAGTGAGGCTGGTCACTCACATCTTAAGTCAGGACCAACTTACCTAGCCCCAGACTCCTACGCTTCTCATGGGGCAGCATAGGATTGGTTATATATATATATATATATATATATATATATATATATATATATATATATATAACGGCCATACCACGTTGAGTACACCGCTTCCCGTCCGATCAGCGAAGTTAAGCAACGTTGGGTCTGGTTAGTACTTGGATGGGTGACCGCCTGGGAACACCAGATGCTGTTGACATCCCTACGTGTCAAGTGGGGTTGGTGGAGGATTAGTGCCCCTCCCCGTAAAACAATTAACTCTAAGCCCTTGGCCACCCCGTGTGGGATACATGGCGTCTGGCAATGAATGAATGATATATATATAAATAACTACTTTTGCTACAACAGAAAGATTCCTTCATCTTAGGGCAGACTTCGGGTAAGGAAAGGATTGACAAAGGACACAAATAAAACCTTTTTATGTACGAGCTAAGGTCGTCCACTCTGAAAATGGAGGCGTGGGATTCGGCGCTACTCCCAGAGTACCTCGCTTAAAGAATAACTCCTTGTTATTCAACAGTGACATGATCCTACGTGGAACTGGGGTGGTCCCAAATCCCTGTTGCACACCGACGTTGTTAATGTTTCCCATTAAGAGTTACCAGTGCTTAATGACACCCAGTACTCTAAATTATTGATAATTGGCAGAACGAATGCAAAACTTTATTACTTTTTAGCTTGTTGAACACCCGAGTGTGCTGTTTCCTCAATCGCTGTCTGAGAGAGAGAGAGAGAGAGAGAGAGAGAGAGAGAGAGAGAGAGAGAGAGAGAGAGAGAGAGAGGCGTACACACACAAAAGCACAAGCAGACACACACACACACACACACGGAAAAACAAATGCACGCACACACACACACACAGACACATGCAGGCACATAGGGGAGACCGGGTCTAGCTGTGACAATTTGTTTTATTTTTCTCCATTGCATCACAGGTTAATGGTATAGTGATTTTTTGTCTGGATGCTGGAAAATATGTCCTTTTATTACAAACATAGACAAAACAAGTGCTCGTGGGCCCTTCAGGCCCCTCGCACTTGCTCCTGGGGAGGGCTCTCGCGCTGGTATGTTTTTAGTTATACTTATGGCCAAAAAAATCTACGGAGATCCTATGCCGGGCGCCTGGAGTGGCGTTTCTGGTCAAAATGTGATCGTTCACTGAATATAGTAAAAGTTTTTCAATCGTGATGGGACCAAGTTTTTTCACATCAGCGATTTTTTTGCGATTTTTGTGCCAATTTTGGTGCGATCTGAATGTGTAGTTTCGGCTGCCCAAAACACACACACACACACACACACACACACACACACACACACGGCAAGTGCTATAGTATATTAGATAAACGAAATCAGAGGAAGGCGGTGGCAGAATCGGTAGAGAGGCGGCCTGCATTCCTAATGGACCCAGGTTCGAATCCCGGCTGGGGTAGGGAACAGTTTAAGGATTTGAATTTCTTAATAAGCAGACTATTCTGATCTACCAGGTGACCCGCCGACATGTAATAAAAGTACCCCCACTAATACCAGTACACCAGTCCTGTATGAGACAGCCCTAGCGCCGAAGTGGTGACATGTGGAGGTGCAGGAGGACTACTGGGCCCCAAGGAGGACTACTGGGACTTGGGAATAGGCCCTGAAGCCTTTACCGAGAGTCGGACACGTGTATATATATATATATATATATATATATATATATATATATTGTTACATAGCCTATGATTTCATCATCCTTTGTGTAATTTTAACGCACAGTATGCTGCATGTTTGATCACGAGCGTGTTCTGCCTCAGTTCCCCCCTTCTACCGTTATAGTAGAGTAAGTCGTCCTCTCTGTTATTCAGTGCGGGATTGTCGACCGTTTGTCCCCATCGCTTCATTTGCGCGTCCTTATTACAAGTTGTATCAAGCTCTCCTGGCTCCTATATAATGAGCTCAGTCTCTGCATCATTGCCACTTAGATCTGCTCCTCATTTTGTTCACATCTCTGTCCTCCCCTGTACAGATATTATTATTGTGAGTGCTCAAGAAGTCTCCAACCATCTAGCAGCTGTGTGTAATTTGAGTATAACTGTTGTTGCATTTTTTCTTGTACTGTATAGCATAAGTTTAATTTGTAGGCCTAGTGAAGTTTTTGTAATTCGTGTGGGGTTCTTTATGTCAGTCATTTTTGATAATAGTTTGTATCTGTAATTATTTATCTGGCATTCACTGAGTATTATCTGGTATCTCATTTTATCAGGGCTGACTTAGATAAATTTATTCTTGCTAATTTCGTGTTAATAGAGGCTATTGCAGTTAACCATATATTTGACCTGTTTTTGCCATTACATTATCCTTATGAGTCCTGAATGTTTTGTTGTTAGTTTCAGCATTAAACTTTAACTTGTAATTTTACCTAACTCTTTTGTTTTGAACCTGGAACTTTACGGGACAGTAGTGACTCTTCGTATTCTCACTTAAAGTGTACATTATCTTTCTCTGTTCCGTAACATAAATTTGGCGACCTCATATCAGGATATTCAGGATATTATCATAAGGATATTGTTTGATATTTTGTGACTGTGATATATTCATGATGGCTACTATTTCTACACTTGATGAAGCCAAAGATTTTTTGTCAAATGTGCAAACAGTGTGTGATATAGAAAACAGAACAAAGAATGAACTTAAGCTTGTTGCTCAACAATTGGGAATTGCAGTTCACTCTCATCATTCTAAAGATCAAATTGTTGGCATGATTAATAAAAGCTTGTTTAATGTAACTCCTCCAAATGAGCAAACGCAGATTGAATTAGCTAAGTTACAGCTAGCTCTGCAGGAGGCTAAGGCTAAGGAGGCGGAGTCTCGTGTTAAGGAAGCAAATGCTCGTATTGAAGAGGCACAGGTACAGGCTCAGGCACAAATTGAACTTGCCAGGATTCAGGCAGACCATGAGTATCGCATGAAACAAGGTGGAACTGGGTCATCTAGCTCTGATGATTTTGATGTGGCTAAAAATGTTAAACTTGTCCCTCCTTTTAATGAATCTGATTTAACAAAGTATTTTCAGTTGTTTGAGAGGGTAGCTACAGGTTTTAATTGGCCTAAGGAGTATTGGCCAGTACTCCTTCAAACTGTTCTCACCGGTAAAGCTCAAGTAACTTATGCATCTTTGCCTCAGGATCAGTCTGATAATTATGATGTAGTTAAGAGCTTGATTCTTAAGGCCTATGAGCTTGTTCCTGAAGCCTATAGAGTAAAATTTAGGACAACTTACAAGCAAGATAAGCAATCCCATGTTGAGTATGCAAGAATCAAAGAAGATTTGTTAGAGCAGTGGTTAAATTCTAAGAAAGTGGATTCTGATTTTGACAAATTTAAGCAGATGATTTTGCTGGAGGATTTCAAAAGATGTATTAGTAAAGATGTAAGCCTATATCTTGATGAGAAAAGAATAGATAATTTGTCTGATGCTGCAGTTTTAGCTGATGAGTATGTTCTCACTCACAAGAGATATTCTAGAGAAAAAGGGAAAGCTGAGAGTAAGTACGTTGCCTCTACTCAGAGTACAGGTAACAGGAAAGAGAATAAAGATGATGTTTCTCAGGAAGTAAATACCAGCTTCACCTCTAGATTTCAGAAAAGTAAATGTACTTATTGTAGTAAGCTTGGTCATACTACGGAGAGATGTTTCAGGAGACAGCGTGATGTGAACAAAAAGGAGTCTTTAAATATTCAGTCAATTGGTCTAGTGTCCACTCTTGAGAGTTCCCAGAATTCTTTAACTGAGTTAACTGAACCTGCTTTGAGGGGTAACTTAAATTCTCATGATGGAGCTCCTCTTTTGAGCAGTAACGTGGGTGACACTCTCAAGAGTTCATGTGCTAATTTCCTGTCTGATGGTTTTGTCAGTCCTCTGGACAGTAATGACAGGAAATCAGTTCAAATATATCGTGATACAGGTGCTTGCCAATCCCTTATGCTGACCAGTGTTCTAGGCTCTAATGTTAATTCCTCTGATGAAACTGTAATTTTACAAGGTGTAGGGAATAATTACTTCTCTGTTCCTCTGTGCAGAGTGAATTTAGAGTCTGGTTTTGTTAATGGTTCTGTTATGGTTGGGTTGGTTGAGACACTCCCAATGTCAGGTGTAACTTTCTTACTTGGAAATGATATTGGTGGATGTCAAGTGTGTCCAGCTCCTCAGTTGTCTAGTGAACCAGTGGCTGTGTCCCGGGATTGTGATGTCCCTGATGTGTTCCCTGCATGTGCTGTCACTAGGGCTAAGTCTAAAGTTACTGGTGATTTAGAGGATAATGATGATGATGATGTTATCCTAGCTGACACTTTTCTTGCTAATTCGGACCACTCACCAGATGAGGCAGTACCCCGTAGTGTTGATAATTTGTCTCGTCAAGAGTTGGTTGAGTTGCAGGTTGCTGACCCTGAGTTGAAAGGTCTAGCTAACTCTGCTTACAGTGAAGAAGAGTCAGCCGGTGCTTCTACTTGTTATTATGTAAAGTCAGGAGTACTTATGAGGAAGTGGAGACCCCCAACAGCATCAGCCGACTGTGAATGGGAGGTTGTACATCAAGTTGTCATCCCTCTTGTTTGTAGGCAGGATATCATTCGAGTGGCTCATGATTCCAGTTTGGCAGGACACCTTGGAGTGAGGAAGACTGTGGCACGCATTTTGAAACACTTCTACTGGCCAGGTATCTTCAGGGATGTTTCCTGGTATTGTAAGTCTTGTCACACCTGTCAAGTTGTGGGGAAGAGTAATCAGACCGAAAAGGTTGCACCTCTAGTTCCCATTCCTCCTTTTGAGGCGCCTTTCACCCGTGTGTTGGTGGATATTGTGGGCCCTCTTCCTAAGACTTCTTCAGGATTTTCTTATGTGTTGACCATCATTGATATGGCTACTCGTTATCCTGAAGCCATTCCACTTAGAAACATCTCAGCAAAGAACGTGGTTAAGGAAATGCTAGGGTTCTTCACAAAGTTTGGTCTGCCCAAGGAGGTACAGTCCGACCGGGGAAGTAATTTCATGTCAAATGTTTTCAAGCAGTCTCTGAAAGAGTTGGGCATCTCCCAGATCACGTCTTCAGCTTACCATCCCCAGACCCAAGGAGCGTTGGAGAGATACCATCAAACACTCAAATCGATGCTCAAGAAATACTGTTTGGAACATCAGAAAGACTGGGATAAAGGTCTTCCATTCGTTGTGTTTGCTGCAAGAGAATCTCCAAATGAATCACTGGGCTTCTCACCTTTTGAACTACTATTTGGCCATGAAGTAAGAGGACCCCTTAAGCTACTCAAGGAATGCTGGCTGTCGGAGGAAGATGACGTCAACCTGCTGGAGTATGTGATGAATTTCAAAGAACGGCTGTCCACTGCTTTACAGCTGGCGAGAGAGAATTTAGGAGCTGCTCAGGAGAAGATGAAGACTTGGTATGATAAGAAGTCCAGGTTACGCCACTTTCAGCCAGGAGATCAGGTTTTGATTCTGCTACCAGTTCATGGGCAACCTCTTCAAGCCAAGTTTAGTGGCCCTTATTTCGTGGAGAAGAAACTCAGTGATGTCAACTATGTCATCGCCACACCAGATCGTAGAAAGAGCAAGCAACTATGTCACATCAACATGCTAAAGTTATATCACAGGCGGGACGAAAATAATCCAGTCTGCACTGTAGCTGTTCCACCCGAGTCTGCAAGTGAAGCTCTCCCATGCAGTATGAGCCTGAGTGATAGTTTGGGGAAGAATCCTGATATCATGAATGATCTCCAGACTAAGCTTTCTCATCTACCACCCAAGGAAAGGCAGGAGTTTTCGGCATTACTGCAGGAGTACCCGCAAGTGTTCCGTGCCACTCCAGGAAGAACCACTGTGTTGATGCATGATGTCGATGTTGGAGACGCAAAGCCAATTAAATTGCCTCCTTACCGTGTGAACCCAGTGAAAGTTCCTCTCATCCAGAAGGAGCTTGGCTACCTGTTGGACCACAAGATGATTGAGCCCTGTCAGAGCGAGTGGAGTTCTCCTGTCACTCTAGTCCCTAAGCCAGGTGGGTCACAGAGGCTTTGCATCGACTACAGACGTGTTAATCAGATAACTAATACAGACACTTACTCTCTCCCTCGTGTGGAAGATTGCATAGACAAGATCGGAAAGGCTAGGTACATAAGTAGGTTTGATTTGTTAAAGGGATACTGGCAAGTACCTATGACTGAACGTGCTAGGGAGATCTCATGTTTTGTAACACTAGGAAAGATATTTGCGTGTTCTGTAATGCCCATGTACAGATTGTTTTAGAGTAATAAGAAATTTCCTTTGTAAATTTCTTTTTTCTTTGTGGGGAGGTGTTACATAGCCTATGATTTCATCATCCTTTGTGTAATTTTAACGCACAGTATGCTGCATGTTTGATCACGAGCGTGTTCTGCCTCAGTCCCCCCCTTCTACCGTTATAGTAGAGTAAGTCGTCCTTTCTGTTATTCAGTGCGGGATTGTCGACCGTTTGTCCCCATCGCTTCATTTGCGCGTCCTTATTACAAGTTGTATCAAGCTCTCCTGGCTCCTATATAATGAGCTCAGTCTCTGCATCATTGCCACTTAGATCTGCTCCTCATTTTGTTCACATCTCTGTCCTCCCCTGTACAGATATTATTATTGTGAGTGCTCAAGAAGTCTCCAACCGTCTAGCAGCTGTGTGATTTTGAGTATAACTGTTGTTGCATTTTTTCTTGTACTGTATAGCATAAGTTTAATTTGTAGGCCTAGTGAAGTTTTTGTAATTCGTGTGGGGTTCTTTATGTCAGTCATTTTTGATAATAGTTTGTATCTGTAATTATTTATCTGGCATTCACTAAGTATTATCTGGTATCTCATTTTATCAGGGCTGACTTAGATAAATTTATTCTTGCTAATTTCGTGTTAATAGAGGCTATTGCAGTTAACCATATATTTAACCTGTTTTTGCCATTACATTATCCTTATGAGTCCTGAATGTTTTGTTGTTAGTTTAAGCATTAAACTTTAAGTTGTAATTTTACCTAACTCTTTTGTTTTGAACCTGGAACTTTACGGGACAGTAGTGACTCTTCGTATTCTCACTTAAAGTGTACATTATCTTTCTCTGTTCCGTAACAATATATATATACACTCGTATATTTTACTCGTTTATTTAAAGGTTTATGATGGCATGTCATTCGTCACAATTTACCCCAGATAGGGGGCAACTTGTTACGCACCCCGGGAAACTGTTATGCATGTTATAGAACCCAAATATGTCCATAATTATTTTATTGTCATTAACATGTGAATACAGGTGTACTGGCATATTGGATGTAGTGTAAGTAAAATTAAATAATATCATTATGATGCATTCAGTCACCCATCACTACCTCTGTCAGTAACTGAAGGATTCAATTGTGCAACTACTATCATTCAGTTACTCCACCACCGTCACCAGCACTCACTGAATCACTCACTTGTTCAATTTTCACTATCTGTAGATAGACAGAGACAGAGAGATAGGTATAAATAGCTTTATTTATATTGACAGATTGGTTCACTGATGTAGATAGACAGATGAAGAAATAAATAGATGATTTGAGACAGACAGATTGATATAGATAAATAGATAGATAGATAGATAAACTGACAGATACACTGACAGATAAACACAGATACCATCTAGATCTACATAAAATTACCTTTACCAGCATCGTTCATTAACCCATATGTTACTTTTACATTACCTTGTACTGATCTGCAGCATTTTTATATGATAATTATCCAGAACTCGTTTGACTGCTGCCTTCATGACAGTCTGTTTCCCATGGGTAATTCCAAGCATGGTTGAAGTGATTAGTTGAAAATATTGGGAAAATTTAGTACAGCTGTTGGGGTTAATTGATATGGTAACAACTAATCCATAACAACAAAACCTAGCACTAGTTTTCTGTACACTTGGCCATTTCATATTAATTTATAAAAATGACGCCACGACCATAAACCTTTGCTAATTTCATATTTCTTTACAAATCTGGTTCCACACACCAGGTGACTCAGCTGCATCAACAGGTGACAGTGTCAACATTTTGAACAGTTAAAATATCTATTTTTCCCTTAGCTCTTACTCAAGCAACGCCTTCAAGTTGCTACTTCAGGCTCTACCTTTGCAGAAAAGCTGCATAACATGGCGACGACCACTCCCTCATCTATAGACTAATTATGGAGATACTGAGGGTGTAACAACTTGGACATGTAACAATTAGACCAGGTCTCCCCTACATACATGCAGACAGACAGACAGACAGACAGACAGACACACACACACACACACACACACACACACACACACACACACACACACACACACACAATTCAGTCTTCCCATAATCCCACAATAGTCCCCCATCTTACCCCTCCACCACAAAACCAGAGAGAAGAGTGGACAACATGAAAAGAGGAGCAGGAAATGGAGAAGGAAGAAAATAGTACAGAGAAGAGACGACGTAAGAGAGAAAAAATAATCATAATGAAAGAAGACAAAGCACCCACCTATCAACTCTAACACCATGCTAACAGCCACAAGGACAAATGTATAAAAGATAATGATTGACACAGACACTTACACACAGATTTCCATGCAGTTCAACATCTCAGACCTCTTACAGCAGCCCCATATCCTTATTCACATCACCGTAAAACTAGTGAGAAGAGAGTAAAAGTGAAGAATGAAGGTAGTTGACAAAGAGAATGAGGGAGAAAAGAGATGAGTTGACAAGACACCCATCTTCACAGCTAATTAACACCGTGTCAACCAGAACAAGGACAAACGTGAGAACATAATACTTTACACAGAGATATACACACATTTACACCCACTTCAACCCCACTGCAGCCTCCCATCCTTACCCCCATCGCCGTTAAACCCTCATTAGCCAAAATTACGGGCCCGTTCTCCCGACACGGAACTAATGGGTTGACTGACAAGATGGTATTTACTGTCAAAAAGACCCCGTAAATTAAAAGTGTTGGAGGATCTTTGAGAAGAAGTTTATTGCCATGGCCGATCGCTTCTTTACCACGACGGTCTAATGGATTTTGCTTTTATTGCCATCAGACTATATATTCATCACAAATACACATCATCTTAGTTAAAGGTGGGAAAGTAAAAGCTTCATTAACTCTTTCACTATAACGTATACGGGTATGTTCAAAACTAAGGAAAATTGCCGGCGGTGACAACAGTCGAAAGAAGCTGTCAATAAAATAGTGTTCGAGCATCCTAAAGAGGAGTTTACTGCCAGTCAGTCGCTTTAACCCCTTTACTAAGATGATCTTCTGGGGTTCTATTTTTAGTTCTTACTAGTTGGTTTTATTTTCATTTCGAAGGGTCTGTTGCCTTGAAACGCTAAAAACAATCTCCATTAAGCCCTTCGTTACCACACGTGTCTCCTCAATCAGAACTGTCTAAGGGTAGCAATAATGAAACGAAATAGGCGTCCTTGGGCTGGAAGAAGCATAGGAGGACGATCTACATACAAGAGAAGGAAAAAAAAAAGACAACAGAACGGACAAACAAAGCACAATCAGCCTAATAAAATAAAGGAATCGATTAAGTCCAAAGAGGCAAATAAAGAATCAAGACTTGAGCGAATAAAGTAGAACCAAATAATGAGCAAAAGGCCGATTAAAGTGTAATGAGCTGAGAAGAAGCAAACGGCTGATTAAAGTGCAAAGAGCTGAATAAAGAACAAAGGGCAGATTAAAGTGCAAAAGAGCTGAATCAAGAGCAGAGGTCCATTTAAATGCAAAAGTGCATAATGAAGAGCATAGGACGGATTAAAGTGCAAAGAGCAAAGTAAAGAGCAAAGGGTCGACTAGCGCTCGACGATCAGCATCTGGATTTAGCCCGTGACGAATTCCGACATTACTCCTGGAGGCGACTGTCGTTCTCTCCCGGCCCCGCTGCTCGGGTCAAAGAAGTGTCGGTATGTCAGTCGCGTTCCCAACCAACTTCTTGTTCACTGTCTTTTTTCAGGTGTTAGTTCATTCTTGTGACCTACCAACTTTCTCTTCAACGCAAATATTTTTCTTATTACATTCCCCTGTCTTACCATCTTGTCCACTGTATTTTTTTGATGATAGTTCACTGCTGTGTCCCACCAACTTTCTTTTCAACACAATTATTTTTTTATTATGTGCTCCTCCCCTACCAACTCCTTGTCCACTGCCCTTTTTACAAGACAGTGTCTTTTTGTGTCCAACCAGTTTCCTCATCAACACTGATTTTCATTATGCCCCCCCGTATCATCTACTTCTCGTCCACCATCATGATGGTTGTGTATTCCTACGTTACTACCAAGTTCCTCTTCAGCCCAATATTTTAGTAATCATATTTGTGTCCTATCAATTTCTGGCACACTTTCCTTTTTAGATGGCAGTATAGTATACTCCTGCGTCTACCAACGTTCTCTACAACCTTCTTCGTTAGCTGTTAAACCCATAAATATAGTGAAGTACTCTGTTCTTGTATTTTTGCAACATCTAAAAGTTCTTATTTACCTAACGGGAGATCATTTCTAAGCTATGGGCCGGTGAAGGCTATACTGTATATAACGTTCCAATAATGAAAAGTTTCTCCTAAACTAAGCAAAATCGTCTACAGAGAGCGTGCAATCAAGTGACCCTATTTTGTTTGCACCTTCATGTTGGACGGTTGAAACGTCAGCGCCACCTTCGAATACAAATATAAGCTGGAAATTACGCTTAATGGAAATGCCAGCGTCAACTACTCAGCTTTCTAAGGTCATGGGACATTTAGAAAAAAGGGAGGAGTCGTTACATAGAAAAATGTTGATTATTGTGTGTGCAGAACCCATACAATCTGGCTTACCAATCATCCTAGAAAGTAAAAAATGGTTGTGGATATGAACTTGGAAGATCTGCCAAAATCTAGGCTACCATGACCTGTGCAATTACGTCATTTCACAAGCAGTCCTGCTACACAAAAGAGGAAGTCAGGGCATACTAAGGCTTAAAAGTCTACAACTAGTTCGTGGAAGGATGGTTACCAAATTTAGCCAGGTGGAGAGTTCCCACCAAGGTCCTGGAACCCGTACCTACAGAAGTATATGGTAGCTTGTGCTAAGTACACCTAGCAGACGAAATTTTCTATGAGTTGCACTTAACTATGGATAGAATACTTAAGTGATACCTACCATATTAAATACCGTTCTTAAGTACACAGACGACAAACTTCAGTTACTTACAGGCTTCATATTGCTCACTCAAGATGCCCATGCAACGAAAACGACAAGATAAAGCATGGAAGCCGTTAAAGTATGGAGAAACAGGAAAGAAAGGACATTTTAAATAATATATATGACGACTTTGAACCAACTGGTATGTACTATGCCTCAAAAAACAGCCTTTACAACCTTGCATCTCTACATTTTGAAACAGCGGACGAATCCTATGAAAATATTCTCCAGTAAATGCACACAGTTGCATATGGCTTGTAATTTTACCAGTACGACATGAAGAACAAACTTTAAGCAACATATGAAGAAAACATTTAATTTAGAAATTATCCCCTGAAGAAAAAAATCCCGATTACTTCCAGTGCTCCATGTGAAACCATCGAACACCTGTGTAAAGATAGTTTTTTGATCAACTGTACTGAATAAACTGTGTTGGAAACAAATTTACTGCTGACAAACATATTCAAAACCGGTAGTGCATAAAAGAAATTTTACTGGCAATAAAATGAAAGTGTTTAATGTTGATGGTCCTTGACCTT
>NC_137004.1:14254877-14394877 GCF_032717465.1 Coenobita brevimanus | reverse complement strand
GAATACCACGAATAGGGTGGATGGACAGTGTGAAGAGAGCGTTAAATGTGAGAGGGATGTTTGTTGAGCAAGGAAGAGTGGCTGCGCATGATAGGAATGATTGGAGAAAAACTGTGAATGAATAAATGGTGACTCGGCCCCGAGGGGATATTCTCTTACGTTTAGTCTGATCAGCTGATCAGGTCAGGTGCGGGTAAGGGAATGGGTCCATTATGATGCGGCTGAGGTAAACCAGCTCTGCTGTCGGGCCCTGCTGCGAATGTCGCTGATTGCACAGCACAGATGACCCTCGTGCGGTGTGGTGCGGTGAGAGCCTGTCCCTTCTCTCCTTGGGGATAAGATACGAATAAGTGTGTGTGTGGATGAGTAAACTGGGAGTGTGTCGTCCCGTCTCGACTACCTCCCATTCTTTCCGGGAAGCAGCCCAGGTATATAGATAGGTAGATAGACTTTTTCGTGATTAACAATGCTGCCAAAAGACGATTACATTTAATTAAAGGATGGCCTCTTGTGACAAAGTGTATAAAAGTACAATATATTCTTGGTATGTAAAAACAAAACAA
Source organism: Coenobita brevimanus (assembly GCF_032717465.1). Taxonomy (NCBI): domain Eukaryota; kingdom Metazoa; phylum Arthropoda; class Malacostraca; order Decapoda; family Coenobitidae; genus Coenobita; species Coenobita brevimanus. Next base: position 14,394,314 of record NC_137004.1, on the reverse strand, counting down.
GGCCGGTTCCAATTATACCCTGCAGCTTTTATTCATGGACTTGTTTGATCGTTTAAGGGAATCTCAACTGCCATCGAATTTACAAAATTATAAGGTAGACGTTTTTTGTGTGTCTTGTAGCAGGCCAGGCTAAGACACCAGCCGTCCTTGAGCATACTACTGAGAGAAGTATAGCCAGATAAGCTAATTAGATTGGAGCGCACCTGGTCGTTTCTTTTACATTATTCAATCGTTCATTTTATTAACAAGCCTATATTACACGGTTTTCGTATTCAGACACAGTTTAAAGCATTTGTTTTTCCATTACTATGATGCCATTAAGTTTAAGAGACACTTTCGAACTGAAGGGGTGAGATACGGGCTTCATACGAGCTCTAGGGCCTCACCCTTACGTGCGAAAAATGTTCCTGATGATGGTGGTGGTTGTGATGATGACGATGATCTTATTTGTGTGTGTGTGTGTGTGTGTGTGTGTGTGTGTGTGTGTGTGTGTGTGTGTGTGTGTGTGTGTGTGTGTGTGTGTGTGTGTGTGTGTGTGTGTGTGTGTGTGTGTGTGTGTGTGTGTGTGTGTGTGTGTGTGTGTGTGTGTGTGTGTGTGTGTGTGTGTGTGTGTGTTTAATTACAAATTACTCTCGTCAGTTTTCTTTTTTCTTTTTTTTTCAAATAAAGAATGTATGTGCAATATATTAACCTGCAGCCTCTGCAGTTTCTCAAACACAGTTAAATTCCTTGAACAAGTCGAGCAGCCATCGAGTGAATTCCATGTTAATCTTACCAGAAAATAAGATAAAATGGCCTTGTAGGAGGAACAATAGAGGGAAGCAGAGTCATGGATATGATTAAGGCGCTGTTTAATACGGGCAGGATGGAAACGGTGTTTTGTAACGAAGTATGTAAGTGATCAAAGCATTATGAGAATTTAAATCATGGCCTGACAAAGGACCAACCTAATTTCGGGCGCCGAAAATGGAAGGAAGAAGGAGCGTGGTATGTTATTATTGTGAGGGTCCGGTCATGGGAGATGTACCCAAGTGGACATCACTAAAATATTTATAAAGGATGAGTGTTGGAATAATATTCAGTGTATGTATGTTCAACGTAAGGGTATGATGTAAATTAAGAACGAGAAAAAAAAAGACTGGAGAAACAGACATGATAGCGGTGCCGGAGTGCAGGTTTTAAGGAATCAATGCGAGAAGACAAAAAAACTCGAAATAAATCCAGGTAACCATTGAGACCATAAATGAAAGCCATGAATGACTTGGCGGTCCCTTTGTACACTAGTCGTCGTTTTTGCTTGAAGATACTCCATTGAGAGGAATAAAGTTTTACCAAGAAAAATGCTTCCGAGGACAAAGTGCAAGACATGAGGGCGAAGAGAGAGAGAGAGAGAGAGAGAGAGTGTGTGTGTGTGTGTGTGTGTGTGTGTGTGTGTGTGTGTGTGTGTGTGTGTGTGTGTGTGTGTGTGTGTGTGTGTGTGTGTGTGTGTGTGTGTGTGTGTGTGTGTGTGTGTGTGTGTGTGTGTGTGTGTGTGTGTGTGTGTGTGTGTGTGTGTGTGTGTGTGTGTGTGTGTGTGTGTGTGTGTGTGTGTGTGTGTGTGTGTGTGTGTGTGTGTGTGTGTGTGTGTGTGTGTGTGTGTGTGTGTGTGTGTGTGTGTGTGTGTGTGTGTGTGTGTGTGTGTGTGTGTGTGTGTGTGTGTGTGTGTGTGTGTGTGTGTGTGTGTGTGTGTGTGTGTGTGTGTGTGTGTGTGTGTGTGTGTGTGTGTGTGTGTGTGTGTGTGTGTGTGTGTGTGTGTGTGTGTTCTTACCTAATTGTATCTTTACAGGAATGAGTCAAGCTCGTACTGTTCCGTGTCTTAAACCATATTTATCGTACATATCCTTAAATTTGTGAATGGTTTTGGCACACACTATTTCATTCGGTAGTGCATTCCACTGATCAATTGCTCTATTTGGGAAACTAAATTTCCTTACGTCCTTATCACTCTCTTTTTATGCAATTTTTTTGCAGTGTCCTCTTGCTGATGCTCCCCCTTACGTTAAGTAATCATTTATGTCTATTTTCTCCTTCCCTGATATGCATTTATATAGCATAATCATGTCATCTCTTTTCCTTCTCTCCTGCAGTGTTGGTAGATTCAGTTTATTTAGTCTTTCTTCATAGCTTAGATCACTTAATCTTGGTACCCATCTTGTAGCGGCCCTATGAACTTTTTCAATCTTGTCTATGTGTTTTTTGAGATGAGGACTCCAGACTACTGATGCATACTCCAGGGTTGGTCTGATGAATGATGTTATTATCTTTCTTAGCATGTCTTCATTTATGTATGTGAATGCTATTCTCATATTGGCAAGCAGTGTATACATGTTCCGTACCTTCTCACTGATGTGGTCAGCCGGAGATAGTCTGTTATTGACAATCACACCTAGGTCCTTCTCTTTTTCTGATGTGTGTAGGGTTTTATTTCCTAACATATAATCCCGATCAGGTCTTTTTCCACTTTTACCAAACTTGATTACATGACACTTGTCCACACTGAATTCCATTTGCCATGTATTACTCCATTCATGAAGTTTAATTAATTCTTCTTGTAGCTCTTTACAAGAGTCTGTGTTAGTAATTCTCCTTTGCAGTTTTGCATAATCTGCAAACATATTTAGATAGGTTTCACTTCCAGTGTTACTGTCTATATCATTTATATACACTAATAACATGATTGGTGCCAGCACTGAGTCCTGTGGTACTCCACTAGTCACTTCTTTCCATGATGAGTAATTTCCCCTTAGTACTGTTCTCATTTTTCTTTTCATGAGAAAATCTTGCAGCCAACAATACAGTTTGCCTCGAATTCCTCCTTGATGGTACAGTTTCCATAAAAGTCTTTGGTGTGGTACTGTGTCAAATGCTTTCTTGAAATCTAAATAGATACTGTCCACCCATCCTTCTCTTTCCTGTAATGTGTCTGTTACTCTGTCATAGTAGCTCAACAGATTAGTAACACATGATTTTCCTTTTCTGAAACCAAACTTTCTGCTATCATATTGTGTTCTTCTAGATGATTTACCCAAGCTTTTCTTATAAGCTTTTCTAATACCTTGCTTACAACACTGGTTAGTGATACTCGTCGGTAAAGTGGATTTTGTCTATTCTCTTTCTTGAATAAGGGAACAATGTTTGCTTTCTTCCAAATATCAGGTAGTTTACCTTCACTCAAGGATTTCTTGAAAATTAAAAATAATGGTTTACATAACTCCTTTGCACATTCACATAGCACCCAACATGAAATTTCATCAGGACCATTTGCTTTTCCTTTGTCTAATTTACTTAGCTCCTCCTGTATTTCTTTTTCTGATGTTTGTATATCTGGTAGTATGTGTGGGCATGCATGTTCCACAAAATCCCTCTCAAAATTTTTTTCCTCTGTAAAAACTGATTGGAAATTCTTGTTTAGTGCTTCACAAATATCCTTCTCTTGTGTAAAGGTGATTCCATCGTCCGTAATGGATTGTATTTTATCTTTTACTTTGGTTTTGCTTCTGATGTAGCTGTAAGATAGCTTTGGTTGATCACTACTTTTATTTATGATATCCTCCTCAAATTGTTTTTGGGCTTCCCTCTTTATTCTTGTATAATCGTTTCTTGCCTGTTTGTAATTATTATATGCCCTTTCACTATTGTGTTTTCTGTATCTATTCCACAACAAATCTCTTTTCTTTTGATTTTTTACATCCTGTATTGAACCATTTCTTTATTTTCTTTTCTGCTTCTTTGTGCTGTGGGATGTACTTCTGGACTCCTATTTCATAAAGTTCACAGAATTTTTCATATATAGCATTTAAATCTTGTCCTCTAAGCTCCTTTTCCCAAGCAATTTCTAAGAAGTACTTCTTTAGGTATGATACTTTCCCTTTTTATAGTTTAGGCTCTTTTTGTAACTTTCATTGTTGTTATCTATGTCATATGCAATCCTGAAGTTGCAATTTAGTAATGCATGGTCGCTTTTGCCGAATGGAGGATGATATATTAAATTGTCAATATCGTTTTCTTGCCTAGTAAATATGAGATCTAGCATTGTGTGTGTGTGTGTGTGTGTGTGTGTGTGTGTGTGTGTGTGTGTGTGTGTGTGTGTGTGTGTGTGTGTGTGTGTGTGTGTGTGTGTGTGTGTGTGTGTGTGTGTGTGTGTGTGTGTGTGTGTGTGTGTGTGTGTGTGTGTGTGTGTGTGTGTGTGTGTGTGTTTCGGATTTTTAACAAGTGTTAACGGTGAGCGGTGGATGAATGTGGGGGAGAGGAATGGGGGGTAGGGGGGAGCGAATTTCTCGTGGAAGTGTGTGCCGGATGCATTTTCTTGAGCTGGAGTTGTGTATGTAACTGTTTGTATTTTTTTTTTATCTCCACTCATACAGACTCGAAACACTTCGCAATCAAACAATAGTGAATATTAAAATGAAGATTATGACAAAACAAAAATATTCCTACTAACAGTTAACAGCTATAGAGGCATTTATATTGCATAGATTTGCCAAGATCTTTTGCGAATATGACGCACAGTGTTTCCCCACGATGTGACGCACCACCGCTACGCTTTCACGATAATTCAGGAGATTTCTCGTCACCTTTTCCTCAAACCATGCACTCCGTCTTCATTTAGATATCTTAATGTCCAATTGCTATGTTACTGATACATAATATGTCGACATAAAAGAAGATACAAAAGATATACACGGAAATACTATGATGTAATAGGTAAAATAAACTATTACGGAAGGAGTGCTAAACGTCTCCTAGCTCAACGAGAACACGGCTCAGCACCTCAGGCATTAAGTGACGATGGATGGACTACCCCAGCGGGCCAAATAGCCGGGGTGCTTTTTACTGGTTATGTACCATGATGTTTTATGCCTCTTATTCTGGCTGTTTCAAAGGGATATTATACGGCCTTGGGAAATCCTCTCTTAGTGGACTATACAAGAATTTCCATTAACCTCAGTCAATACGAGATTGCTTTTATGTGCTGAATAATATGGCCTGGAGGTACAGCAGGGAGCTATAAATAGGAGATATAATCGTTGTGAAGGGATTAGCAAATGTACAGTCCGAAAAACAAATGTTACTTTTCGCTCCTTTATATATTAAAACAATGGATGAAACATTTAAAAAGAACTTCACTACAGACTCACTATCCTATAAACATAGCACATGGAAAGAACATGTATCCATCAGTTCAATGATACATTTGCTACTTCTAGACGATTTTACTTACCTTAGGATAGATATTTCGAACTGGAAGCTGAAGGCTTAGGCTTAGGTGGTTCTGTACCAGCTTGCTCTCCTAAACTGAATAAATCATTCTGGCATCAATAATTAACTAGAGAAGGATGTCATCGTAGTCAGGAGGTTAAAGTGCACATAAAATACGTTAAATAATCAAAAATATTATCACTGAGCAGTAACAGCATTCACTGTTAATCCACTGACTGATTAATGCCTCAAAATTATTGAAGAACTGTACCTTTCACCGCCACCTACAAGTAGTTTGGTTTAACTCCTTCACTACGGTGACCTATAGTAATAATAATAGTAATAATAATAATAATAATAATAATAATAATAACAACAACAACAACAACAACAACAACAACAACAACAACAACAACAACAATAATAATAATAATTATTATTATTATTATTATTATATTCTTGCTATATCCAGGCAGTGTGATTCAGTTTAAGAGAAACTCTGTGTTGACACTCAGACGCACCTTCCTTTATCGCTCCACCACTGGGACATGTTTTTAAGCTCTGTAATATAGTACAACTGACTGCAGCAGGAGTGGGAAATAAAAGGACAGATCGAAGTTACTGATAAACTACCTGGATGTTCTTTCCGAAGTCTACTGACTATTACCTACAACTGACTACCAGTACTCAAATAAGCACAGTTAGTAGCTGTGTGATTTTTTTTTTTTTTTTTTTTTTTTGTACGGGCTAGTTTTCATAATCAAACATATAACGTGTGAAAAAATAGAAATCTGCAGGAGATAGAATAGCCATAAGCTAACGTCAGTAGCAAATGCCTTATCTACTTAGCACTGGCATGCATTAAATGGCCAAAAAGTCTTCCAGGCATTTTAAAAGAGCCAGTTTTACCTCCTTTTTTTTTTTTTTTTTTTTTTCGTAAACCTCAAGGTGCCTTACGAATTACAGCTTCCTCTCCTGCCTAGCATTTATCTCAGTTTTAACAGACAAGCGTTCACACAACCACCTATTATACGATGCTAATTTTGTTGTCGTACATCATGAGAACATTATAATTTATCGATGGAATCACACTAAATACGGTACATTATATTTTGAAATCTTTGCTTGCATATTTTTAAGATACAGAAATATCGATGAACGTAGTTTATCGTAGTTTACCGTTGTTCACCGCTGCTGCCATTATCGATAAGCGTAGCCGTAGATAGACGTAGAGAGACAGAAGTTGGTTATGCATCGTCGAAGCACCGCCAGTATAAAGTCGTGAGGCGTCGCATGGCTCGAACTTGCCGCAGCATAGTAAAATGGTGTGTCGTCGGCTAGAGTGAATATGTATCTCTCTCTCTCTCTCTCTCTCTCTCTCACACACACACACACACACACACACACACACACACACACACACACACACACACACACACACACACACACACACACACACACACACACACACACACACACACACACACACACACACACACACACACACACACACACACACACACACACACACACACACACACACACACACACACACACACACACACACACACACACACACACACACACACACACACACACACACACACACACACACACACACACACACACACACACACACACACACACACACACACACACACACACACACACACACACACACACACACACACACACACACACACACACACACACACACACACACACACACACACACACACACACACACACACACACACACACACACACACACACACACACACACACACACACACACCTTCCTCCTTTGTGTATCACAAGCGAGGTGAGTTACAGACTACTCTTGGGTTACGGAGTTTATTGTACACAGTTCAGCAATATCGAAGTGTGATCGACAGCGTAAGGTTGCGTGACGGGAAACCTCCTAGCAGACCCTAGCTCCTGCCTTCCGCCCCGGGTCGTATTCTCGGGCTCTCTCTAACCCCTTCTGACCTGAAGGGAATCTCTCCGACATTATATACAGCTCGGAGAGGATGTGTGTGTGTGATGTAATGTCTGGCAGATTTCCATTCACGTGGGCTAACTGACTAGAGCTGGTTACACCACGTGTCTAAATACGTCATGAAATTCTTGGTCGTTTGAACTACAAAGAGATTGAGATACATCATGTGTTAAGACATTCTTGATGGTCTGGGACAAAAAGAGTGTGCATATACACTGTGTGGATTGACTTTCCTAATGAGACGCTGTGTGTCTCCAGCAGACACTACATCCTGCACATTGTGAGATATATACTAGTGCCTATATAATGTCTGCATATTGCTCGGTCACGCAAAGCTATCATACCAACGACAGTAAATAGTCAAAATCCAAATTATATACACATTACAATCAACTTGCAAACTAATTAAGTGAAATACATAATATTGTAAAAGTATCACACTGTAACTCTGATTATACTGTAACCTAATTGCAGTGATCATAATTGTAGTCACTGTAGTAATATAACTAACAAAATTGAAATTATATATATATATATATATATATATATATATATATATATATATATATATATATATATACATACAATAGCAATATTAAAATAATACTGTGGCAAGTCTACTGTAGTGAATCATATATATGAGATGGACTTGCTATATATATTTATATATAAATGAGACATAATTGTATAGTTAAAGTAAGTCTTTATTTTTTGTAACACATATTTTGTATTTTTATATAAAAAATAATTACAAAATTTACTCAGTTTGTCTCACTTGTACAGAACAGTTCTTAAACACCAATTCCAGGTGAGCAATCCTGGTTTGCATTCTATGCATGGCCAAAAGTAATATAGCAAATATGATGGAGAATATTATAAAGATGACTGGAGCTGGGCTGTATACATAATATGGGCTGAACTTACTCCTACTGTCTTCTTCCTAAGGTTGTACTGTGTGATTTATTAGTTGCTTGGTTTCAGAACTTGGGTGAAGCCAGTTTAATGTGTGCACTTATATTTATGTACGTCCTAGGTATTGGCTGGAAGTACTTACATGTGTGGTTGAGAATAGCATAACTTTTAGTGGGTAAAGTGAATAGTGTAGGTGTCAGAACTGCACAGTAATCTGGTGATATATATAAACCTGATGCTGAAGTATGGGCTGGAGGTGTGTCCGGGCAAGTCACAAAAATTGATGTATTGTGAGTGAAGTAGAAAAACTGTGGATGTCCAATGCGTTCATGATGGATAAGTTTATCTGGAGCAAATGTGAAGTTGCAATGATGAGGGATGTGATTTTTTATGATAGCCATTCCACAAAGGACTGTCTCAGCAGGCTGAAACGTGAATATGTACGTAGGACAAAGGTGAAATGCATGTAATGATGTGGGACATTTGTGTTCAATCGTTGTTTCACCAGTCAAAGCGACAGCGTCCTGTTTATTGGAGACCATGATGACTTCTGTTTTGATGTTGATGGTGACTGATGAGCATGTTTTTTAGAAGGAAAAGGGTATGTTTGATAGACTGTGAAAAAATCATCCGTTACGAAAGGTACATGAACTACTAGTAATGTAGTGAGTGTTGCTTCCAAATATGGATAATATAACATCAGATTTCTTTCCTCAAACAAAGGCTTCAAACCATGCTTATGTATGCCTTGACTAATTATTTGACGGAGATTGCGAATGGGTAGTAAATTAATGGTGATCCTTACGTTACCATCATTAGCAGTTCCTTTTATGAAAGACTGATAATAAGATCTAGTATTGTCTAACTGTAGTATTATTATCAATATGTCCCAAAATCACTGAGAGGTGCTGGAATAGCGTATTGTTTTCTTCTAGTACATTTACTTTCTTCACAATTTCGAGTGTTGACTTTTCTGCCTTACTTAGGTTCTTTACAATCGTCAGCATTAAGGTATACTGGGTATCAGCCAACTTATGTTGATATGAGAGAATTTGTGCAATTTTGTTAAATTTGTTATTTATTTCGTCCACATAATTTTCTGTAGCCAATCCAAACATGTTGCCTATAACTGCTCCACCTAGGTCGAACAAACCATGTCTGTTACGTGTATTTGTGATGTCGTTTCCTGCCCCAAGTGTGTTACTCCCACCTGATGGGATGTTCTGGATCATGGTAAGCATTATGTGCTTATCCTGTTCTAGCTTCCAGTCAGTTAACTTAATCAATTCAGCCACTTCCTGTGTGGGGTGATCATGTGAGGAAGGGCGTGTTAATACCGCTTCCAGAGTTCTAAGTGATCTTGATATTTTCTGTAACATTATTGGTAGGTTTTCCAGTTTGTCCAAACTAATTTCGGTACTCCCTATGTCCTGCACAATTGCCGTTGAGGCTGTTGGGACGATCAGGCACCCTTGTCTGATTGCATGATGGGGGTATAAGTAAGGTGATCCTCTTTGTATCAACAGGAACATGACCCATGGAATAATTCGCCTCATCTTTACCTACCGAAAGAATAACTGTATGTAGTCATTACATAGACACTAGTATATATCTCATACCACAGTGTGCAGAATGTCGTGTGTACAGAAAGCTTTTAAAAAGATTATAAGGCTTACTATTTCTGTTGGGGGCGTGCAATGACTGAGCTTTGTGTGGCTTTTGCCAGGTCTGTTTGTGCACAGACATTATGATCAACGTGTACTTGCCCTCTTCCTAACTTTGTTTCTTCTTTTCTCGAGTTGTTTTCCTCACGGTATATCCACAGTACAAAACAGAATCTAGTTGCATTATCACTAATAACTACACTTTTATATCTCCATTACTTATCACTTTCATTTTGTCTTTGGACGTTTCAGTATTTTTATATTTAGCGTGTATTTTATTACGTACCTGTCAAAACAATAATTAGTATTAAAATCATGTTATGACATACTTCTCAATTTGTAGGCGACATTGAAATTCTTTGTATATTCATTTAATTACCAGCGCACCAGTACAAGAAATCTGTTATTTTAAATCCCACACCCACACTAGATTTCTCACAATGAAGACGAAATTTCTAAAACTGGAAAAAAAAAAAAAAAAAATCTGTTGAATCAGGCAATGTCTTTAACTTTTTAAAGTTATTTCTTTCATTACACTGCAATTCCCACACGCACTTTTTTTTTCACTTCCTACTATGACAAATACAGAGATTATTATTTATTTTCTCATTATTTTCACAATATTTTATGACGTACGAACGATTATCAAAACTAAGAGAAACAATTTGCAGTACTATGACACTTCATTAATATTATAATCTCCGCTCATCATACAGTGTTGTCGAGATAGGGAAAAGCATCCCGTGGAGATTGGGTTATTCTTTTTGCTCACTACACAGAGAGAAGAATTTTGTCTTTTTTCCTGAGATTATGTAGGATATCTGAACAGCCATTTGACTGTTTTTTAGGAGACCAAAAGTTTGTTAGTGTGTGGTATGGCTTTCTGAATCACCCAAGGCTGCTGTCCGTTATACTCGTCCAGCACTCCAGCAGACCAATCGAGCGCCAGGGATGGGAGCTACATCTTTGTCATTTACTATACTCATTGACTCTACGGCAATTTGTTACGTGGATTTTGTTTCGAGCTACGATGTTATTGAAATTATTATTATTTTCTCTTGGGGGGGATAGGGTCGTTTAAAATTTCATATGGGTCGTTTAAAATTTCATATGGGTATTCTGATTCTCACACAACCACCAGCAGTGGCACTAGCTGAATCAGACTGTGGTACTTTTTCTAGTGCTTAGTCACCACCTCCCTTAAACTACAGTTACCTTTCGAAGCGATCATTTTACTACATGTCTTACGTTACGGCTCTCTCTCTCTCTCTCTCTCTCTCTCTCTCTCACACACACACACACACACACACACACACACACACACACACACACACACACACACACACACACACAATGTTACTATCAATATTTAGCATGCAGTATTATTGTATACTAAAAGTTACTGGAAAATGCACAGGCTCCACAACGGCACTGCTTACTTGAACAATATATCGTGCACAGTAATAATAAATTATTATTATTATCATTATTATTATTATTATTATTATTATTATTATTATCTCCACATTCTATGAAGTTCTTATTGATATTACGGATACCGGTATTTTTTTTTTTTTTTTATTGGGGGGGGGGAGGAAGATCAAGGAGGTTGGCATTCCAATGCCGTTCGAGATAGAGACCTGAAATTTTCATGAGTGAAATATCTTGGTTGCAGGTTTCTTTGGCACAATTTTATTTCCTAACACTAGTGCCCTCTGTTATTTTTTTTTATTTTGTTCTCCCGCGCATCAAAAACCACTGAATTGACTTGTTTGCAAATATTCCAGTATACAGTCGTCAGCATATACTAGTTCGCCTGGGTACTGATAATGAGTTTCAACAAATACTTTTTAAAATGTTGAGGAAAATCAGAAGTGCCGCCTCATGCCTGAAAATGCTAAATCGTAAAGTTTTTGGTTGATTTTGGCTAAACTCGTTAGAAATGTAGTGGGTCATGAGTGAACATGATCTGCGCTGTATGAATGGCCTTGAACTTGATCTCAAGGTCACAGGTCAAATTCCGTAAAAAAATTTTGAGTCATACCAAAAGTCCCTTAATATTTGGCCTACTATACAATAATGATAGAAGTATTTTCATCTGGAATGTGGTGTCCTTTGAATATTGCTTCGGCATTTTCAGAATTCCATTACTATTATTATTATTATTAATTATTATTATTATTATTATTATTATTATTTTATTATTATCATCATTATTATTATTATCGTGTTATTAGTGTTACTGTTGTTGTTTTCACCCTAACAGCAACTGACGTGAGCCGAATTTCTAAGGGGCGACGTGTAATCCAGTCCCTGCTACCATCCTTCTTTACACCATGCATCTACAGAACCCTCAGGTTTAGAAAATTCTGACATCATCATTAGACTCTGAGTTACTGACATACAGGTGTAAACTATTAATCAAGTTAACATCTCCACGTGACCAAGAACTGGACTGGCTATACCTAATTCCACAATACACCCCACACCTGACGCCTGGGTAATTGGCTGATAATTAGAGTCTACGCCCATCGACTTCCACTTCTTGCGCCCGGGCCTGACTACCTGTCCATCTTTCATCTGACCAACACGCTCATTTGCATCCAGCGCCGTCTGCTCTTGGTCCGTCACTCTTTACAAAGTAGGGAACTACCTTACCCAGGTGATTTTTAGACAACCACCGTACCTCATGTCTACAGTCCTGACCAAACATCTGCTTGCCTCGCTCATCCTATCCTTATCCTGTTTCCCTACCCAGTAAATGCAGATGTTTAGCTTTCCTTGTTTTTCTCAGCCTACTCCTTTGCTCTTCTATCAGAGAAGTCCTTTGTCAGTTACCACTCCATCCGGTTGACTTGCTAACCGAATATCCAATTAACGTAATATCCCGGGCACTTGTAGTATCTGATTGTTCATGCTTGAATTCTTCGTAATTCCCTTCTTCCTGTGTAGTTTTACGTCGAGAAATCCATCGTTCAGAGGATCTTACACTAGACAAGTCCAGTTTACACCCAATGCAACAATTTCAGGATGCCTACAAAGATTTATTCCATATACAGCCTATGTTTCCTTTCCGTCATACCCCGCTCACATCAGGTTTTACCTGTTGCCACTTTCTGTTTCCCTTTCTTTCTATTACCCGAACGTTTAGCCCTTATCTCCTTCCTTGTTCCTCATTGCCAATATCTTAATTTTCACCCTTTTATGCCCAGGGAGTAGATTGCAGCACCAGTCGAACAGGGTGGTACTCCCAAGGTGGATGGAATGTTGATGACAGGGAGAGCTGGAGTTCCCATTTCATCAACTCTCGGGACTAGCTTTTGACCAGCCCTCTTTGCTAAACTTTCTCAGTGTTTCAGTAACACAGAGGGTAGGCCAGCATGCTCTCCAGTACAAGTTACTCTAACTCTTAACAACAAATTACATGCGCATTACACACTACACTTCCTATTCATAATGTTGTTAAAAAAGGTGTCTCAGCATCAAGCATCGGAGTCCCTAGGGTGAGGGACCATAAAAGCCCCCACCATCCGTCCATCATCCGGTGACGACCATACGAGATGCCTGAAACAACTGTGTAACTCACTTCTTCGCGTCTGTAACACTGGTGGTCTTTCCTCTAACTTCTCTGTGTTGAACATCACCTCTTCTCCTCCTCTAAACTTCACTGAGACTCAGTGTCTGAGACGACTGATGGCAAGACCGTTTCAGTATCCTTCTGTTTTTTCTAAACTCATTTCAAAGCCATGGGTGACTTGTGTATATGTACCCAACAACATATCTTGCTCTCGTGTTCCTGAACTTGAATCTTCTTAATTCTTTACTCTCTGGTTTCAGCTATTCTGTCATTCTCTGAGTGAGTATCCTACCTGTGCTGTTTACTTATCCCCTAATTCTACTGACTATATTACTTCTGAGATGGAACACATCTCTAACTCTGAAATGTCCATTTTAGGTGATTTCAATGTTCATCACCATCCTTGGCTCTCCTCTCCTTTCACTTATCCACCCGGTGAACAAACCTCAATCTTTTCTATCCTTAATGACCTAGAGCAGCTTGTATAGCACCCTACCCATATCCCTGATTGCCTTGGAGAGAGTTCCAACAGACTTGACCTCTTCCTTACAGCTAATCTTTCTCCTGACACTGTTAATCTTTTCTCTCCTTCGGACTCCTCCGATCACAATCTTTTCACCTTAACCTCTCCTATTCATCCAGTAAGTCCTGTGGATCCTTACAAGGATCAGCAGCTATGGCACTTTGGAGCTGCTGATTGGTAGGCCCTCAGGAAGTACTTCTTTGATTTTCTCTGGAATGATTATTGCTTCTATGGACGAAAGCCATCTGAGTGTTCCATGCATATTACGGAGGTTATTCTCTAGGGCATGGAAGCATACATTACTGATCCTGTGACTAATGCAAAAAACCTTGGGTTAATCACTCTTGTTCTAATGCTGTCCACAACAAGGAGAGGGCCTATACCGGTGCCAACCAACCCCTAAATCTCATCTCATTTATGTTTCTGCCAGGGATCGTGCTAAATCTGCCTTCACACTGCTAAAAATAATTTAATTCATACTAAATGCTCTAAGCTCTCTAACTCAAATTCTTACCGCTCCTTCAGGTTCCTTGCCAATAACCTTTCTAACAACTTTACCTAATCATCCTTCCCTCCTCTTTTCCACCCTGATGGCTCCGTGGCTGTTTCTTTGACTGATTAAGCACAACTATTCATTCAGACTTTCTCCTCCAATTCCATCTTAGACGACTCCAGAGCTGTTCGTCCACCATTTTCCCCTTCTGACTTCTTCATGGATGACATTATAATTTCCTCAATTGATGTATTTTCTGCCATCAATGGCCTCAAGACTAACAAGGCATATGGGCATGATGGTCTTTCTCTTGTTGTCCTCAAGAACTGTGCTTCTATGCTTACACCATGCCTACGGTAAGCAAAAGCTTTCATCTTTGTCAACTTGTACCTTTCTTTCTTGTTGGAAGTTTGCTCTCAGTTAGCCGGTCCCAAAGAAGGGTTACCATTTCCAGCCTTCTAACTATCGCCCAGTTGTTTTAACATCCTGTATTTCAAAGTTTTTAATCTATTCTTAACGAAAAAACTTGAAAGCACCTTTCCCATCACAACCTTTCTGATCGTCAGTATGGGTTCCGTCAGGGACGCTCCATTGGCAATTATCTCACCTATCTTTCAGACGTTCTTTCGGGATTTTGGCGAAAGCTCTGCCATTGCACTCGACATCTCAAAGGCTTTCGATCGAGTCTGGAATAAATATTTATTTTCCAAACTGTCCTCATACGGTTTCTGTCCTATCTGTGCCTTCATCTGAGTTTCCTTTCCGGTCGTTCTATAGCCGCTGTTGAAGACAGCCACCGTTTTCTCCTACAGACATTAGTAGCGGTGTTCCTCAGGTTCTGTCCCTTCATCAACTCTCTTCTCTCTATTCATCAATGACCTTCTATGCAGTACACCTAACCATATCCACTCATCCGCTGATGAATCCACCCTTCATCTTTCCATTCACTTCCTCATAGAGTCCATCTCAGCAGCTACATCAACAAATAAGGGATGAGGCTATGGCACACCTAATGTCTGAAATGGCTCATACCTCTAACTGGGATAAAAGTAATTTTTTTTTTCTAATGCTTCTAGAACTCTGTTCTTACGTCTTGCAACCTGTCAAAATCTTACTCAGGAGTATCATCTAATGAGTGTTTTTGATCGGTGAAATGAATGGTTAAGTAGGGAATGTGAAGGTGGATGGAATAGTTGGTGAGTGGGGTGTGCCTGCTGAGATAGATGAGAATGGGAGTGCGTTAGTGGACATTTGTGCTGGGAGAGGGTTTGTGATAGCTAATACCCTCTTCAGGCACAAAATGATCCACAGGTATACATGGCGAGTGATGAGAAGGGTGGGTGGTGAACTGAATGAAAGGAAGGCAATGATTGATTATGTGTGTGTGGATGAAAGGATGCGAAAAGGTGTAATGGATGCAAGAGCTTATAGAGGTTGGGGGAGTGGACTTTCTGACCACTACTTGGTGGCGGCCAGAATCAAGGTCCAATTAGGATGGAGAAATAGAAGAAGGGAAGGACGGGAAGAAGGAGTATTTGTAAGGAGAGTGGAAAGGTTACATGAGGATGAGAAAAAGCCAGAGTATAAGTGAGAAGTGGAGGAACAATTGGGCAAATACGAATTGGAGCAGATGGGGGACGTGGAAGGTGTGTGCAGGATATTTACAGAAGAAATATGTGCAGCATGTGATGTGGTGTGTGGGATGAAGAGAAGATGGAGGGGTGTGCAAGGAACAGTGTGGTGGAATGAAGAGGTGAGACAGGCTGTGGCACAAAAGAAGAAAGCATACAATGAATGGATGAGAAATAGGGGCGTGGAAGAAGTTGAAAGGCGGAAGAGAGAGTTACTGTATATGTAGAAAGAAAGAAAGAGAGGTGAAAAGATTAGTAAGAGAGAGTAAGAAGAGAGCGGATGAGGAATTTGGAAGGAATTTGAGTGTAAAGTGGAGGGACTATAAGAAAATGTTCTGGAAAGAGGTGAAAAGAGTAAGACAGGGTGGAAGTGAAGTCAGCAGGGGAGTGAAAGAAAAAATGGTAGATTACTAGTGGATAGGGAGAAAGAGTGAGCAGATGGAGAGAACACTTTAAGGAATTGTTGAACATAGAGGATGGAAGTAATGCGAGTATAAGTGGCTGGGGAATGGCTGGGAGAAGGAGGGAGGTGAGAAGACAGGAAGAAATCAGTAGGATAGAAGTTGTGGAAGCAATGAAGAAAGTTAAAATGGGGAAAGCCCCGGGAATTGATGGAGTGTGTGGTGAAATGCTGAAGTATGGGGGAGAGATAGTAGCAGAATGGATGTGGAAAATGTGCAAATTGGCCTGGGAGGAAGGTAGAGTCCCGGAGGACTGGAAGTCAGGTATAATTATTCCCTTGTACAAAGGAAAAGAGGAAAAAGAAGTGTGTGGTAATCATAGGGGCATCTGTCTTCTTAGTATAATAGGAAAAGTGTATGGTAGGATACTTATTGACAGAGTTAGAGAAAGAACAGTGGAATTAGTTGGAGAAGAACAGGGAGGCTTTAGGAAGGGAAGAGGTTGTGTAGATCAGATATTCATTCTTAGATCTTTAGTGGAAAAGTTTCTAGAGAAGGGAAAGAAGTTGTATGCGGCTTTCATGGATTTGGAGAAAGCATATGACAGCGTGGACAGACAAGGATTGTGGAAAGTATTAAGAATATATGGAGTAGATAGGAAGTTGTTGAATGCTGTGAAGAGTATGTATGATGGTGCAAAGGTTGCATTGCGTGTGGATGGTGAACTGAGTGAATTTTTCTTTTTGAAGGTTGGGTTGAAACAGGGATGTGTCATGTCTCCATGGTTGTTCAATCTGTACAAGGATGGGGTAATAAAAGAGGTACAAGGTAGGGAAGTGGATGTTGGAGTGGCCCTGGTGAGAGAGGGTAGTGTTTGGAAACTCCCTGTACTGTTGTTTGCAGATGATACTGTGTTGTTGAGTGAAGACGAAGGAGAGCTGCAAGGCTTGGTGGATGAGTTTGGGAGATTGTGTAAGAAACAGAATATAAATGTGAATGTAGGGAAGAGTAAAGTGATGGTCTTTGAGAGAGGTGAAGTTAGTGAATGTACAGCGAGGTTGGATGGTGAGGAATTGGAAAATGTGAGTACGTTTAAGTACTTGGGTAGAGTGATGAGTAAGGATGGAGGTTTGGAGGGTGAAGTGCTTGAAAGGGTACAGCAGGGAAGAAAGGTTGCTGATTCCTTGAAAGCAGTGATAAGAAGCAGGGAAGTGAGCATGGAAGTGAAAAAGTTACTACATGACAGTATTGTGATACCAACTCTAACGTACGGAAGTGAAGCTTGGACGTTGTTGGAAGGACACAAGTCAAGAGTGAGAGCAGTGGAAATGAGTTATTTAAGAGGAGCCTGTGGAGTCACATGGAGAGACAGGCTGACAAATGAGGATATAAAGAAGTGTTGTGGTGTGGATGTCGATGTGATAGGAAGCGTTAGGAGGAATACACTGAGATGGTTTGGCCATGTGGAGAGGATGGAGAGTGAGAAACTGACGAAGAGAGTGTATATGAGTGAGGTGGAGGGGGGAAGAGGGAGGGGGAGGCCGAGGATGAGATGGAGGGATGGGGTGGAGAGGTATATGAGAGAGGGGGGTGTGAGTTGGGAGAGGGGCAGTGAAATGGCGGGGGACAGGGCGACGTGGAGGCGATTTGTTTGTGGCCAAACCGAACGGGATTGAGGCGTCTGGGAATAGACAGACAGATAGAGCCAGCTCATTCCTGCATCCTTTTTAAACATACGTCAGGTTTCATTCAGGATTTATCTTGCAAAATTCATATTATTTCTCTTGCAAAATCTGCTTCCAAGAGATTAGGTGTGCTAAGTCGACTCCATGCCTTCTGTACCCCTTCACAATTGTTGACTTTAAACACGGGTTTTATTCGCCCCTGAGCGGAGTACAACTCTCATGTGTGATAAGGCTACCTACATAGAGCACTTCTGAATAAGGTGGAGTCAATGGCTTTTCGTCTCATTAACTCTCCTCCTCTTACTGGCTCCCTTCACAATGTTTGTCTCTTCGCTGCACTGTTGCACTTTTATTTCTCTTCTATCGCTACTTCAATGGTCACTGCTCCTCTGAACTGTCTGCTTGCATCCCACCACCACTACGACAGACGCGAAGCACCCGTTAGCAACAAACTCTTATGACTTTTCTGTCCAAGTCTCTAATGCAAGAGTTAACGGTTAATCAGTCTTTTATATATGTGACAGATAAGTTCTGGAACTGTCTTCCTCTGTGTGTACTTACTGCCAATGACCTCCAGTCCTTAAAACGCATTGTATCCAGGCCTTTCGAAGTGAAAAGATCTTGTAGTCGGCTCTGAATCGGTAGAGAGGTGGCCTGCAATCCTAATGGACCCAGGATCGAATCCCGGCAGGGGCAGAGAACGGTTTAAGGATCTGAATTTCCTAAACGCTGACTTTCCTGATCTACCAGATGACCCGCCGACATATCGTAAAAATACCCCCGCTAATTCCAATACACCAGTCCTGTATGAGACAGCCCTATAGTATGTATTCAATATGGATGGTGGGTGTTAGCGCTGAAGTGGTGACATGTGGAGGTCTAGGAGGACTACTGGGCCTTGGGATAGGTCACTGCCCCCGAGAAATAGGTCCTGAAGCCGTTGCCCAGAGTCGGACACGTAATATAAATAAATAATATATATATATATATATATATATATATATATATATATATATATATATATATATATATATATATATATATAAATATATATATATATATATAAAATATATATATATATATATATAAAATATATATATATATAAAATATATATATATATATAAAATATATATATATATATATATAAAATATATATATATATATAAAATATATATATATATATAAAATATATATATATATAAAATATATATATATATATAAAATATATATATATATAAAATATATATATATATAAAATATATATATATATAAAATATATATATATATATATATATATATATATATATATATATATATAGATATAGATATATATATAGACAGATAGAAATAGATAGACAAATAGATATAGATATAGATAGATAGCTAGACAGATATAGATATGAATATATATATATATATATATATCATCATCCAGTCCTACATTGCCCCATGAGGAGCGTAGGAGCCCGGGGCTAGGCACTTGGTTCCGATATTTAAGATGAGAGTGCCCAGCCTCACTCATCCCTGAGTGGCATTACATGAGCAATCAACCCCAACCACCCCTTAGATATAAACCTTCTCCGGCTCAATTCGGTTGGAGCGCAATAATTACCCACTAAACCAGTGGTTCCCAAACTTTTTCTGGTCGTTACCCACTTTTCATACATGATCCTTGTCCATGGCCCCCCTTCCCCAACCATAGCCCATGACTACAGTGACTGTCTACACTACAGTCCTACACTCATCATGTCCATATAAAAATCACTCTAGCAAATCCTGTAATTTTATTGATTCCATTTGTTATTTTCTCTTTTGTTAAGTATTAATAAAGCAATGTGTATTTTGTCTTAGCTGAATCTTATATAATTATTGAAATGGTACTAAAGGAATAATAAAATGCACATTTAAAAAATCCATACTTAGAGTAATTAAAAACTGCATTATTGCGAAAAGGTGATTCAGCAATAAAAAAAAAAATTCACTGGATTTAAAAAGTGTATTAATCACACGCAATTTGATCTGATCTTTGACTCTTACAAATCTGATAACTTTATAATTCTGAAATGATATGCTATCATAGTGAGTCATAATTATCTGCCACAACCATGGCCTTCAATTGCGACACACCCACCTCCTCCCAGACCATTTGCTTCTGAACATTCATGCCAGGTTCATTTTTCCTTCTTATGAATCCCCATTCCACTCAGTGTGAAGGGTGTTGTTGCAGATTATCAACAAGCTTCTTGATTCTTGGTTTTGTTTCTGTGTAACCTGTGTAAGTTCTCTCCACTGACTACCTACTCGTTAAACTCCTTCGGTTCAGATTATGGCCCCCTACATTCTGATATATGGCCCCCAAGGGGGCCATGGCCCCCAGTTTGGGAACCACTGCACTAAACCATCAGGCGCCAAAATTGGTTATATGGTTACTAACCAGTGTAGTAAATGGTTTCCTGGTGCACAGGAAACCATTTGGCTTGTCACTCAGTATAGAGTCACACACAGGCTGAAGGAAGTGGAAAGAATGAAGGAAAGAAAGACAAAAAAGGGAGTGTAAAGTCACCCGTAGGCAGAAGGACAAGGAAAGAATGAAGGAAAGAATGACAGAAGAGAATGGAAGGAAAGAAGGATGGAGAGGAAAGGCCAGACACCCGAGAGCAGCACTACATCGAGTGAGTGGATGGTGAGCGCCCCCACCTACCACATTATATATATATATATATATATATATATATATATATATATATATATATATATATGTGTGTGTGTGTGTGTGTGTGTGTCTGTGTGTTGTAGGTGGGGACGCTCACCATCCACTCACTCGATGTAGTGCTGGTCTCGGATGTCTGCTCTTTCTTCTCCTCCATCCATCTTTCCTTCAACCCTCTTCTGTCTTTGTTTCCTTCATTCTTTCCTTGTTCTTCCGCCTGCTGGTGACTTTACACTCCCTCTTCTGTCTTTCTTTCTTTCATTCTTTCTTCTTCCTTCTGCCTGTGGGTGACTCTACACTGAATGACAAGCCAAATGGTTTCCCGTACATCAGGAAACCATTTACTATGCTAGGTGGTAACCACATGACCAAATTTTGGCGCCTGGTTGTTTAGTGGGTAATTACGGCGCTCCAATCTGATTGAGCCGGTGAAAGTTTATATCCAAGAGATGGTTGGGGTTTATTGCTCACGTAATGCCACTCAGGGATGAGTGAGGCTGGTCACTCTCGTCTTAAATGTCATGACCAACTTGCCTAGCCCCAGACTCTACGCTTCTCATGAGGCAAAGTAGGATTGGATGATGAATGAAAACGAATGAATGAATACACACATTATATATATATATATATATATATATTCGCTCGTAACTGGGAATCGAATCCTGGACCTCTTAGATAAAAGTCAGGCACTGATACCACTCGACCACCGCGTGATACAAGCTGTGACAACCTAACCTTTTTGACGAACCAGGTAAGTCCATTATAGGAGGATATATTTCAATCACAACACATTAGGAGTATTTCATATCCCTAGCAGCTCGGCAAGTGACAGAGCAGTTTTAATCTATCCCAGGCACAACACAAGCGTCTTTGATGTTGCCGAGTTGCGTGGGGCTGTGAAATGGTCCTAATGTGTTGTGATTGAAATATATCCTCCCATAATGGATTTACCTGGTTAGTAAAAAAAAAAAAAAGGGGGGAGGGGAAACAGGTTGTCACAGCTTTTATCACGCCGTGGTCGAGTGGTATCAGTGCCTGACTTCTATCTAAGAGGTCTAGGGTTCGATTTCCAGTCAGAAGCGTACAAATATATTTGTACACACACGTGTAATGTGTCTCTCTCCAACATCTAAAGACGCTCGTGTTGAATCTGGAATAGATTAAAACTGCTCTGTCACTTGCCGAGTTGCATGGGGTTGTGAAATGATCCTAATGTGATTGAAATATATCCTCCCATAATGGATTTACCTGGTTCGTCAAAAAGATCAAGTTGTCACAGCTTTATCACGCCGTGGTCGAGTGGTATCAGAGCCTGACTTCTCTCTAAGAGGTCCACGGTTCGATTCTCAGTCAGGAGCGTACAAATATTTGTACGTTGTCGTACACTGAAGAACGAGGGTTCGCGCCCCGCCAAGGTAATAAACTTTGGAAGCGTTCTTCTGGCCACGAACTGCATTGGCGGATACAAGGGGTGCTGTGGTTGAACCAGTGTCGCATACTAAAGTATGCTTTCACCCAGTAGGCTTGCGCGGGTCGATTACACTACACACACATCCAAAGCCACTCCAACACAACAATTATTGGAGAGAGAATTACACACGTGTATATAATATATATATATATATAATTATATGTAATTCTTTGTCTTTTCCACTCTCTCTTTCTCTCTCTCTCTCTCTCTCTCCCTATGTATTTAATACTTTGTCTTTTCCACCATGTCTTTCTCATTTTCTGTATTTCTCACCTTTCATTATACGCTTCCTACAATTAAGAAATCGAATTTTACACGAGTGTCCCGGACCACCTTCCAAAGTTTATACACGAATTACACCTCTTGCACGGATACCACACATCAACAACCGTTTTTAAGACACATTAGTGCTAACATAGTGTGGCTCTCATCCTGTGCACACTTAAGGACCGACAACACTTGCTATGAGGGGGAGAACGCGACCCTACGTTCGTGGGTACCCGATATGCACGGAGCCGTATTACATATGGATAAGCGGTACAAAAACGCGAATATCCAAACTTAATACTAAGCTTGGGCTAAATGTATTCACTGAACGTATACCGAATGTTGAGAAGCCGCGGTGTCGCTTGAAGGCAGAATACATGGTGTTGCATGAAAAGTGGCCAAGTCTTATTGCTCTTTGCCTAAGAATATATATATATATATATATATATATATATATATATATATATATATATATATATATATATATATATATATATATATATATATATATATATATGAAGCAATCTCCAGTAAATTTTCTTCAGCTTGGAAGAAACTCTTCGAGTCTTCATTACGTCCGCTAATATGAGATGGCTATCTTGAGTTAATATTTTCCACAGGTATCAAAGAAAAATATAACACTGTACATACAAGTAGGACTGAATAGGTTTAATATCAGGGCGGGCCGAATGTATTCGATGGACGTTTTCTGGATACTAAGAGGTTTCTTTTGTCGCTAGAAACTTGAATACAGAGTCAGCCTTTATTTATTTATTTTTTTACCACATCAGCCCCAGAATATCAAAATGATCAACTCTTGCAATACTGGACGATTTGATTTCCCTTTGGTAACATTCTGAGGTAAAGGGGTTAGTAACTAACTCGTACAAATTAACAAAAAAACTATATTAAGCTGAATAAACTCGTCAGGGTATAGCAAGACCAAAGTAACTCTGGTGTCCTCGAGTTGAAGGGTTTAATATCAGGCGGGGTTAAATGTATTCGCTGGACGTATTCTGAATATTGAGAAGCTTCATGTGTCGTTTGAAGGCTGAATACACAGTTAGCAGGAATAGTGACCGAGTTTTTTAAAGGAACCAGATGGCCTTCAATTAGGGGCTTTTACACAGATATTTATAATGGGAGTGAGTATATTCCGCCCTTCACCAATACAGACAGGGGTGTATGTTATCCTCTTTATGTACTGGCGTCGACTTCACACTTACGGCATGTCTTGTCATTTTCGAAGAGTCTTATGGGTAGGGAAACATACCAGACCTCTTTTAGCTTAGTAAAGTTGGCCAGAAGAGGATGGTGGCCAGAAGAGGAGGTAATATCTTCATCGAACATCTGTTCCTGATCGTACACTTAGGGACATAATTTCTCGTACTATCCCACTGCATCTACTTCACACTTAGCACATCTCCTGCAACTTTCTTTTTACGCAGTTACCGAACAATCGTAGGGGGAGAAAACATACCAAACATCTTTCAGCTTAAGTATATGGGCTAGTACAGGAAAATGAGGGCCAGAAATAGTGCAATATCAAACGAACTAATTTCCCAAACTGTACATTTGCCGCTGTCGATTTGTGATTCTCCAGAAAATTTTCCTCTAATATCCAGTATTTGTTTTTGTTATTGGTGTTGACATCTTGGCGCTGATATTATTACTGTTATTTGCACTGCCAGCAGAACTGCATGAGGACGCTTATTGCAGGCACGTAATTAGCAGTGTTGTTACTGTTATATGAATGATGATAATGAGGGGGAGGGTAGTAATAATAATAATAATATTAATAATAATAATAATAATAATAATAACAATAACAATAATAATGACAGTAATAATGACAATAATAATGACAAAAACATCAATCATAATAATAATAATAATAATAATAATAATAAATAATAATAATAATAATAATAATAATAACATCAACAATAACAACAATGGCAACAACATTAACAACAGTAACAACAACAACAACAACACCAACAACAATAATAATAATAATAATAATGGACGACGACGACGACGACGACGACGATGATATTTGTGAACATGATCCTATTTGTTATAATTATGAGCATGCACTGACATTTTCAATACGCTGGTGGCCATTTCATGCTGTTATTACTGAAGCCCCCTCCCCCTTTTTTTTTTCTCCAGCGCAGGGAGAAACCTCCTGGAGTGGAGAGGGTTAAGAAGTTCACAGAACAAGATCTTAATTTCTATGATACTCCCGAACTTTTTGGAGCAACTTACGATTCTTCGAACTGGAGTTGAGTAATCTTCATTAACCCCTATAATATGAAAGGTCTTTCCTAGGTTTATTCATCATCTTTTGAATATAGAATGTCTGCCTACCTGTCTTTCTATCTGTCTCTTTGTCTATTGCCAGATGTCTTAATCCCAAAAAGGGTGACCACATACAAAATGCCCCCTCGTCGCCTTGTCCACTGCCATTTAGCTGCCTTCCCTCCATTTCACACTAAGTCAAGAGGTAAATCTCTTCTATACTACAATGCCTAATTGATTTCACTGCAGCTACCGCCAGGTGATTGTCCTGCAGGTTATATGCTAAACTTATACTGTCATGGAAATCATTAATACTTCATAACCTCAAAAGGCTCTCAGCAGGTGGGAGTTCGCTCACCAGGATGTTTTGCTACAGCAGAACTTCAGACAGAGACAGGCTTGTTTTCACTGGGGTCGACAGCAGAGAGAGGGGAAAAAATGTTGGGAAGAAGTTCAGCAGTTTACAGAGTTACAGTTTGTTTTGCATTAGCCTGAATGTCCTATATTAGATGCTTCCCACAGCTCTGCTTTTTTATTACTTTTACTAGACAATTTAACTACTTAGTCAGATGGAGTATATTTAGTATTGTCATTGATAGAGTATCAGGAGAAATTGAAAGATGAGTGGAACGCAGTGAAAGATCAGGAAAATGGCAGTGTGGAGGAGGAATGGCAGTTGTTTAAGAGTACGTGGTGGGGCATGCAGAAGAGGTGTGTGGTGTGAGACGTGTGGGTGGTGGTGTAAGAAAAGGAAGTGAATGGTGGTGCGAGGAAGTAAGTATGGCTGTGGCTGAGAAGAGACGTGCATATGAAGTGTGGCTGCAGGGGAAGGATGAGGTGTCATATGAGAGGTATAAGGAAAAGAGGAATAGGGCAAGAAGGGCTGTGCGTGATGCTAAAGTGGCAGCAGATGAGAGGTGGGGTAGGCGGCTGACTGAAAATTTTCAACAGAATAAGAAAATGTTCTGGAGGGAGGTTAAAAGGGTGCGAAAGGGAGAGTCTGGGAAGGAAGAGCGAATAAAAGCCGAGGATGGAAGGATGTTAATTGAGATGGATGCAGTAAGGAAGAGATGGACGGAGTATTTTGAAAGATTGTTAAATGTAGAGGAGGAAAGGGTGGCTGAGATTGTGGCGGATGGATGGGTGCAAGGAATAAATGTGTTGGGAGAGTTGAATGATTCTTTGATCACGAAGGAGGAAGTGGAGAAGGCAGTAAAGGAGATGAAAACAGGGAAAGTTGCAGGTGTGGATGGGTGTGCTGTGGAATGCCTGAAGGGTGGTGGAGTGACTATTGTTGACTGGTTAGTAAGATTGTTGAATGTGTGCTTTGTGAAAGATATGGTGCCAATTGACTGGGCAAGTGCTTGTGTGGTCCCGTTGTATAAAGCCAAGGGTGATAAGTATGAATGTACTAGCTTTAGGGGTATAAGTCTATTGAGTGTTGTAGGTAAGGTGTATGGCAGAGTGTTAATTATGAGAGTTAGAGAGGGTACAGAGGGAGTGATTGGTGATGAGCAGTGTGGCTTTAGGAGAGGGAGGGGATGCGTGGATCAGGTGTTTGCTGTGAGACAAGTGTGTGAAAAGTATTTAGCGAAAGGCAAGGATGTGTTTTGGGCATTCATGGATTTAGAGAAAGTGTACGATAGAACTGATAGGGAGGCTTTGTGGACTGTTTTAAGATTGTATGAACTTGATAGTAGGTTACTAAAAGGGATGAAAAGTTTTTATGTAAATAGTAGAGCGTGTGTAAGAGTGGGAAATGCTGTGAGTGATTGGTTTCAAGTGAGAGTGGGGCTGCGACAGGGATGTGTGATGTCGCCTCGGTTGTTTAATATTTATATGGATGGTGTTGTAAGGGAGGTGAATGCAAGAGTTTTAGGTGGAGGTCTGAGTCTGGCGAATGTTGATGGTGGAGAGTGGAATCTGAAGCAGCTGCTGTTTGCAGATGATACTGCACTGGTGGCTGATTCAGAGGAGAGATTGAGACAGTTGGTAGAGGAGTTTGGAAGGGTGTGTGAAAGGAGGAAAATGAAAGTAAATGAGAAAGTAAAGTGATGAAATGTACGAGGTTGGTAGATGGTAGGGGGATGAATATAGTTTTGAATGGTGAGTTGCTTGAGGAGGTAGAGTGTTTGAAATATTTAGGGTCACATGTTGCTGTGGATGGAAGAATAGATGCAGAAGTGAAGTTTAGAATAAATGAAGTAGGTAAGGTGCTGGGATGAATGAAAAAAGTGTTTAGAAGTCGTTCGTTTAGAATGGATGTAAAGAGAAGGCTGTATGAGGGTGTTGTGGTACCGACTGCGTTATATGGGACTGAAACATGGAATATGGGTGTAGCAGAGAGGAAAAGTTTGAATGTAATGGAGATGAGGTGTCTGAGAAGTATGTGTGGAGTGACGCGTATGGATCGAGTGCGAAATGACGAAGTGCGAAGGAGAACTGGAGTTGTTCGGGAGATGGCTGATCGAGTTGAGCAGTGCGTGTTGCGATGGTTTGGGCATATGGAGAGAATGGATAATGAGCGACTGGTGAAAAAGATAACTAGATCTGACGTGAGAGGTGTAAGGCTGAGAGGAAGACCACGAATAGGATGGATGGACAGTGTGAAGACAGCGTTGGATGCAATAGGGATGTCTGTTGAGCAAGGAAGAGTGGCTGTGCGTGACATAAATAAATGGAGAGAAATTGTGAATGAATAAATGATGACGCAGCCCTGAGGGGATATTCTCCCGCATTCGGTCTGATCAGCTAGTCAGGTCAGGTGCGGGTAAGGGGATGGGTCTATTATGATGTGGCAGGGGTAAACCAGCTCTGCTGTCGGGCCGTGCTGCGGATGTCACTGATTGCACTGCGCAGTTGACCCTTGTGCGATGTGGTGCGGTGAGGATCTGTCCCTTCTCCCCTTTGGGGCTAAGATACGAATGAATGTGTTTGAATGGATGAGTAAATGGGGAGTGTGTCGTCTTGTGTCGGCTACCTCCCTTTCCTTGGGGGAAGCAGCCTAGGTATATAGATAGATAGATAGATTTCCAGACGATTTCAATCACCTTGTCTATAGCTTCCCACTGTTGATGTATTTTCAGTACCCATACTTGCATAATAAGTGTAATCCATACTACTGATGAATAACCATTAATGAATACTTCCTGATCAATAACTACATCCAGAAAATATGAACCAGTATATTACCTGCAGAACAATCCAGCACCAAATGAACCCAGGTCGTGTGTGTGTGTGTGTGTGTGTGTGTGTGTGTGTGTGTGTGTGTGTGTGTGTGTGTGTGTGTGTGTGTGTGTGTGTGTGTGTGTGTGTGTGTGTGTGTGTGTGTGTGTGTGTGTGTGTGTGTGTGTGTGTGTGTGTGTGTGTGTGTGTGTGTGTGTGTGTGTGTGTGTGTGTGTGTGTGTGTGTGTGTGTGTGTGTGTGTGTGTGTGTGTGTGTGTGTGTGTGTGTGTGTGTGTGTGTGTGTGTGTGTGTGTGTGTGTGTGTGTGTGTGTGTGTGTGTGTGTGTGTGTGTGTGTGTGTGTGTGTGTGTGTGTGTGTGTGTGTGTGTGTGTGTGTGTGTGTGTGTGTGTGTGTGTGTGTGTGTGTGTGTGTGTGTGTGTGTGTGTGTGTGTGTGTGTGTGTGTGTGTGTGTGTGTGTGTGTGTGTGTGTGTGTGTGTGTGTGTGTGTGTGTGTTTGTGTGTGTGTGTGTGTGTGTGTGTGTGTGTGTGTGTGTGTGTGTGTGTGTGTGTGTGTGTGTGTGTGTGTGTGTGTGTGTGTGTGTGTGTGTGTGTGTGTGTGTGTCTTGCACCTTGCTTGGTAATTGTTTATATAATTGGTGCCTTCATTACTCCTTGCATGTGAACAAGTATGGCTGCGTGTATGTAGTTAAGTATCATGCTGACAGATTTATCGTGTAATTCAGACGTTCACACACACACACACACACACACACACACACACACACACACACACACACACACACACACACACACACACAGTCGCCCCTGTCTCTGAGAAAAATATAAGTTAAAATGCACCATCTATTGCAGCGAGTACTGTTCGTTAGTCTGCCAAATTCTGTATCACCATCTAAATCTTCCTTGAGGATGATGAATTTCCTACTATTTTTTTCTCTCGTTAATATCCAGATTGAAACAGAAGTGCTCTTAAATTTCTTCTAATGACAACTACACGGTTTTATTCAAGTGAGGGAAAAAACCCAATTCTTGAGTGTTAATACTTGCAGTTGTTTGTAACTCAGTCCGTGAAGTTATGTGTTGATACTTTTCACCATTCTTGATCTTATTTCGTTGCGTCCGTTTTGAATTGGTATTTACGGCTGGACCTAGTAGGAATAGGGTGAGGGAGGGGGTAGGAAGCTAAATGCTTGTAAACTCTTTAATGTTTTATATTTATATGTTTATTCATGTGCAGTACCGTTGTTGTTAAACGATACATCGACTTCCTTTCCTTGAGTATGAAGAGATAAGAGTAAACGAAATTTAAGAAAACCAGAGTCTTTCTTAGCCATCAGCCTACCCACGTCTTCTTTCATTTTCATCATATTCTTCTAAAATTTTTAAGCGGGCAGAGATAGACAATAATTATGCAACAGTACCTGCATGAGCCTGCATGAGCATCCGTGTATGCAAGTGTATGCCTGCTAATACATAATTATGTACTTCGGATCCAAGAAAAACACGAGACTTGCTTCTTATAATATACATGCAGTTTGTCGAGATGCAAAATACACGTCGAGGGACAGTATTTAATATTCTGTCTATTAGTGAAAACTGCACTTAGTTGTCCTTTTATCTTTTCTTTCTCCTTTTTTTTTATTTTACTGCATACGGTATAACCTAATACAATTTCGTTTTTCTTTATCCCGACCCCTCCCTCTCAATTCTACCCGCTCTTCTGAATCCCAGATCACTAAACGCACACCTAACTTTAACAGAAGTACGTTGGTATTAACATTCCATCCCTCTTTTCCTACTCATCTTCACCTCATCCCACCTTCCTGTCTACCTTTCATACTTAACCTTGTCATAACAATGAAGTCTTTTTTTACTACTTTGTGCTGTTCTCAGGTGATTTTACTTATTGCGTGAGAATCTTCAGAAATGAGTAGATAACACTGGCTTTAGTAGCCCCTTTGCTGGAGGTCATTTTTTAGATGAATAAATTTGTTTGGAGGTAGAAAAATAAACTAGAAACTAGAAAGCACTCAGAGAGCGCAAACCGCCACCAACGCCAATAAATTATTCATTGCTTTCCTTCCTCTTCCCTTTAGCAGACGAATACTTCTACGGTCTCACACAGTCAGGTATTTATACGGTCTTAATCTGCCCTGTTATACAATTACAAAAAACACATACCTCAGTCAGTGTCAATAAAATAAACTATTTTCTTCATTCGAATCCGGAACACCTTATGATCTAATACACTCTCTTGACCAACTGCCCACCTTACCATGAGATTTCGCTGAAGTCAGGTAACAGTTCTTTAGGATATCTTCTATACAAACAGAGAACATCGGTGAATACACAACATCCTCCAACGTCGCTGGCGTAAATAAAGATGTCACGCATTGAAGAGATAAACCCTCTCACTGCCGCGGCAACTCGTCTTATACTGAGGTTAGCACCTGACCATTTTATTCAACTGAGGGTGAGTCACAGGAGACTAAGAGATTAAATGTTACCATCATTAACCCTCTCATGGTGGGGAAAAGTCGTAGTGTTCTATTCCAGTTGACACAAGGCGATTTTCCTTATGACTTCACCATTCATTTCCTTATGATGGAGATGACTTCAGTATTATAGTCCATCTAAACTCAGGCTATTTTATTCAGTTAAGTGAGTTATAAGACCCAGTGAGAGTTAACTTCATCGTTTCTCACTTCATCGAGCCTCATTTCACTTCATCTCGGTATATCTTGACACACTCAGCTCAAGGCTACGCACCACGAATATAATTATATAATTAACTTCTCTTAGCCAGCTCCACCCTATCCATCTCAGCTCATCAAGCACTAACCTCCCCGCCTCCATTACTCTGAA
Source organism: Coenobita brevimanus (assembly GCF_032717465.1). Taxonomy (NCBI): domain Eukaryota; kingdom Metazoa; phylum Arthropoda; class Malacostraca; order Decapoda; family Coenobitidae; genus Coenobita; species Coenobita brevimanus. The sequence goes on along the minus strand of NC_137004.1, from coordinate 14,363,390 downwards.
TCATTGCCATTGCCAAGTAAGTTTCATCATACTTACCATCAGCATCATAGCCTTCATAATAATCGATTTCACCCCATTTAATCCATCCCCTTTTAATCATCCTTTTATAATGAATTTCAAGTATGCCCGATATTACTCATTATATAAGCCTTGCAAAAGGTAGTGAATTTTTTTAGCAGAATCAGCCATCCCTCATTTTCCTTCTCGCTTTCTTACCATCCTTGTTATTAAGCAACGTTACTCTGACTACAGCAGTGATTTCAATGAATCGTGTTATTCATATGCATCTAATTACCTGTCAAACGTTAATGTCATAAACTTTGGTCAGTATCAGAGTGTGCACAGCAATCTTTTGTTTCCCCTGACACTGGTTCCCCACTGGATTCTAATGGAAAACTACAGATCTTAGCATAATGAGTATACAATTTTCTTACACTTACTTATCCTGCTATTGATCACTGACTGCACATGATCTAAAACAAATAACAACAACTAGGAATACCTAATATGTAGGGAAAGGAAACAAAAATTATAAACCGAGTAACCGCACACTAAGCTTCCATAACCAGTTCCAGGAATAAAAGCGACTAGGTAACTTCTTTTAAGGTCGACGACGCTTATCTGATTACGCCATTAAGTAACAAAACTTATCCATGATAAAGCAATGAAAAGCATCTAAACTTTTAATTCATACTTTTATTTTAATATTGTATAACTGGGTAAGGGACAACGAAAAACTGATCTTGAAATTTAGCCTCGAATCAGGTGACAAATTTTTTTGATTTTTTGTAGCTAATTGCAAACGAGTTCACGAAAGTTACAATCTTTTAAAATTAATGTATCAGTAAAAGCTTTATATAACCCTCTAGTTTCAGAAACATGTTAAGCTTAAATAAAGCACCTGTAGTTGCATGAATGAAATACAGAATACATCATCGGACCGAAAAGTTTATTATGGAACGGCCACATACTACATGCAGCTGGATGTCACTTATTCAACTGGTGAACAGGTGCAATGGTAGTTACTCCTTCTCTAATAAAAAGAAAAAAGATCGCAGCCTGAGATGGGATGAAGAAAGAGGACAAGATATAATATAGAGGGATACAATTTCGCCTTATAAGGATGATAATGCGTTTTTCCTGAAGTGAGAAAAAAGGTGAGGATGATTATGTTCAATGCAAGACGACTTAATTCATCATATTAGCAGATCTCTTGTTGTGAAGGCGTTGGAAGCAGTCTACATTAAGCCGTTCCTTACGATCATGTTTATTTTTATTCTTTTCTATTCTATATTTATTCGTACTACCAAATTACAGGCTTGTTGAAAGGGTTATCTCCTTTAACCCTTTTCAGAATATTAAGATCTGTCTTATCTTATTCCTGCAGCCACCTAGTAGTTATATTCACATTAAGGTCGACCTCTCGTAGTGAAGGACTTTAGATAGAAAAATAATGGTGAACCAAGTCAGAGAAACAGAGGCGCTAACTGATTTGCAGGTACTTTAGTGTGGACAGTAATCTGTCCATAATCTGCCTAACAGCTCACAATTACACCTCACTTACTCCGATTACAAAGCCTCGGCTGGTTAATTGCATCACGCGTCCCTCATTTCAGCACGGAGAGATCCTCTTAATACAATTATCACGATGGCCCTCTAGAAGTAATTGTTGTAATGTCAGCCGAGAACACTAAGCATCGCCATTGTGGTCAGACTTGGATGCCCTTACGCTTTCGTTCCGACTGTTTTGCGTCAGGGATAATGGTCGGCTTTATATAATCACCTGTCAGCTGCAATTAAGAAAGTGGGTGGAAGAAACAAGCACCGTTGAAAAAAATAAACTCTTTTCGGTGCATTTATTTTTATCCTTGTAAATATACGCAGTTTTCAATTTAAAAAAAGAAAAAGCTGGAAGCCTTCAAAATTTTTCGCTTCCAAACAATATCACACAATATAAGACAAAATACAAAATCTTTCATTTCGTGATGCCTCGACACTACTTATAAGCCTTGAAGTCATAGGAGCGAGGAAAAAACAAACCGAGGACATTGCTCTAGCTGAACAATTGTGAACCCCTCAATGAAAATGGGATACTGGACGAATATGATGATGATGATGATGATGATGATGATGATGATGATGATGATGATGGTAGTTGTGAACACCTCTTATAAACATGAGATATACTGGATGATGATGATGATGATGATGATGATTGAACACTCCATATAAGTTTGGGATACTGGATGACGATGATTATTCCACGAATTATATACTCAGAATCGCACAGAAGAATTATAGTTAAAAGTATAAGTGAGGTTACAGCTGAAAATGAAAAATGGCAAACATTTAAATTTACAGACAACACACAGGAGCGCAGAAGATCCTTATACTTGTACAATGTAGCACATTATGAATGGGCAGACTTGGCTGTCAGTGCTTCTTCTGGGAATTATAGCGTATCTTTAAAGGTATTTTCGGAGAAGTACAGTATCGCTTTCTTCTTTGTTACATATTTGTTATAACAATAATAGTCCCGTTCAACGACTGAGGTGAACGATTACATAACAGCTAGTTTTCATGCTCCATTTTAAACCATTACATATTAGAGTATGCCAGAATATTATTATCTCTAGGCAAACCATATCATTTTGCCAAGTTCACTGCAGATATTAAACGCCAGACGGTGACTGATGTGCGGAAGATTGCACACCCTGACAGTCACCATCATCATCATCATCAGTCTACGTCCAGTGTGGGACAAAGGCCTCTCCTTCACTAAATCCCCGGTGGCTGTGAGCTAATCCCACCACACGGTACGAAAGCAAAGAACAGCATCACTCCTTCAAGGTCACTGTCTTGTACAGCCTGTCTTTACCTGCAACTTTCCTTTTTTCAGACGTTCATGAAAAATTCTCTCACTGTTTTGTACTTCCACATACATTGATTTAGCTGGAACTTCCTTTTTTCAGGTGTTCAGTAAAAATTTTGTTGCCGAAAAACTGACCAGAATAACTTCAACTTTATATGGCAATGGGATATTTATCATTTCAACCTTACATAAAATGAACACTTAAAAGCATATTAATGTCCTCGAAAAGTAACATTTCAAAAATCGCTTTCATTACTCGGGACTTTTACTTAGAACATAGGGTCATTTTTATGCCACGATGTACCATCTTTACTGTGCACGGTATAGTCATATGCTTGTAAATTATTTGTCATAGTTTTAGCAAGATCAGATCCCAAAACGAGAGGCAAAGTAAGAATTTCAACGGTTTTATGTCAGTTCCTTCTGAGAACTACAATGTCTTTTGCACCACTCTCAGCGTCCGATCCTCTTACTCCTCTTCCTTTCCTGTCACTTTTTATTTCTTTCTCATATCCTTCCATCCCGCCCTCTTAACTGACGTGTGGTGTTACCCATGGGGATTGAAAAGGCTGCTGAATATCACGAAATGAATCTAAAGATTGTTTTGCGTTGTGCCAAATTTGTTTTCACTCTCCATATGTTTTTAGTTAGTTAATTACACCTCAGTTAAAGCACTTAGGCTCCTTTAAGTCCCTCTCAGAATAAGTTCGAGTAACGTTAGCAGGAATGACTATTACAATTGTTCTTACCACGAGAGGGTTTTATGATAACAGTATGAACGTATTTAAACTTCTGTGACTCATCTCAGCTGAGTAAATGCATCTGGAGTTTGCAGGAATAAAATACTGGAGAAGACGAGGCCACGGGAGAGTTAATGGCATCTTAAGTGATGAGTTTCGCCCAGCTTAGGCTCCTGCCTCTGACGCCTACAGCAACCGATTTAAATGATACTAAAGAGAGAACTGGATATATAGTAAATTTCTTCTAGATAACAAAAAGATGGTATCTTATTCTTGCAAGAGGAATGAGTTTGTTCAAAGTTTTATATCTTTGGTTAATTTTTGTTTTAAGCTTTACATCTTTAGTTAAATACCCTCTATCGCCTTCTACATGAGCAGAGTCACTTCACCTCCTACCTGTCTAACACAGATAAGATGTAATGTGGATAAAATAAGACAGAGATGAAGGGTTTCGCGTTTTTAAGTCGAGCGTTTAAATCCCAAATTTTTGAGATGACTGCACAACCTCGCCAATTACCAGCCAAGAGATAAAATCTGGAGAATCAATTACTAACAAAATTGAAGCTTACGGCGATCTTGAATCTCCACTAGCCTCAACAAAGCACGCAAAAAACGGGACAGGTAAGTGGGTGTCTGGACGAATGTACACTCGTCATGCACATCCATCGACATAAACTCCAATAACTCAAGATGCACAGACTGGTAATTACACTAAAGATGTGGTAGGGGGACAAGCTAATAAATGTGTACATGGGTATTTTAGGACGTAGTAAAGAAAAGAATATGTGCAAGGATCTGAGAAAAGTAAGGCATGTGAGGACATACAACGATATGTAATGCTGTAACTAAGCTTAAGTACCTTATGATGTGTACGGAAGTAACTAAAGTAAGATACGAAAGGACAATACTCAGGCTGCGTATGGATATGACTGTGTAATATAAGTAACGTAAGATGCGTAAGGTAATAACAAAGAAGCTGTGTAAGGAAGTAATTAAACTAAAGATATAGAAGGAAGAAACTATACTAATGTGTAAAACGGTATAGTACCCTAACTAAACTATGCTATAGAAGTGAAACTATTCAAATTATTTGGGATATAACTAATATTTAAGGAAGTAACCATACTAATGGTGTTTGAGTTAACTAAACTAAAGACGTGCAAACAAGAGACTAAACAAAGTGTTTAAGGAGGTAACTAAACTAGAGATAAATAAACAGGTAACTAAAGATGTTAAAGGACATGACTAAATATACGTAAAAAAAAATATCAGCACTCAGAGTGTAGCAATTACCGAACTCAAGTAGCTGTGGATACATTTACTGTTACAATTGTTTTAAAGGCGATTTTTATCCATTTCATCTATTTATTTGTTAGGATGTTAGTTCGTAATAGTTAGTTAGCCAGCACTTTTGCTAACATGTATAAAAATTTAACTGTTACATAGAAGCTGATGAAATGAGCAAAGAAAACCAAGGCTGAAATAAGTAACTCTCTAAAGCAAAGTAAATTATTAACAGCTACCAAAGCGAGTGCTGGTGACAGCTAAAATGGTGCCTAGAGTCCAAGAGAAGTTGCTCACGCATTATTCCCCTTACTTAATGAGTACCACAGTACGTGAAAAAAAAAAAATACGATGTTCACAAGCGAAGGAAGTCAAGAGATAAAGAATACTGTATTTCATTAAAATTACATTCTTGACTAAACTTACCCAGAAATACACCAAACAAACAGAAACAAAGAGAACACAGCAGAAAATTCTAACAATGCTCATTATTTCAGTGTGTATTAATAACCAAGTACATGACTCAAATGTTTCCGCGAGACAGGACGATCTCTCAAGTTTTTCTTCCCAAAAACAAAATCCTCTCCCCTCCTCCATGGAGAACGCTATCCCATAAAACAATTGTTTGTTCCAGAACGTTAACTATTAAAACTTGTGCACGATTTTTGCTCGGAAAAAACTCTGAGATGAGAAGATTTATCTAGTTTTTCTTTTCTCAGAAGTAAAACTTCCTCCGGAATCTTGTAAAATTATTCAGTTAAAGTGCAATCCATAAAACACTCACTACGACCTTTGTTTCTGAGACCATCAACTAAAGTGCCTTCACGATTATGGCCAGGGAGAGTGGGACGACGATCATTTCTCAAGTTTTTCTCTGCCCCCAAATCAGACTCGTCTATGGATACTTTAAAGATGAGAAACATTAAAAATGAGAAAAAGGCACTAATGAAAAACTAACAACTTTATTTGATTCAGTCCGATAACCAATTAAGCGAGTACAAGATTTCCAACAAGGAGAATCAAGAAAAAAAAAATCACAATTCAGCTCGTTACTCATTGTTGTTGTTATTGTTTTCCAACTCCAGTCTGTCTGGCCGCGCTGACCATCAGCCGCAGGCAAGCAAACACCCCTGCAGGGCCGTTCCGTGCAGTGAACCGATGTTCCCTTGCGAGGTGCGGGGAATTATGTGTGGAAGTCTGACTCCCGGAGAGACGCCGTATTGCGTCTTTTCGCCCAGTTGACAGGGACATCACAAAAGGCTCTACTTCACCTCGTATTTCGACTATATATATATATATATATATATATATATATATATATATATATATATATATATATGTATGTATGGAGCCTTTGTGGTACAGTGGTAGAGTGTGCGTTTCGTACACGAGTGAATCAGGGTAATAAACTTTAGAGTGTTCACCCGGGCACCTACTGCACTGGCGGACACAAGAGGTGTTGTGGTTGAACCATTGTCGCTTAATATAAATTATAGTATGCTTGCGCCCAGTCGGCTTGCGCGGGCAGATTACACTTGGTTCACAGACTACACACACATCCAAAGCCACTCCAACACTATAATTACATTTACAAGCACTTCTCACCCTACATACAATCTCTACCAGACAGCCTAAGCCACTTGGTAGAGATACATTGGCTGTATCGTCCCGACTTCGGTCGGGATAGGCCGGTCCTGCAGTGGATACTCAAACTGCTGCTGATGATTATATATATATATATATATATATATATATATATATATATATATATATATATATATATATATATATATATATATATATATATATATATATATATATATATATATATATATATATATATATATATATATATATGCAACCAAGAAGAAACCAAAGGACAGGAGCCGGCAAACCGTTCCTTAAAAAAAAAAAAAAAAAAAAAAAAAAAGCAATAAATAAGAAAACCAAATGAAAGATCCATTCATTTCGAGATGCCTGGACACACTGCGTTTGAAAGACTGGAGATCATAGGAAGTAGCAAAACAGACAGAGGGAGACAGTTCCAGAGCTGACCTGTTGCATAAATGAAGGATTGGAAGTAATGGTTAACTCTTGCATTAGAGTGCTTGACAGAAAAAGTATGAGACTTTGTTGCTAGGAGGGTGCTACGCGCTCGTCGAAGAGGTGGAGGGATGCAAGCAGACAGTTCAGAGGAGCAAGACCATTGAGGAAACGATATAAAAGAAATAAAGACGCAACTCTGCAGCGAAGAGACAGAGGTAGAAGGGAGCCAGTAAGAGGAGGAGAGCTAATGAGACGAAAAGCCTTCGACTCCACCCGACTGAGAAAAGCTGTATGTGGGGAGCCTCCCCACACATGATAGTTGTATTCTACACAGGAGTGAATAAAACCAGTGTATAAAGTCAACAACTCTGCAGGGGTAAAGAAGGTACGGAGTCGGCTTAGCACACCTAATCTCTTGGAAGCGGATTTTACAAGAGATGTAATATGATCTTTCCAAGATAAATCTCGATAGAATGAAACGCCAGTTATGTTTAAGGATGATGCAGGATTGAGTTGGATATTATTAAACATTAATGGGTACTCCTGTGGAAGATTTTGTCGGGTTGACAGGCGTAAGAGCCGAGTCCTTGATGCATTAAAAACAACAAGACTACTATTACTCCAGTCGAGATAGGAGCCAAGTCAGCCATTAGGTGTGCCATAGCCTCATTCTTTATTTGTTGAAGTAACTGCTGAGATGGAAGTTGCGGGAACCGAATGGAAAGGTGAAGGGTGGAAGCATCAGCGTATAAGTGGATAGGTTTAGATGCAGAGCTTAGAAGGTCATTGATGAATAAAATGAAGAGAGTTGGCAATAGGACAGAGCTCTGAGGCACACCACTACTGGTAGATCTAGGAGAAGAACGGTGGCCGTCTACAACAGCAGCTATAGAACGACCTGAAAGGAAGCTATAGATGAAGGCAAAGATATAAAGATAGAAACCGTAAGAGGGCAGTTTATGCCAGACTCGATTGAAAGCCTTTGAGATGTCAAGTGCAATGGCAAATCTTTCGCCAAAGTCCCGAAAGGAGGATAACCAGTAGTCTGAAAGGTAGGTGAGATGATCGCCAGTGAAGCGTCTCTGACGGAACCCATACTGACGATCAGAAAGAAGGTTGTGATAGGAAAGACGCTTTAAAATTTTTCTGTTAAGAATAGACTCGAAAACTTTTGAGAGACAGGATGTTAAAGCAATTGGGCGATAGTTAGAGGGTTGGGAATGGTCATCATTCTTTGGGACTGGCTGAATGAGAGCAAACTTCCAGCAAGAAGGAAAGGTACAAGTTGACAGACAAAGGGAAAAGAGTTTGCCTAGGCAGGGTGTAAGCACAGAAGCAAAGTTCTTGATGACGAAAGGAGGGACCCCATCCGGTTCATATAGCTTGTTAGTATTGAGGCCAGTGATGACAGAAAATACATCACTTGAAGATATTTTAATATCAGCCATGAGGAAGTCAGAGGGGGGAAGTGATGGAGGAACAGCACTGGAATCATCTAAGATGGAACTGGAGAAGAAAGTCTGGGCGAGATCTGCTTTACCAGTAGAAGAAATGGCTAAGAGCTATTAGGGTCGAAAAGAGGAGGGAGGGATGATGAGGTAAAGCTGTTAGAAAGGTTTTTGCAAGGTGCCAGAAGGAGCGGGAAGAATTCGAGTTGGAAAGTTGTGAGCATTTAGTACGGATGAAAATAATTTTAGCAGAGCGAAGAGCAGACTTAGGATGATTCCGGGCAGAAACATAAAAGAGATGTGATTCAGGGGTGGGTTGGCTCCGGTACCTTTTATAGGCCTTCTCCTTGTTTTGGACAGCATTAGAACAAGCGTGATTAAATCAAGGCTTTTTTGCATTAATCAAAGGAAATGAGAAAGGAATGCATGCTTCCATGCCCGAGAGATAACCTCCGTAATGCATATGGCTCCTGGCCTTGGAGGCAATAATCATTCCAGGGAAAATCAAAGTAGTACTGCCTGAGGGCCTCCCAATGAGCAGCTCCAAAGTGCCACAACCGATATTTCTTTGGAGAGTCCACAGGCCGTACTGGTGTGATAGGACAGGTTAAGGTAGTAAGGTTGTGATCGGAGGAGCCCAACGGAGAGAAAAGATTAACAGTGTAAGCAGAAGGATTAGTTGTAAGGAAGATGTCAAGTATGTTGGAACTCTCTCCAAGGCGGTCAGGGATACGGGTAGGGTGCTGTACAAGCTGCACTAGGTCATTAAGGATAGAAAAGATGTAGGTTTGCTCACCAGGTGGATCACTGAAAGAAGAGGAGAGCCATAGGTGATGGTAAACAATGAAATCACTTATAATGGAGATTTCAGAGAAAGGAGAAACGGATAGGATGTGTTCCATTGTAGAAGTAAGATAGTTGAAGCATTTGTGATAGTCAGTAGAATTAGGAGATACGTAAACAGCACAGATATATTTAGTCAGAGAATGACAGGAAAGCTGAAGCCAGAGAGTAGAGAATTCAGATTAATCAAGTTCAGGAACACGAGAGGAAGATAAGTCGTTATGTACTTACACACAACAGCCACCTTTGACTTTGAAATGAGTATAGAGAAAGTAGGAGAATAAAGAAAATGGTTTGCTATCAGTTGCCTCAGACAGCTGAATCTCATTTAAGAAGAGAAGGTTAAGTTTAGAGGACAGGTGGTGTTCGACAGGGGGATAGTTAGAGAAAAGGCCGCGAGTGCTGCAGAAATGAAGAAGTGAGTCAGACAGTGGTTCCTGGCAGCTTTTTGTGTCGTGACCAAGAGAGGGGGGGGGGACGGTGGGGGTCGTTATTGCCCCCCCCCCCCGCTGGGGACTCTGAGGCTTGGTTATTAGACGCCATTACTTCTTAAATTTTGAAAAGGAAGTGTAATGTGTAATGTGCATGTAGTTTGGTGTTGACAGTTAGAGAAACTTGTATTAGAGGGCAAGCTGGCCTACTCTCTGTGTTACTGAAACGATGAAAAAGTTCAGCAAAGGGGGATGGTCCGAGGGCTGATGAAACGGGAGCTCCAGCTCTCCCTTTCATCAGCATTCCATCCACCTTGGGAGTACTGCCCTGCTCAACTGGTGGTAGAGTCTACTCCACCTACCATCCAGCGTTGTAAATGGCTTCCTGGGTCACAGGGAATCAATAAACATGTCAATCAGTGCTGAGTCACCTGAAGTGGTATAAAGATTAATATAAATTAACAGGAAGGAAAGGGACATGTAGGAGGAGAGGATGGCTGGTACAGATAGAATGAGAAAAGGGAAGGATGGGGTAGGCGCGGCACTAAATCAAGTAAGTGGATGATGGTCGTCATCTCCTACCACAAGCTCGTTATCAGTAAATAAACTATGTACAAACAGAAACAAAGAAAACAATAATCACAAATCTCTCCCCACGAAGTCTCTTTCAGCTGGTAAGCTAATAAGCGGGTACACGGCTCTCACCCCGAGATAGGAAGATTTTTCTCGTTTTTTTTTTTTTCCTTCCCAAATGCACTGTCTTACGGACCTCCTGAACAGAAACAAAAAGAACACAATGCTTAAAAATCAAAGCAGGCAGTTTGTCTCGGTGTGTAGAAACTAATAAGCGGGTACAGGACTAATATCGCTAGCCACAAATATTTCCCAAAAATTTTTTCCTCCCAAAACGTTAACTCGTGGATCGCTTTTAGGAGGAGATACGTTGCTTGTGGGTCCTCATCAGATATCGTAAAATCCTCCAACCACGCCTAATTAACCTGGAGAATAAATAAGGCTTCGCTAAATGGGGTCTATTGCAAGGCCGTCTTGTTATCGATACGGGGACCTTTCTTAACTAGGGGAGGATCGGAGGTTCGCGTAGACTTCGAAGGGGTTTCTTACTTTTTCCCGTGCTGTGCGAGGCGTTAAATTGGTTACTTCTACTTTTGCGGTAGCTGGGCCCAGGTACTTTAGACGGCCGCCTTATTATTATCCTGTTAAGTCAGTATTCCTCCTGATGAGATGGGAGGAGTTGAGAAATGATACGAGAGGAGTAAAGCGGAAGGAATCAGGGTACGAAGAAGGGTATGGAAGACTGGATGAAGAGAGGGAGAAGTGAAGGGTGAAATAAAAAATAGATCCAGTAACTTGAGGACTAATAGGTTCATGGTTTAAGAATGTTAAGGGGTAGTAGGATGGACTGGGATCTTTCGAATGATTGATTGAGATGGAAGTACAGGCAGGTGGAGAGGCAGTTATAAGTAAGTGGGAGCTAGGTGAGAAAGGGTGACAGACAGCCGTTTCCAGCAAACCTCATCATTTCTAGAATCATAGTCGCTCTTCTTCCTCTATAAAACAATAATTAATTTGTTACTTTTTTACTTACTTAGCTCAGAAAATCCTTTACTGTAAAAGTCCCCTGAGCCTAACAAAATTTATTGGAGACAGCCTTGGTAAAACAGATTAGACGACAATGTACCGAAAGGGTTAAAAATAACTTATATCGACAAATTGTCATCAAAGTCCCACAAAAATGAAACGAAAAGTTTTGATCAAGGTTGGAGAGTTGGTATGGGTGACTTGTCATATTCATCAATAGCCGGGTGGGAAAATGACTACGAGAGAAGGTATTTTCCTATTAACACAGAACACTGGCAGCTAATATAGGGCATTAGAATGAAACATTATCTAACTCTCGTTAAAAATGAACCGTCGAGAGTGACCTAGTCATAGTTGGTGTGTGTGTGTGTGTGTGTGTGTGTGTGTGTGTGTGTGTGTGTGTGTGTGTGTGTGTGTGTGTGTGTGTGTGTGTGTGTGTGTGTGTGTGTGTGTGTGTGTGTGTGTGTGTGTGTGTGTGTGTGTGTGTGTGTGTGTGTGTGTGTGTGTGTGTGTGTGTGTGTGTGTGTGTGTGTGTGTGTGTGTGTGTGTGTGTGTGTGTGTGTGTGTGTGTGTGTGTGTGTGTGTGTGTGTGTGTGTGTGTGTGTGTGTGTGTGTGTGTGTGTGTGTGTGTGTGTGTGTGTGTGTGTGTGTGTGTGTGTGTGTGTGTGTGTGTGTGTGTGTGTGTGTGTGTGTGTGTGTGTGTGTGTGTGTGTGTGTGTGTGTGTGTGTGTGTGTGTGTGTGTGTGTGTGTGTGTGTGTGTGTGTGTGTGTGTGTGTGTGTGTGTGTGTGTGTGTGTGTGTGTGTGTGTGTGTGTGTGTGTGTGTGTGTGTGTGTGTGTGTGTGTGTGTGTGTGTGTGTGTGTGTGTGTGTGTTCAATATTTATGTGATGAAGCTACCTGCAGAAGACAAAAAGAAGCACCTACTATTAGCAGCGCAACACAGCCAGATTTGTTGTACAATTAGGGATAAAGCCATGGAAAAACTGGAAGCAGAGATATTTAATGACTGTAGCCTTCATTTTAGTGTTTCAAAGAATCCAGTTAGAATTTGGACCTGTCTGGCATGGGATGGTGTTGCAAGATATACAGATGTAGCGTTCTGTTTATAAAGCTGTTCATCTGATGGAAAAATTAATGATAATATATCTGGCGAAATAAATGTTTGATATTATAAGAAACTATATAATTTCATATATACCAAGCCTTATCTAGCTCCTGATCTGCATTTCCATCGAAAGATAAAATAAAGTTTGATTTTATTTGTACTTCTTCCTTCACTACCAACACTCTTTCCTCTGGTAAATATACATGCCTAGCGTTGGCAAGATACAAATATAAAATAATACTTGTACTGAAAGGACTAAGAGATATTCTCCCAACACCATAATGACCAGAGTCTTCCATGAAGATAAAAACTGTTTAATGGTAGTGTTTTAGTAGCAGCCCTTTACTGGATTGTTACATTACTGTTCTACTGTAGCTATTTCTTGAAAAATTTATTCACATGACTGATTTGTAAAGATCTTTCCGTTCACTACGTGGGGTGCCTCCTGAGCTGAATATCATCATCCGATTATAGCATAAATGAAATAAAAAACGCTACAGTGCTCCAAACAATGATGAAGGTTACAAAATCACCTAACTCCTTCAGCCACAGGACGACTTTTTTTTTCTATACCAGTTTTCTTGTTAATGTTGAAGGATTTTACTGAACTAGGGAGATGCTTTTCTAACGAGGTATGTTACTTATTGACTCCTTTTACCCCTTCACTGCAAGATATGTCTCGTTACATGAACAGACAGTCTGGAAGGAGCATGAGCAGAATAATTATAATGATGCTGATGAGGAGCATGAGCAGAATAATTGTAATAATGCTGATGATGAATAAAAGACGTTCTTGGGCTGAAAAGACAAGAAGAATCCTGCCAACATCCTAAATGCCAATTATCAACCTCCAGTTTTCCTGCTCAACCCAATATTTAATACCTGAAGTTTATAGCATAAAAGACACTGGGTGGCTGGACCATCAAGCTGCACTACTTTTTTCTGAGAGAGAGAGAGAGAGAGAGAGAGAGAGAGAGAGAGAGAGAGAGAGAGAAAGAGAGAGAGAGAGAACAAGGACATGAACAAAAAAGATGAAGGGAGAAGGAGGGAGGGGGTAGGCTACGTAAGGGGTGAGAAAGTCAATGGTGGAAAATAAATAGGAATGCAAGAAGCCAGAAATACCACCCTAGCCCACCGGACTACACAATACCAGGCTAGGAATGTCAGAGTACAAGCCTGCAAACCTAGAGGGTCGATAAAGTAGGAAGTAATAAGAGCCAATGTAGCAATTTTGTGCTGATGACTACTATACTCACAGCAACAGACTCCCCACTGCAAAAACGTTATTCATACACAAGAGAGACAGGAAAATACCGTGTGTGTGTGTGTGTGTGTGTGTGTGTGTGTGTGTGTGTGTGTGTGTGTGTGTGTGTGTGTGTGTGTGTGTGTGTGTGTGTGTGTGTGTGTGTGTGTGTGTGTGTGTGTGTGTGTGTGTGTGTGTGTGTGTGTGTGTGTGTGTGTGTGTGTGTGTGTGTGTGTGTGTGTGTGTGTGTGTGTGTGTGTGTGTGTGTGTGTGTGTGTGTGTGTGTGTGTGTGTGTGTGTGTGTGTGTGTGTGTGTGTGTGTGTAGACAAATAGTTTCATCACTCTTACGGCATGTTTTTGCCAACCATTTAGGTCAAGGAATACTTGACTTGAGTCAAGGATTCATTGGTTTTTGTACTTGGCCTTCCTGACTTTCAGTCGGCTGTTGCTAGAACGCTCGACAAAAGCAGAAAATCAGGTTCATCGTGTGCTCCACTCCTCTATTTCAGACCGTTTTTTATTACGTCCAGTTAGTCATAACTTATAATCATTATTTCTGAGTACAGCATATCATCCTGAAATGTTACAACTGTTATACATAAGAGGTAAACTAAATCACAGCTTAGTACATGCACCCATAGTTAATGATAAGATTCACCTTTACTGTATAACTAGCATGTCTGATCATTATTCAAGACTGTTAGACGAAATTTAATAAGATACTTAAAAATCACCTATGCTACTGTACGGTGCATGCAGCAATAGGTAAGGATGTAGCAATCTGACAAATGGTAAGTACTAGGTTACGAAACAGATTTTAGTGTTTTGTATGGAGAGTACAACAGATCTCACTAAGGACCCGAGGTGGTTCAATGTTTATCACATTCGTCTCCCGATCTGCGGTGCTCTGAGGCATGGTTCAGATCCAGGGGTGACGGATGTGAAAGTTGTGCTGGTATTATGTACTTTCTTACACTGACCTATCATCCGTTAATGCCATGCCATTCCACGCCAATGGCAAACACAGACTGACATGCGCAAGTGCTAGCAGTAGGCTTGCAACATTAAAATCCAGTTATCAAGATTATGGATTTCACTGCAGACAACCCGTTCTGATGTGTACTTAACTTGCAAGAGGAATATAACCTTTGACGGTAACTTTCCCTCTATGGATATAAGTCCATTCCTGCATTCCAGTACATTTGCCCGTCTAGTAATAACAATAACTGATATATTACAGAACTGCTGTATTCTAAATGTTCTTACAGATCAAATACTCCACCTGCCTGCCTCTTATCAGCCAAAATGGAAAGATTATTAGATTTAAACCTCCTCGTATGAAAGATTTTTTCTTATGTTAAAGTTGTATTTAAAAGTATGAACATTTGGAGTAATTGCATCATTATGTTTATGTATGAACTGTACTACAGTAAGAATATAGACTCCATACACGGTGGCACAGCCGTGATAACAGTGGAATGGTATACATAAAAGACTGGAGATAATAATAGGCAGCCTAGCAGCGCCTTGTGGCCAGTAATAAAAACAGCTCAGCAGCGCTTTGTGACCAGCAAGATAGATTGGTAATACTAGTATTAACATACGTTATGTGACGTTTGGTGACATAAGAACACTAAGGTTCCTGTGCGTTTAACCTAAAGTTTAAACTAATAGACCAAGTATGTTTCTTTAAGACAAGTTAGGCAATGAATATACCGAGTAGCTGTTCAGTGCAGATTAATTAAATACTGGATGAACAATCTTAAATGTACAGAAAAAAAAAAAAATTGTCTAACAGCATGTATCAGGTAGTAATATGTCTACACGAATCACAACCTGAAATGACAGTGTTGGATTGGTTAATGAAAATACTTGACATATTGTACAGTGATGGTATGTATACAATTTGGGACAATTATATGCTAGTAAATCCAAAATGGTTATCTAAGCCTGTAGAGCAAAAGCTTAAATATAAATATTTAGTACAGTAATGTCACGATCTGGATAATAGTAGTAAATTATAAATGAACAGGGTCTTCAAACATGGCATTAAATGGGAAACCTGACTAAATAGCCAAATGGCCTACGTATAGCTCCATCTGGACTGTTAATCATAAATTACCCACTGATGCAGGAAGATATTCCTATATTGAAAGAAATTTCCTGACATGCACGGTAGGTAGGTGTGTGGTAGGGGGATGAGGTGTGTGAGCGTGCGTGATTTCCTGTGTGCATGATCCAGGTTGAAACCAATTACGGACAGGGGTGAAATTATGGTATCTGAAAAAGGCAGTGTCAGATGAAATGATCCTGTGGTGTTGTGGGTGAGAGAATTTACGCAACGGTTGAGTGTATTCAGCAAGTGTGAGACACTGAATGAAGTTGAAAGGGTCCACATGACTGAGAATGAAGCAGGTTGTCTACTATACACATATAACGCGATCAGAGGTATGATTGTGTGCATGGAAATGCAGACCCCAGGATGACAGTGTGTTGGCGTCTCCTTTGCGCATTGGAGTGGGTCTCTGAACTTGTTAGTAGGACAAAAGTCACACCACGGGAAGGTAAAAATAAGTTACAAGAGGAGTGCATCTGTGCTTTAGGGAAATTTAGGTGAATCCCTGGACTAGTGTATAGAATAAGTGGATTGGAGACAGACGTTACAGGCACAGTATAATTAAGAGGACTGTAACGCGGAGACCGGAATATCCACAAAACTATGAGAATGCATGACTGACAGTCCACAAAAGTGAAGCAAGTATGAGAAGAAAGATTAGAAGGCCAGGAAACATATGCAACAATAATGAGGACGTAGTCTTGATCAGTTGTTCCTTTCCATGGTCTCGAATTCACATCAGAAACTAACGAGATCATGTCTGAGCCAAGAAGTAATGCTGTTGGAAGTTTTTGAACTTCGATAACATCATAGCCCTTGATAGTTTTTGTTTCAACATAAAGCTATGCATCGTTAACGTCTGTTGAAACCCGACTTATTACTTCCAGCAACAACAAAGCAAGCTTTGTTAACTATGTGCACCCCGACTTATAACTTGCAGCAACAACATAGTGTGCTTCGACAGTATATACTGATAACACGACTGATTATATCCAACAACAATATAGGCCTAGATTATGTTTGCTGTCATTCCTGCTAATAACATGTGACTTCAAAGCATGTTTAACTTAAACGTGTTAGCAACACATCCTTTATGTTCCAACGACGATCAAGCAGGTTACGCTTAAACCTGTTTAAATAAGCTTCATCTTCCAATAACAAGGTAAGCTTCGATTCTCTTGATTCCCTGACTGATTACATCCTACATCGAAGTAGACTTCCATAAAGTTCTTATAAAGCCAAACTGACAACCTCCAGCGACAGTAACAAACTAGGCTTCGACTCCATTTGTTTACACCTGGACAGTCCCAACGAAAACACTCACACCTAATTATTACCACCGATAAAAAGTCGGGGGAGCAGGTCGACCCCACCGACGCCACTCTGCTTATTACTACCTCCCGTGAGCCATAAGTTATTCGTGTACAGTTATAATTCTGGGTAATATGGACAGCTCTCAATTAACAAGACGAGACAACGGCAGCATTGGTGGTTTTGTGAGCTTTTTTATGTCACACGTGGTGCCCTGGTGGTCGAGATTTAAAAATAATTGGCTACGCAGACATGCACTCAGAGAGGAAATCATGTACGAAGAAACGTACACAGAAGTACACACACAGGACATATGAACATGAAACAAGACAAACTTACACACAAATCTCATATAAAACTGTCAAACATGAATGGAAGATAGGCACAACAGGGGTAAACGGCTAAAAAAAAAAAAAAAAAAAATGCACGAAGCAACAAACACACAAACCACATACACAAACAACACACAAGCAACACACAAAATAGCAGACACACACAAACATACACAAGCAGCAGGCACATACAAACGACACTTACACACAAACAACAAATGCTCACAACACACACAAACAACACACAACCAACAAAAACAACACAAAACCAACATAAACATGCAAGCAACACACAAACACACAAACACGCAAACAACACACACATACGCAAACGAAACAAACATGCAGACAAGACACAAACACGCAAACAACGCACATGTACGCAAACACAAAAACACGCAAACAACGCACAAACACGCAAACATAAAAACACGCAAACGCACAAACACGCAAAAACAAAAACACGCAAACAACACAAACACACAAACACAAAAAACATGCTAACAACACACAAACACGCAAATAACACAAACACGCAAATAACACAAACACGTATACCACACAAACATGCAAACATCACACAAATACTCAAACACACAAACACTCAAACAACATGCAACACGCAAACAAAACGCACACACACACACACACACACACACACACACACACACACACACACACACACACACACACACACACACACACACACACACAAAGATACTCATAACCCAACCTTATTAAAATTTCCTAAGCAAGCCTTCAACCTTAACTTTACCGAACTATCTAACTAATCTCAATATCCTTCCTTATCAAATACTCCAACCAAAGCTTTCTAAAAATCTCACCTACTCCTCTTGTTATCCTGTCAATCCTTGCTAAAAAAAAAAAAAAAAAAAAAAAAATCTTATAGTTTTTTCTTTATCTTTCTACCAGCTTACCTTACTCACCCTGTCAGACAACCTGGTCAACCTAGTTTTCCTCCTAAGCTTAACCTGTCTCATTTGGTACAACAGGGAAGAATGGTTGTGGGTTCTTTTAAAGCAATGATAAGGAATAGGGAAGTGAGCATGGAAGTAAAAAAGTTGCAACATGACAGTGTTGTGGTACCAACTCCAACGTATGGCTGCGAAGCTTGGACCTTGTTGGAAGGACACAAGTCAAGAGTGACAGCAGTGGAAATTAGTTATCTGAGAGGAGCATGTGGAGTTACATTGACAGACAGACTGATAAATAAGGATGTGAAGGAGCGTTGTGGTGAGGATGTGGACGTGATAGAAAAGCGTTAGGAGAAATACACTGAGGTGGTTTGGCCATGTGGAGAGTTTGGAGAGCGAGAATCTAACAGGGAGAGTGTATGTGAGTGAGGTGGAGGGGGGAGAGGGAGGAGAAGACTGAGGATGAGATGGAGGGCTGGAGTGGAGAAGTATATGAGAGAGGGGGATGTGAGCTGGGGGGAGGCAGCGAAATGGCTGGAGACACGGCAACATGGAGGCGATTTGTTTGCGGCCATCCTTACGGGATTGAGGCGTCAGGCTATAGATAGACAGGTATATCAGACGACTGTGAAGTAATATCGCTCATGTAATCTGGTGAGTTCTACTCTTTGTAGTCTTTATTTTAGCTTTTTATTTACATTCAGTGCAAGCCCGCACAATGGCAGTATGCGAGATTTTTTAAGCTTTCCTTTTATCTGGAAGACAAGTAAATAAACTGAGTCCATATTCTCGTGGACTTAGAAGCTCTCTAGTACCTCTACCAAAAGTCTGTATATTCCTGATCGTAATGTGATCCTCCATGTTTCCTCATATACCCTTCAGCCCGAGGAAGTCATATCTATATTCCTTCTTTCTTCTGGCAACTTTCTTAAGCTTAGAATATATTCTTCAGAATCGGAAATTAAGCGCAGTATGTATGCTCTTGGTAAAGCGGATAATCTCCTTAATATAAAGAATTATAACGAACAAGGTACAGAAATACTGGCAAGGAAGAGGCGCTACGATAGCTTCTAATTCCTAAATCCCCGAGAATACTGTCCCCGCCGATCACACAACACACACATGACCACGCACGGCCGAGCTGTCTCAAGGCCGTTGGATTATTTAGGGAACTAATGACTTCTGTAATAAGAGCAGAAAAACTCCTCAAAGTGCCTTATATTATCATGAGAGAGAGAATGAGCATAATACGGGCCTTGTATATGCAATCAGATTTTATTTGAATTAACACTAGAAAATTTAATCATCCTAGCAGCCATAGGCATCCACACTGCCTCGAGTACCTTCATCTCTGCTACTAATACACGTACGAATTTAATGAAAACTAACATCAACCAAGTTTATTCATTTGAGAGAAACCTTATCACTGTTAAAACCAGAAGCACATTCTATTCCTCCATGGATATACTGCATAAAATCTGTCGATGGAAATCTGGTCAAAATTATTTTTTACAGAACAGAATAGAGTGATAATGATGACTGAGTTGTAATCATTTTCTTTCTTTTTTTTGAGGAAGAAAGAACCAAAGGCTGCGCCCACATGAATGTTCGTTCCAAGAAAAACACACACACACACACAAAAAAAAAAGAGAGCCAAATTCAAGATCCATTCATTTCGAGATGCCTGGACACACTGCGTTTGAAAGACTGGAGATCATAGGAAGTAGGAATTACAGACAGAGGGAGACAATTCCAGAGTTGACCTGTTGCATAAATGAAGGATTGGGAGCAACAGTTAACTCTTGCATTAGAAAGTTGGACAGCAAAAGGATGAGAGTTTGTTGCTAGCCGGGTGCTACGCACCCACCGTATAGGTGGAGGGATGCAAGCAGACAGTTCAGAGGAACAGTGACCATTGAAGTAGCGACAGAAAAGAGATAAAGATGCAACAGTGCGGCGAAGAGACAAAGGCTGAAGGGAGCCACTAAGAGGAGGAGAGTAAATGAGATGAATAGCCTTTGACTCCACCCCACTGAAAAGAGCTGTATGTGGGAAGCCTCCCCACACATGAGAGTTGTACTCCAAACAGGGGCGAATAAAAGCAGTGTATAAAGTCAACAACTGTGCAGGGGTAAAGAAGGCACGGAGTCGGCTTAGCACATCTAATCTCTTGGAAGCAGATTTTACAAGAGATGCAATATGATCTTTCCAAGATAAGTCCCGTGTGAATGAAACCCCAAGCATGTTCAAGGATGATGCAGGATTGAACTGGATATCATTAAACATTAGTGGGTACTCCTGCAGAAGATTTTGATGGGTTGATAGGTGTAAAAACTGAGTCTTTGATGCATTAAAAACAACAAGATTATTTTTACCCCAGTCAGAGATACGAGCCAAGTCTGACATTAGGTGTGCCTTAGCCTCATCCCTTGTTTGTTGAAATAACTGCTGAGATGGACATTGCAGGAATCGAATGGAAAGGTGAAGGGTGGAATCAGCAGCGTACGAGTGGATAGGATTAGATGTACATCTTAGAAGATCATTGATGAATAAAAGGAAGAGAGTTGGTGATAGGACAGAGCCCTGAGGAACACCACTACTGTAAGATCTAGGAGAAGAACGATGACCGTCTACAACAGCAGCGATAGAACGACCAGAAAGGAAGCTATAGATGAAGGCACAGATAGAAGGATAGAAACCGTAAGAGGGCAGTTTGGAAATTAAAGAT
Source organism: Coenobita brevimanus (assembly GCF_032717465.1). Taxonomy (NCBI): domain Eukaryota; kingdom Metazoa; phylum Arthropoda; class Malacostraca; order Decapoda; family Coenobitidae; genus Coenobita; species Coenobita brevimanus. The sequence continues at coordinate 14,342,356 of NC_137004.1, read as the reverse complement.
TTATGCCAGACTCGATTGAAAGCCTTTGAGATGTCAGGTGCAATGGCAAAGCTTTCGCCAAAGTCCCGAAAGGAGGATGATCAGGAGTCTGAAAAGTAGGTGAAAAGATCGCCAGTGGAGCGTCCCTGACGGAACCCATACTGACGATCAGAAGGAAGGTTGTAATAGGAAAGATGCTTTAAAATTTTTCTGTTAAGAATAGACTCGAGAACTTTTGAGACACAGGATGTTAACGCAATTGGACGATAATTAGAGGGTTGGGAATGGTCACCCTTCTTTGGGACTGGCTGAATGAGAGCAAACTTCCAGCAAGAAAGAAAGGTAGGCCTACAAGCTGAAAGACAAAGGCAAAAGAGTTTACCTAGGCAGGGTGTAAGCACAGAAGCACAGTTCTTGAGGACAACAGGAGGGACTCCATCAGGCCCTTATGCCTTGTTAGTATTGAGAACAGTGATGGCAAAAAATACATCAGCTGAAGAAATTTTAATGTCAACCATGAGTAAGTCAGAGGGGGGAAGTGAGGGAGGAATAGCACCGGAATCGTCTAAGGTGGAATTGGAGGAGAAAGTCTGAGCAAACAAATCTGCTTTATCAGTAGAAGAAATAGCTACAGAGCCATCAGAGTAGAAAAGAGGAGGGAAGGATGATGAGGAAAAGTTGTTAGAAAGGTTTTTGGCAAGGTGCCAGAAGGAGCAGGAAGAATTTGAGTTGGAGAGTTGGGAGCATTTAGTATGGATGAAAATATTATTATCAGAGCAAAGAACAGACTTAGCATTATTCAGGGCAGAAACATAATAAAGATGTGATTCAGTGGTGGGATGGCTCGGGTACCTTTTGTAGGCCTTCTCCTTGTTGCAAACAGCATTAGAACATGATTGATTGAACCAAGGCTTTCTTGCATTAGTCAGAGGATATGAGGAAGGAATGTATGCTTCCATGCCCGAGAGAATAACCTCTGTAATGCGCAAGGCACACTCAGATGGCTCCTGGCCATGGAAGCAATACTCATTCCAGAGAAAATCAATGAAGTACTGCCTGAGGGCCTCCCTATCAGCAGCTCCAAAGTGCCACAGACGACGTTTTTTTGGAGGGTCCGCAGGCCGTGCCGGAGCGATAGGACAGGTTAAAGTAACAAGGTTATGATCGGAGGAGCCCAACGGAGAGAAAAGATTAACAGTGAAAGCAGAAGGATTAGTTGTAAGGAAAAGGTCACGTATGTTGGAGCTCTCTCCAAGGCGGTCGGGGATACGGGTAGGGTGCTGTACAAGCTGCTCCAGGTCATTAAGGATAGAAAAGATGAAGGTTTGTTCACCAGGTGGATCAGTGAAAGGAGAGGAGAGCCAAAGATGGTGCTGTACATTGAAATCTCCTAGAATGGAGATTTCAGAGAAAGGAGAAATGGGTAGAATGTGTTCCATCGTAGAAGTAAGAAATGTCAAAGAATTTTTGATAGTCAATAGAATTAGGAGTTAAGTAAACAGCTCAGATATTTAGTCAGAGAGTTACAGGACAGCCGAAGCCAGAGAGTAAAGAATTCGGAGGAGTCAAGTTCAGGAACACGAGAGCAAGGTAGATAGTTGCATATAAATACGCAACATCCACCTTTGGCTTTGAAATGAGTATAAAGAAAGTAGGAAATACAGAAAAGGGTTTGCTGTCAGTTGCCTCAGACAGCCGAGTCTCAGTAAGGAAGAGAAAGTGAGGTTTAGAGGAGGAGAGGTGGTGCTCGACAGACAGAAAGTTAGAGGAAAGGGCGCGAATGTTGCAGAAATGAAGAAGTGAGTCAGACAGTGGATCCAGGCAGCTCAAAGAGTCGTCATCGGGAGAGGGGCGGATTGTGGGGGCATTTATGGTCCCCCCCCACTGGGGACTCCGAGGCATTGTTGTAGTGCGCCATTTTACTTTTTTTTTTTTTTTTTTTGAAAAGAAAGTGTAGTGTATACTGCGCATGTAGTTTGGTGTTGATAGAGAAACCTGTATTGGAGAGCATGCTGGCCTACTCTCTGTGTTACTGAAACACTGAAAAAGGTCAGCAAAGGGGGATGGTCAGGAACTAGTCCCAAGGGCTGATGAAACGGGAGCTCCAGCTCTCCCTGTCATCAGCTTTCCGTCCACCTAGGAAGTACTGCCCTGCTCGACTGGTGCTACAGTCTACTCTAAAATCGGACAAGGGACACTTGTATAATTTTAACTGAGAGACTGACATAATGCTACTCGAGTAATTTCATCGGCTTTTTTTTTATCTGTATAGTATAAAGGGCACTGCAGTTTAAGCAGGGTGAAAGGCGAATATCAGATAAATAGTACTGCACAAAGAATTTCCCCGAGTCCTTTCATTTATCTGTTACAGGTAGTTGGTATGTAATTTTCTATTATATCGAATACTAAACTGTTAAGTGGCATCAATCGAAAGTTAGCGACCACGATACATGTCTAGCATATCATTAAATACCCCCTTCCCTTTACTTATAATAAATGCAAATGTTAGTTTTGTCACAATGATGCAACCAGAAAGTCGGCGATATGTACAGTATAACTGGATTGCATGATGTCACAAATGGAGCATATGAAATATTTAAAGGATGCCAAAACACCACTAATGTTTCAGAAAATAAACCCAGAAATGGTTGGAATGCCCGGTGTTTATTACTGTTTAAGGAACTAACGAAAAAATCTTCAGTCACATGAAATCGTCAGAAAAAAAAAAAAAAAAAAAAAATAGCCATCTACTAAGTGAAATATCATTAGTATAGAGGAGAAAGTATCCATGGTGGTGGTCCATCGTCAGACATGCACAAAATATTCGATATGAAATTAAAATGACATACCATAGTTTCATTTAAAACCTCCACATTTCCCACGACACTGGAACACTCGTTTATGTTTTGACATGATAAAAGCATGCAAACCATTAACCCATGATTCCTGTCTGTTTTTGTTGACACAATATGGTTTTATTCAGCTTGGAAAAAACATCGACCTAGTGGGAATTCTGCCTTCATTGATCCCTTTCACAACAAATGGTCCCTCTTAAGTTAAATAAAGCAATTTGAAAAACAGTGAGAACATTAATATATATATATATATATATATATATATATATATATATATATATATATATATATATATTGTTACGAAACAGAGAAAGATAATGTACACTTTAAGTGAGAATACGAAGAGTCACTACTGTCCCGTAAAGTTCCAGGTTCAAAACAAAAGAGTTAGGTAAAATTACAAGTTAAAGTTTAATGCTTAAATTAACAACAAAACATTCAGGACTCATAAGGATAATGTAATGGCAAAAACAGGTTAAATATATGGTTAACTGCAATAGCCTCTATTAACACGAAATTAGCAAGAATAAATGTATCTAAGTCAGCCCTGATAAAATGAGATACCAGATAATACTCAGTGAATGCCAGATAAATTATTACAGATACAAACTATTATCAAAAATGACTGACATAAAGAACCCCACACGAATTACAAAAACTTCACTAGGCCCACAAACCAAACCTATGCTATACAGTACAAGAAAAAATGCAACAACAGTTATACTCAAATTACACACAGCTGCTAGATGGTTGGAGATTTCTTGAGCACTCACAATAATAATATCTGTACAGGGGAGGACACAGATGTGAACAAAATGAGGAGCAGATCTAAGTGGCAATGATGCAGAGACTGAGCTCATTATATAGGGGCTGGCAGAGCTTGATACAACTTGTAAGAGGGAAGCGCAAATGAAGCCATGGGGACAGAGAGCTGAAAATCCCGCAAAGTATAACAGAGAGAACGACTTACTCTACTATAACGGTAGAAGGGGGGGACTGAGGCAGAACACGCTCGTGATCAAACATGCAGCAACTGTGCGTTAAAATTACACAAAGGATGATGAAATCATAGGCTATGTAACACCTCCCCACAAAGAAAAAGAAATTTACAAAGGAAATTTCTTATTACTCTAAAACAATCTGTCTAAAGTCTAGATAAGCAATCTGCAATAACATTTTCTTTCCCCTTGACATGTTGTATGTCTAATGAATACTCCTGAAGAAGTAGACTCCATCTTGTCAATCTCTGATTTTTATCTTTAAACTTACTAAGGAATTTCAGTGGGTTATGATCGGTATAAATGACTATGGGGTCAAAACCAGAACACAAATAAAATGAAAAATGCTGTAAACCCAAAATCAAGGCCAAAAGCTCTTTCTCAATAGTTGAGTAGTTCTTTTGAGGTGGAGTGAACTTCTTACTGTAATAAGATACAGGATGTTCAATACCCTGATCATCCTCTTGCAGCAAAACAGCCCCAGCTCCTGTATCACTTGCATCAACAGCCATCTTAAAAGGCTTAGCAAAATTTGGAGTAGCGAGCACTGGCTGACTTAATAGAATAGCTTTTAGTTTGTTGAAAGAGGATTCACAGTTATCGGTCCAGACAAATTCAACTCCCTTTTTCAGTAGGTCTGTAAGTGGTGATACAAGAATAGAAAAGTTAAGAACAAATCTCCTGTAATAACCCACCATTCCCAAAAATCTTTGTAGCTCTTTCCTACTTTTAGGTCTGGGGAGATCACTTATAACCTGAACCTTAGCTCCTGGTGGTGCAACATGTCCATCACCAATTACATACCCAAGGTACTGAACTTTAGCTTGACCAAACTCACACTTTGATAAATTAGCTACAAGATTAGCATGAACTAAACGGTCAAGAAATTTACTGACATGGCATAGGTGATCTTTCCAGTTGTCACTGAAGATTAATACATCATCAATATAAACAACACACCCTGCCAAACCCTCTGTTACAACATTCATGAGCTTCTGAAATGTGGCTGGTGCATTCTTCATACCATACGGCATTACAGAACATGCAAAAGCCTTTCCTAGTGTTACAAAACATGAGATCTCCCTAGCACGTTCAGTCATAGGTACTTGCCAGTATCCCTTTAACAAATCAAACTTACTTATGTACCTAGCCTTTCCGATCTTGTCTATGCAATCTTCCACACGAGGGAGAGGGTAAGTGTCTGTTTTAGTTATCTGATTAACACGTCTGTAGTCGATGCAAAGCCTCTGTGACCCACCTGGCTTAGGGACTAGAGTGACAGGAGAACTCCACTCGCTCTGACAGGGCTCAATCATCTTGTGGTCCAACAGGTAGCCAAGCTCCTTCTGGATGAGAGGAACTTTCACTGGGTTCACACGGTAAGGAGGCAATTTAATTGGCTTTGCGTCTCCAACATCGACATCATGCATCAACACAGTGGTTCTTCCTGGAGTGGCACGGAACACTTGCGGGTACTCCTGCAGTAATGCCGAAAACTCCTGCCTTTCCTTGGGTGGTAGATGAGAAACCTTAGTCTGGAGATCATTCATGATATCAGGATTCTTCCCCAAACTATCACTCAGGCTCATACTGCATGGGAGAGCTTCACTTGCAGACTCGGGTGGAACAGCTACAGTGCAGACTGGATTATTTTCGTCCCGCCTGTGATATAACTTTAGCATGTTGATGTGACATAGTTGCTTGCTCTTTCTACGATCTGGTGTGGCGATGACATAGCTGACATCACTGAGTTTCTTCTCCACGAAATAAGGGCCACTAAACTTGGCTTGAAGAGGTTGCCCATGAACTGGTAGCAGAATCAAAACCTGATCTCCTGGCTGAAAGTGGCGTAACCTGGACTTCTTATCATACCAAGTCTTCATCTTCTCCTGAGCAGCTCCTAAATTCTCTCTCGCACCAGCTGTAAAGCAGTGGACAGCCGTTCTTTGAAATTCATCACATACTCCAGCAGGTTGACGTCATCTTCCTCCGACAGCCAGCATTCCTTGAGTAGCTTAAGGGGTCCTCTTACTTCATGGCCAAACAGTAGTTCAAAAGGTGAGAAGCCCAGTGATTCATTTGGAGATTCTCTTGCAGCAAACACAACGAATGGAAGACCTTTATCCCAGTCTTTCTGATGTTCCAAACAGTATTTCTTGAGCATCGATTTGAGTGTTTGATGATATCTCTCCAACGCTCCTTGGGTCTGGGGATGGTAAGCTGAAGACGTGATCTGGGTGATGCCCAACTCTTTCAGAGACTGTTTGAAAACGTTTGACATGAAATTACTTCCCCGGTCTGACTGTACCTCCTTGGGCAGACCAAACTTTGTGAAGAACCCTAGCATTTCCTTAACCACGTTCTTTGCTGAGATATTTCTAAGTGGAATGGCTTCAGGATAACGAGTAGCCATATCAATCATGGTCAACACATAAGAAAATCCTGAAGAAGTCTTAGGAAGAGGGCCCACAATATCCACCAACACACGGGTGAAAGGCGCCTCAAAAGGAGGAATGGGAACTAGAGGTGCAACCTTTTCGGTCTGATTACACTTCCCCACAACTTGACAGGTGTGACAAGACTTACAATACCAGGAAACATCCCTGAAGATACCTGGCCAGTAGAAGTGTTTCAAAATGCGTGCCACAGTCTTCCTCACTCCAAGGTGTCCTGCCAAACTGGAATCATGAGCCACTCTAATGATATCCTGCCTACAAACACGAGGGATGACAACTTGATGTACAACCTCCCATTCACAGTCGGCTGATGCTGTTGGGGGTCTCCACTTCCTCATAAGTACTCCTGACTTTATATAATAACAAGTAGAAGCACCAGCTGACTCTTCCTCACTGCAAGCAGAGTTAGCTAGACCTTTCAACTCAGGGTCAGCAACCTGCAACTCAACCAACTCTTGACGAGACAAATTATCAACACTACGGGGTACTGCCTCATCTGGTGAGTGGTCCAAATTAGCAAGAAAAGTGTCAGCTAGGATAACATCATCATCATCATTATCCTCTAAATCACCAGTAACTTTAGACTTAGCCCTAGTGACAGCACATGCAGGGAACACATCAGGGACATCACAATCCTGGGACGCAGCCACTGGCTCACTAGACAACTGAGGAGCTGGACACACTTGACTTCCACCAATATCATTTCCAAGTAAGAAAGTTACACCTGACATTGGGAGTGTCTCAACCAACCCAACCATAACAGAACCATTAACAAAACCAGACTCTGAATTCACTCTGCACAGAGGGACAGAGAAGTAATTATTCCCTACACCTTGTAAGATTACAGTTTCATCAGAGGAATTAACATTAGAGCCTAGAACACTGGTCAGCATAAGGGATTGGCAAGCACCTGTATCACGATATATTTTAACTGATTTCCTGTCATTACTGTCCAGAGGACTGACAAAACCATCAGACAGGAAATTAGCACATGAACTCTTGAGAGTGTCACCCACGTTACTGCTCAAAAGAGGAGCTCCATCATGAGAATTTAAGTTACCCCTCAAAGCAGGTTCAGTTAACTCAGTTAAAGAATTCTGGGAACTCTCAAGAGTGGACACTAGACCAATTGACTGAATATTTAAAGACTCCTTTTTGTTCACATCACGCTGTCTCCTGAAACATCTCTCCGTAGTATGACCAAGCTTACTACAATAAGTACATTTACTATTCTGAAATCTAGAGGTGAAGCTGGTATTTACTTCCTGAGAAACATCATCCTTATTCTCTTTCCTGTTACCTGTACTCTGAGTAGAGGCAACGTACTTACTCTCAGCTTTCCCTTTTTCTCTAGAATATCTCTTGTGAGTGAGAACATACTCATCAGCTAAAACTGCAGCATCAGACAAATTATCTATTCTTTTCTCATCAAGATATAGGCTTACATCTTTACTAATACACCTTTTGAAATCCTCCAGCAAAACCATCTGCTTAAATTTACCAAAATCAGAATCCACATTCTTAGAATTTAACCACTGCTCTAACAGATCTTCTTTGATTTTTGCATACTCAACATGGGATTGCTTATCTTGCTTATAAGTTGTCCTAAATTTTACTCCATAAGCTTCAGGAACAAGCTCATAGGCCTTAAGAATCAAGCTCTTAACTACATCATAATTATCAGACTGATCCTGAGGCAAAGATGCATAAGTTACTTGAGCTTTACCGGTGAGAACAGTTTGAAGGAGTACTGGCCAATACTCCTTAGGCCAATTAAAACCTGTAGCTACCCTCTCAAACAACTGAAAATACTTTGTTAAATCAGATTCATTAAAAGGAGGGACAAGTTTAACATTTTTAGCCACATCAAAATCATCAGAGCTAGATGATCCAGTTCCACCTTGTTTCATGCGATACTCATGGTCTGCCTGAATCCTAGCAATTTCAACTTGTGCCTCAGCCTCCTTAGCTTTTGCCTGAAATTCAGCCTCCTTAGCCTGTGCTTGAAATTCAGCTTCCTTCACACGAGACTCCGCCTCCTTAGCCTTAGCCTCCTGCAGGGCTAGCTGTAACTTAGCTAATTCAATCTGCGTTTGCTCATTTGGAGGAGTTACATTAAACAAGCTTTTATTAATCATGCCAACAATTTGATCTTTAGAATGATGAGAGTGAACTGCAATTCCCAATTGTTGAGCAACAAGCTTAAGTTCATTCTTTGTTCTGTTTTCTATATCACACACTGTTTGCACATTTGACAAAAAATCTTTGGCTTCATCAAGTGTAGAAATAGTAGCCATCATGAATATATCACAGTCACAAAATATCAAACAATATCCTTATGATAATATCCTGAATATCCTGATATGAGGTCGCCAAATTTATGTTACGAAACAGAGAAAGATAATGTACATTTTAAGTGAGAATACGAAGAGTCACTACTGTCCCGTAAAGTTCCAGGTTCAAAACAAAAGAGTTAGGTAAAATTACAAGTTAAAGTTTAATGCTTAAATTAACAACAAAACATTCAGGACTCATAAGGATAATGTAATGGCAAAAACAGGTTAAATATATGGTTAACTGCAATAGCCTCTATTAACACGAAATTAGCAAGAATAAATGTATCTAAGTCAGCCCTGATAAAATGAGATACCAGATAATACTCAGTGAATGCCAGATAAATTATTACAGACACAAACTATTATCAAAAATGACTGACATAAAGAACCCCACACGAATTACAAAAACTTCACTAGGCCCACAAACCAAACCTATGCTATACAGTACAAGAAAAAATGCAACAACAGTTATACTCAAATTACACACAGCTGCTAGATGGTTGGAGATTTCTTGAGCACTCACAATAATAATATCTGTACAGGGGAGGACACAGATGTGAACAAAATGAGGAGCAGTTCTAAGTGGCAATGATGCAGAGACTGAGCTCATTATATAGGGGCTGGCAGAGCTTGATACAACTTGTAAGAGGGACGCGCAAATGAAGCCATGGGGACAGAGAGCTGAAAATCCCGCAAAGTATAACAGAGAGAACGACTTACTCTACTATAACGGTAGAAGGGGGGGACTGAGGCAGAACACGCTCGTGATCAAACATGCAGCAACTGTGCGTTAAAATTACACAAAGGATGATGAAATCATAGGCTATGTAACAATATATATATATATATATATATATATATATATATATATATATATATATATATATATATATATATATATATATATATTTTAAGAGGGTTAAGTTTATCATATGAACAGTGTGAATAAGAGGCAATTATTGTTGGAATATACATGTGTCCCAGGTCTTGACACAATTAAATTTAGGGTTGATTCCTGTGATATATTCTCAGACATACTGAAAAAGTTGTATGAACACGTGTTGGATTTGCATCGGTTTTGGAATAAAACATTTAAATATAAATGGTGGTACTGGGTGAAACTATCCATTTCCACTCCCCTGTCAACCTATATGCTATTCAACGCTTATTTTACCGAGAATAACGTTTAATCAGCAAAGACACCATGAGCTATCAAACAAAAAAATATCAAAGAAGAGCAACTAGCTCGCAACAAAGGGTGGAAATCGATAAATTAGCTCTATAACCGTTGCAAAACATACATATATTCAATCAATATTTATGTCCTACAATGACCACAGAAATTACCTCATGATATTAATAATCAAATCCTGGAATACCATATAAAAATTACTGAGTGATTCACGGACGTACTGTGCCCATGTTGTCTTTAGTAGATAATGATGGTGAGGACATGAATATTATTTATCATTAATACTTTAGGCTACTTACGCTAACTCTTGGTGTACTTCATGAGAAAGTCGAACAGATGATCCGTACGCTGACAAACAGACTGTAAGTAACTACTGTCACAGACGAGGATCGAGTACATTGCTGAGTTGAAAATAATCTTGAATGACACACACTGGTAAGCAGACAGTTGACCTTGACGCCAATGGAAGGGTAATGTAAGGAGAATGAGAAAGAAAAAGTGTATGAAGAATCATGGAGGCGTATGGAAAGCGGCACATCAAACTGCAAAGTGAGTTTAAAAAGAGGGTGGGATGCAGGAGTGGCGATGCAAGGGTGTAGGTGTTTAGAAGGGACAAATATGAGGAGAAAAGGAATGAGGGAAACCGAAGAGGAAGAAGGAGAAGGCTAAGGAAAGACGTACGTTGAAGGAGAAAGTGAAAATGGAGGGGAATGTGAAAGAGAAAGGGAGGATGAAGGATAAGTCAGAAGAGCGGGAAATGAAATGTACGGAAAAGAAGAAACGAGGGATAAAGGGAAGCAGGAGGAAGGAAAGGAGGAGAGGGAGAAGGAAAGGAGAATAGGTAGAGGGAAAAAAGAATAGAAACAAGGAAAGAATAGGGAGAAGGAAAGAAGACTAGGTAGAAAGGAGGATAGACAGAAGGAAAGGAGAACAGACAGAAGGAAAGGAGAATAGATAGAAGGAACGGATGAAAGGCAGAAGGAAATGGAAGGGTGAGAAAATAAGAAGAAAAGGGAAGGGTAAGGTTAAGACAAAGAGAACAGTCAGGATAAGTAGTAGGGGTGAGAAGGTGGAGAAACAGACGGGCGGGGTGAACGAGGGGCAGAGAAGAGGTGAGGCAGAGAGAGTGATAACATCGTCCACCTCACATGCAGACTCCCGGACCGGTTATCCCGTTTCTCAGGGTCTGCCTCGGGTTGACTCACTCACTTGGGGCTTCGCCAGGCTTCGAGTCCTGGTTCAGGCTGCGGTTTGTTTCCACTGTGGTGGCTGGGAAGTGTTCTGGGATGTGTTGGGGGCCTACAAATTTCTCTCTCTCTCTCTCTCTCTCTCTCTCTCTCTCTCTCTCTCTCTCTCTCTCTCTCTCTCTCTCTCTCTCTCACCATGTATATAGTTTTGAATATCGCTTATTTAGATGAACATTTGCGATCCGTCGACATTTTTTCATATTTTTCCTGCATCCTGACGATTTCACTAAACTGGGGAATGACATCTATGAAAGTGGCATTAATGAATGCTGTAAGTGTCCTCGGCAGTTTCAAAGATCTCCTTCAAGTGAATCACATGGTCTGGAGCTGGCAAGGATAAAATATTTTAATATAAAATTACAAGAAGGGTTAAGGAAATATGTGTGCTTTAAGGTTCAGATTTCGGTTACTTTCGGCCCATGGGAGATTCCTTTCATAAAGTTAAAAAACAGGGTTAGTTCATGATCGGTTCTCTTCACAAGAATTCGAATCTAACTTTGTATTCACATGATTCGATAACACAAGTTCAAGATTATACAAAATGAAATAATAGCAAAATGCCTTTTTTTTTTTTCTTTAATACTCTTTTCATATAATGAAGGATTTAATGGAATTAACGCGTTCACTTTGGCATCAATGGCTTTGCAAACTTTAAAATTCCAGGGTTGGGCGGTCATTTACGTACTGTTGAGTTTTCATGGTGCAGAAAACTTCAGCACTCACTCGTCCGCTCCACGGTTCATAAAATCCTTGGTTCATGTCGCCCTAAGTCTTGGCTCCCATTATTCTGTAAAAAGCTTTCTTATCGCTGAAGCGGCATTCTCGTAAACATGACTAACGATTCCTAAAGCTTTCATGCAAAACCTGATACAAGGGCAGGCAAGGAGCGCCACAATATTTATAGCAATATTAATGTTATCGCGAACATCTTTCAGAGTTAGTATAACCAGATTAAACAATTGATTATGTATGATTCTAAGGCATAAAATATTTGATTCCCATATTTATTGAAGCTGTGTTTCACCCAATAAATCTGGTGATGAGTTTTAGTTTACTGATGCCACCTGCATGTGATTTTAACTGTTTATTGTTCAAGCGTGCGAAGTGAGCAAGAACACCAAATTTTGTCACAGTTTGGACCCAGACATATGCACCCGAGCGAGAGATTTATCACATCAGCAAGAAATGGGGACAGGGGTCGGGAGGAAAAATCCGCAGTACAGTAGCGAACTTTTTTGGATATCTCAGCCAATTTTGAAACTAAAAGAAAGACAGACACCAATTTGAAAATCGAATAAAAATCCTCAATTATTTTATTTCATAGACAACCCGTAATTCCCAATAGTTTTTCCGTAAATCGAGGAAATGATTTTTTATAAGGCAGATTAGCGTGACAGCCGGCTGCGCAAGAAGTAAAGGTCTAAGGTTGCGTGAGTCGGGCAGCAGTATTTTCCGACGATTGCTGAGAGCAACCAGGTTTTGCCATTTCAGAACAAATAATACTTTCTGTTTGGCTTTTGGGGGAAATGTTTGACTGAATCGGAATCAAACTAATACAAAACCCTGATCGAGGAAAGAAACTCTGAAAATCTTATTTCTGATTCGAATCGGAGCGCACTGAGAGATCTGGTGAAAGTAATTTTTGTGAGTGACCAAATATCAAAGTCATTATTAACCTGCTAGGTCCCAAACCCTTGACCTAAAATTAATACAAAAGGAATATTGGTTTTAGGAAGTGTGAGGGAATATTTTTGGTGTAACCTAATAAGTTCTTTTTAGTATTTTCAGGTCAGGAAATCAGAGGAGGAGGAGGAGCCACATGAGACAATATTCAGCACTGCCTGACTTGTTCGCTCGCTTGCTCGAATACGCTCCACACTTTCAATGTGGACGCCTATTACATGTTTAATTTATTTATATCTATTTGTTTCTTCGTTTCAGCATAGAGGAGATTTGTCGTAACAGATAGGTGTGATGTAGAACTCATTAACCCCATCACTTACAAAGGTCGTTGCAGACTTGCACAAAATAATTTGGTGGTGGCCTAATTAACAGTACGTTATCCCATTGACGCGATTAATAGGTTAGGTTGATGGTTAATATTTCTTAAGCATTAATGATTTACCGGAATGATTATTCATTATTATTATTACTGTTGTTGTTATGTTTGCTGTTGTTTTTGTTGCTGTTGTTGTTATGTTTGATGTTTTTGTTGTTGTTAAGCATGATGGTGAAACTATTAACGTCAATATAGTAATGCTGTTATAACTGTGTAAACCTCCGACCAATATTTTGCATAGAATAACTGGCATGAGATATTTATCTGGGCGAAGGAAATTCCCATTCTCTCTCTCTCTCTCTCTCTCTCTCTCTCTCTCTCTCTCTCTCTCTCTCTGATAACGTTGATAATTAAGAAGGAATGTTTGAGAGAGGAGAACTGGAGTGGAGAAGGATTTTAATGGTGAAGAGATATTGTGGGATATCCTGTGAAGGAGAGATACTGATGGCGATTTTGTGAAGGAGGGAGACTGTGATGGAGGCTGTATGAGAAAGGCATGGTTAGCAGTACTGTGAGGGGTATAGCGAGGGATGTTATTGGGTGAGCTATTATGAGTGGGGTACTGTGAAAGGTACTGTGTATGGGGTATTGTGATGGTGACTGTGAGATATTTTGATGGCACTGTGGGGATAGTTATTGTGTGGTGTATTGTGTGGGGTTTTGTTTGGATGTGCTTTGGGCGCTGTGATAGATATAATGAAGAAGCTGTAGCGTGAGAAGTATTATGTTGGATATAGTGGGAGGTATTTGTGAGGGAGGAGTATTCTATTGGGCACTGTGAGAGGGTAATGTCAGGAGCACTGTGAGGAGTACCGTTCGGGGTACTGTCAGAGGTATTGCAGGATAGGAGTATTTATGATCCTAGGAGTATTTTGATAGGTACTGGAGGGAATGCTAAAGGAGGAATTAGGGGAATATTTTGGACGGAGGATGGGGCTGAAGGGAATATCTGAGTGCAGGGAATACTGAAAATGCAGAATATATCAAACGCGAAGGAAATATTGTACATGGAAGAATGTTGTAAGTGTAGGAAATGTTGAAGGTGGAGAGAATATGAGAGTGAAGGGACTATTCAACGTATAGGGAATGTTGCAGATGGAGGGAATGTTGTGGGTGTAAGACGGGGGTGGGTATTGTGGGTGGAGTGAGAGAAAGGAGTGAGTTGCCGGCCCTGACCTTGACTTCGGTTTCGGTTCGTGAGTCTCGCGCGTGTTCTGATGCGATCAAAGGAGGGTTGCTAGGTGTCGCCAAAAGTACAGAGCAGAAGAAAAGTCTCTCTGCAGAAAGCGATGGAAGGCGTGGCAATGAAAGATGTGGCAATGTGTGCTATGGTAGTGTGAGACAGGAGGTGTATAAGGGGCTGTGGTGCGACTGAGGTGTGCCTGAGCGTCATGTGGTAGTTCGTGGTATGGAGTATTGGTTGCGTATGTGAGCTGTGAATGTGAACTGTGGTAGTATATGGTGTTGTGAGTCTGCGAAGTGTGAAGTGCTTGATGTATTAGTTTGAGGTGTGCTAAAATATTGTGTGATGAGTTTGGAATGTATAGGATAGGGGTGTGTACTGTGAATGTATGACGCACTGTGGCAATATTTGGTGCGTTAGGGCGTGATATTGAAATTTAAGGTGTGTACTTAGATATGACAGTGTAGTAGTGTGAGGCTTGTGCGATGGCTGGTTTCCATCTATTACGCAGTGACTTTACCAATGCTCCGATTACTTTGCATCCAGTGTATAAGCGCGATAGAGCACAGGATTATTTCAACATTAACCCAGAAAGCTACATAGCCCAACTTAAGGGTTTGAACATGCTGCTTTCTTACATTTATTTACTAAGGGAAAATGTAGTTAGAGGAAGCAAAAGTTACTGCTGCCGCCATTAGTATAGCAGGGTATTCTGTCACTTTTCTGAGTTTGTGTGGCTCAGGTAATATGAATGCTAATATTGTCTGAAACAGTACAAGACTCTTTTTACATCTTCTGTGTATTTAGTCTGTTGTATCAGTAATCGAAACGTTTTTCTGCATAATTCTAGGTTTGCAGTCTTCCCTCTAATTTATCAGGATCCTCTGTTTATGTCTCACAAACATAACCAATTCCTGTGTTATTGTGCTTCCACCTTTCTTGTCCAGCAGGTAGGGAGGAACACGATTCTCCCTCCCACATACCCCCCTACCCCCCCTCTTCCCTCTATTCCCCCCTATCCTTATTACCCACTTTCTTCCCTCCGTTCCCATCCACTCCCTCCATTCTCCCAATCCCTCCACCCCAAATCTTCCCTTCCTACTTTACGACCCCCTCCATTCCCGAACCCCTCCACTCCGCCCATCCCCCTACCCCTCCACCTCTCATCGTCACTCCCTACCACTCCACTCTCCATTCTCTTGACACCTCCGTTCTCCGTCCCTTCCCCAACTCTCAACTACCTCTCTTCTCCCACGACCCTTCCTCCTGCTCCACCTACCTCCAAATCGTGTTGCCAGTGCGGGGATCTTGGCCACCGACCAGACCCGGCCTAGACCAGATTATGCCCGGCTCGTCCTGAATGTGGGTCTGATGAAGCTGGACTACAGTGGCAGCTGGTGGTGGCTGAGCCTGAGGGGCTTTAGATTTTTGCCGAGATGTTCCTCCCGTGTTCTGCTTTCTTTTCCTGGTGGGTCTGATGTTTAGAAGGGTGTGTCTGGTGTTTGGAAGCCATTCACAGTACGTTGGGTTATAAAGGCATTTGTTATCCAGACTGCATCAAAATCTGAGTTATTTTAAAGGTAATAACTGGTATAAATACACACACACACACACACACACACACACACACACACACACACACACACACACACACACACACACACACACACACACACACACACACACACACACACACCACTTCATGAACCACAGCTTTAAGCAAACCACGTTATTTCCACAGTTTTCCACTCCAGACACTAAAATGTTGCGCTCAGCTACTGACTCTCAGTAATCATAAAACTATTTTCGCCCACCAGCACCTTCCACGAAGCCTCATTGTTCGTTCTACGACCATGGTTTATTTCTCCACAGCACTCACCCAAAGATCCTCATCAGCCATATTATTCTTCAGTTTCGCCACCTAGAACCTGACCTGACCTGACCCGACGTTTATTTTACATCCTAATATTCCCCTAATATCCTCGCCACTGCACATCATATCGTCTTTCGTGCACAACGTCTTTACTCCTCCTATGGCCACTGATTATTCCACCACATCCCAACCCTGACTCAGCTCCACATTCTCATCGTCCTACAACTTATTCTCCACTTTAACACCACCATTCCTCTTAGGGTCACTATTAATTCCACCACGTCACAGTACTAACACCAACATTCCCGCCAGTCAACATCGTAATCTCCGGTTTGCACAGTATCCCAGCACTGAACCCAGCAACCCCGACAACCTAAATCGTACCTTCCACTTTTACAAACCACTTAAACCACCTAAGACTAAATCCTCAAGGCCCAAAAAGAAGTCGTCAGGAGATGTGAGGAAGCCAGGAGGATGGAAAGTGGACGCGCACCCCTAATCCCATCCCGCGTGTCCGATATGCTTATCACGAAGCTAAACAAAGATCCTTGATAGGCGAGCGTCGGGGATCCTCAGACGGACTCTTGTGACCTCGCATCAGGACAAAAATCT
Organism: Coenobita brevimanus; assembly: GCF_032717465.1. Taxonomy (NCBI): domain Eukaryota; kingdom Metazoa; phylum Arthropoda; class Malacostraca; order Decapoda; family Coenobitidae; genus Coenobita; species Coenobita brevimanus. Next base: position 14,325,566 of record NC_137004.1, on the reverse strand, counting down.
GGAACTTGTCCACCGGGCTTTGCAAGGCGGGCAACAGAGCGTGCAGGGCCGAGGAGGGGCTGTGGAGGGGTGGTTGCGACAGTCAGGGACGCACGAGTGAGACTGTAACTTGGTAATTACAAACTGCGCAGGGGTTTTGTTGTAGCTGAATAACATCGCCTCTGTATCGTGGTTTATCTCAGCCAAATAAAATCGTCTCTGAGTAGGGATTATCTCAGCTGAAGAAAATCGTCTTTGAGTACGGATTATCTCAGCTGAAGAAACTTGCTTCTGCATAGGTGTTTACCTCAAATGAATGAAATCTCTTCTTTGTAAGGGTTATCTTAGCTTAATAAAATCGTCAAAATTAGTGAGAGAAAAAACATCTTTGTTCTGACATCTCAGTGAAACGCTTACGTAGCTGAACACTGTGGCGTGTAAGTGTTTGTCACAGACGAATAATTCCTTTGGAATTAGCGAGAATCAGACACTCGTATGTTTTACCACTGAAGCGAAACTGTAATGCCGTTAGAAACTTTTTGTTTTAAAAGAGTTTTTATCTCAAAATCACATCCTTTAGAGTTACCGAGAAAAAAGTATCTAATTTGCCAATGTAGTAAAAAGGTCCTATAATTTTGAACCCCTCTTCTGCGTAGAGCCTGATATAATCAAACAACTTTACTTTGAATATGCGAGAATAAAATATACCCTATGACTGCTTTCAAACCACTATATACTTTTGAACCATTTTGCTATATTTTTCTTTTCACACGCTTGGAATTTGTGAGAGTATAATATCATACCCAACTTTGACCCTCGTAATGAAAGGGTTAAGAAAGATGGACAGGAAGATATGTGTAGTCAAGACCTGAGGAACGTGCGTAAGAGAGAGTGATTCATGAACACTGTACGTCAAAGATTCCACGGTACTTGGATCCGAGGTTGGGGGTGGGAGTGGAGGTGAATGTATGTGCGTGTGTGGGAGGTAGAGGTATACAAATAAAGTAATATAGACTTATTTTGCTTAGATCTTTATGTATTAAGTTTACAATTGACCATATTTCAGTTTGGTTTGCTTTGTTTGGATTACAAATATGAGTGAACAAAAAAAATCACGTATGATGACTATGTAACTGAAGCAAGCAAGTTTAAGAGTTTGTGCATTTAGCAAAAAGAAAATGTATCAAGTTATCTATTTATTTATTTATTGAACCCAAGGAAGTCAGACAATATTTTTGTTTTTAGCAAGACATAATTCCTTATCATACATTCGTCAACTATCCTAACTAACCTCTATCACCAGTCCCATCACCATTACAACCAGTACCACCACTGTTTGCCCGTCAGCAAAGTCGTTCAAAGTCCTTTCCACAAAGACTCCATTTCACTCTCTCGCTGCTGCTCCCATCCGCCTCCTGTGACCAGACAACGCATCACCACCATAATGGGAGGGACTGGTGAGCTCAAATGGCCCTTGTGAGAGAGAAGGAGGCAAGAACACAAGGGAGAGTTGAGGGGAATATAATTTTCTCTTATCTCAGACGGAACGTGACTGAATGGCAGAACTTGTGGTTAAGTGGGGAATAAGTTGGAGAAACAGACCTCGTTTACAGTTAATGATCCCTTGTTAGATAGGAATGCTCTGTTTGTAATGGTAATAGCCGAGACAACTGACAAGGAATCCAGCAGACACCAAGAAATTAAAATAAGAACCAGTGTAGAAGACTTGTATATACATGAACATGTTATTTTCCCTTCAAACAAATGCTCACTTCCCAAAAGAGAGAGAATACTTGTGGTCCTTCACTCAGTCAACCACTATATTTTCTAATGTTGCTCCCCGTACCCTTCCTCTTAATAGCATCCAGCACCAAAAATGTGCACACCTATAATTAATGACTTAAATCAGAAACCATACACTACAATGCCAAAGAGGCAAAACCTCCTGCCTTCACTTCTCTGCATAATCACACCTGCACCTACGTCAAGTCACCCCACCTCACAGCAATTACCTATCCGCCTCACAAAAACCTACTACACCCTCACCCTACCCTTCCCTGAGGTGTGGTGAGGCCGGTTCCCCCTTCCTACCAGCTTACACCGTGAAAATGAATAGACTAACCCACGTACCCCAGAAGGAGAGATCATCCGGGAAGGAGAGTCAGCTTTATCTGGCAATCTCTCGTACCTGTGAAAAGAAGAAAAAAAGAAAAACGTGAGCGGACTTTTACATTTCAGTGAACAGTCTTCAGACTCTGTATGCTAGTGTTACGGTGGGTTTCGTATTTGTCTCAGAGTGTTTCAGCCTGTTTGATTTGTAGGAAAATATTTTGGGTCAACTCGACTTGGGTGTGGCTGTTAATTGTTGCTGGTCACGCGTGGTTTGTGGGTGGCAGGCGTGGTTTATGAAAAAAAAGGTGGGAGGGGTGGTTTATGACCAACGCTTGTAGTGAGAAGGTGGTTTATGTTGGGGTGATCTGCGTCCGTGGTTGCTTATGGTGGAAATGACAGGCGTGGTTTATGCTAGGCAAGAGTGGAGTAAAGGTGGTTGGGTTTATCTTGGGGGCCAGTTGTGGGGGAATAAGGAGTGAGGGATTTATAAGGGATGTGACGGCCATGGTTTATGGAGGCTCTGTGCGTGATGCCTTGCTTTAGGAATCGTGTTGGCAGCTGGTATGTCTGACCCTATAAGGAGAGCCGACAGGTGCTGCTTTATGACTGTCTGTGGGGGGCCTCTAAGGTGAAGAGTCGGTTGGTGCGGGGTATGTAAGTGTGCTGTGTAGAGGGGTGATGTGTGTGGAGGTGAGCTCACAAATGTGCTCTGCAGAGAGAGAGACGCAGTGTGTGGACGTGAGATGAGGAGTGTGCTGTGTAGAGATGTGGTGTATGGAGGTGCGTTGTGTGTGAGTGTGCTGTGTGGAGGTACGACGACAAGTATACTTATGGAAGTGTACTGTGAGAAGACGGACAACAGGTGTGCTGTGTGGAGGTACGACGACAAGTACGAGTATACGTATGGAAGTGTACTGTGAGAAGGCAGACAACAGGTGTGCTGTGTGGAGATAGACGAAAGATGTGTATGGGGGTTTGCTGTGTGAAGGTGTTCAGTATGGAGGTTTAGTATGCTGGTATATAATGAGAGGTGTAGTGCGTGGAGATGTACAATGCAGAGATAAGATGAGAAGCTATGTATACGGAAGTGCACTTTGCAGAGATGATAAACCAGGAGTGGCGTATAGAGGTATGCTAAGCGAAGGTGAAAGTGCCGATGTGATATATAGAAGTATGCTGCATGGAAGTAAAATGGTAGATGAATAAAGGTGATGTATGTTGTCAAAAGGCCAGATGGTATATGCACACCCACTAAAATTATTCTGCACCCATTTGGTGACATACAGTTTGACACACGGACCATGGATTCTGATTTACCAGCATTACAAAATGAACACAGTTTTACTCCTGGAAATTATTTCAAGGATCATGGCATCTATCGACGAAGAATAATTTTAATGTGTGTTCTTTTAAATCACAGATTGTTTGTACAGTAAAAATGAAATGTGACGTATGTTGTTAAAACTACAGGTGATGTATGAATGATGAAAGGAGCTAATGTAGGTTTTACGCTGCATGGTGGTATGATTGGTAACGTGGCAGGCAGGACAGCCTTACGCAGTCCACAATCGTGCTTTATGTAGGCAAGAACAAAAGTTTCACTCGTTGTGCGATGACGCCATTTCAACTTTAAATTTGCATCGCAAGGCAACTTTATGTCAAATTAGAAGAAAGCTCTGATAGAGAAGGAGATACCAGTAATCTCTTCTAACCGCATCAGTGCCAAATAACATCTTCCAGATTCTAATCATGTTACCTCCAGACAATTTTATTCAACTCGTGTCTCATGTCGAAGGGGCTACGATGGTATGTGATTAATAGGCACAGGTATAAATGATGGGAGAAGATGTAGGTTGTTGAGATGAGCTGTGGACTATTCAAGTATAATAACAGGTAATGTAGGTAAGATTAATGGCGGTATATCTAGGTATGCCGAAAGATGTAATGGCAAAAATGAGATTGAAATATAAAGGTGATACTGCTGGTAGAGTCTGTGCATCACCAGCAAGTAATGGCGCAAAATGTGAAAAACTATGAACCTAACGCTATGTATCGACAGTTTCTGCATTGTGCGTGTGTGTGTGGGGGGGGGGGGATGCGTATTTTGCGGGTAAACGAACAGGTGATATTATAAGCATTTGTGTGACAAGTGGGCTATATGATTATGAACTAACAGGAGTGATGTACGGGCATTTTCCAACAATTATTTACAATCCATGTCAATAATATTCCCTTTTATTAATGGGGTTTCATTGCAAAAAACGAACTCATTACTTTATTGCTCGTTACTTTAGCAAGACATCATTGGGCTCTGAAGCGGTTTCCTGCCAGTGTAAAGGACATATGCAACGAAGGCGAACTGACAGGCTTAATGTATGAGCGTAAGATGAAAAGTGGTGGAGTAGGATCGTGAAGTGACAGGTGGAAAGCTAGTGAGAGAGCTGAATGGTGTGGTTTGTGAAGGCAAAGCGAAAAGTGGATAGAGAAATGATAGATGAAAAATTTATAGAAATTTAGAAGGTGGAGTGAGATAGAGAACTGGGCGGTAAGGAATTATACTGAGAGAGGAAAACGGAAGAGCAAATAAACCCTTTCAGTACGTTGACATAACTTTCATATATTCTTGCTATTTCCAGTTTGTTTGATTTAACTTAGGATAAGCTTTTCGACTGAAAGTGTTAAATATAGCCATAATTAACCCCTTCGCAATGAGACATTTCCCCTAAACTTGGACTGCCCCGTGGTGAAAAACAATACAGACGTCATCTTACGGAAAAGATTACATGGTGTGATATTATGAGATAAACTGATAAACGAGAGAGAGAGAGAGAGAGAGAGAGAGAGAGAGAGAGAGAGAGAGAGAGAGAGAGAGAGAATATGCGATGGTTGGACGACAAACATAAGAATATGAGATGTCATTTAGAAACGTGTGCTGGCAGATGTAGGAAGGTGAGGAAGGTGAGCTGATTCGTGTATTCCTCAAGGTGAACCAACAGACAAATTATGTGAAGGTGAGCCTACAGGTGTATGATATAAAGAAGAGCTGACAGTTGTATGTAATAAATGAAATGCAAGTAATATTGATGGTACACTGGCACCAGAAAGTATCGGTGCACTGTGGGTCCGATGCCATGCGGACTGATTCAACCACGCAGCACTGACAGCCCGTTAACACCTGTATATATTATAACATTTACGGCCATTTCCTACACATTATGGAGGACACAAGAGTATATCTGATACAGCTGTCATCTATCGTCTAAGATCCCTGCGTGTGGGAGGACAGAGCCGCAATTTCCAGTTCCCTTTGTTCCGTGTGTCATAATATTTAACATATTCTGCACCGATACTTTCTGGTGCGAGTGTACATAATATGAAACCGAAGTGGAAGGTGTGTAATGCGAAGGTGAACGGACAGGTGTATCTACAGAACGGAATACAAGTGATAATGAAGGTATATGATATGAAGGAAAAATGAAAGATGTGTGATGCAAAGGTGAACGGACAGGTGTATGGAAAGCGAAGTGAGATGAGTGTGACAGTAGAGTGAGCTAACAAAAATATCATCATGAAAGTGAGATGATAGGTGGGATTTGATGGCGTGATATACAGTGAGATTTGGTGGCAGATGACGTGAGAAGAAAGTGAGGGACGGCAAGTTGGACACAAGGTACAAAGGAGTACAAAGGAAACCAAACAGCAACAGACCTTATGGTCCCTTCGAGGCTGTTTGTTACAGAGTTGACTATGACTACGAGATCTAACTCTACTTGCTGCAGGATAAGTTTAGTAAAGCAAGAAGGCTCCCCCCGCCTCCAAACCCTCCAGTTAAAACTGGCAAGAAAAAGAGAGAAAAACCACCATGCAGCATGGAGAAACTGACATGGAAATTTCATAGGAAGGACTGAAAAGGAAAAGCTACATTCTATAATATGTTATCTATAAGCTACCATTATGAATAACCTGAAAGAGAAAGTAGTAAAGTAAAATGAATAATCGAATAAATAAATAACTAATGCATGTCACTATGAACGGGTACGTTGAGCTGATGGGGCGTCTGCGGACACAGAGTGGAAATTGTACAGTGCACAGTGTGGATGTTCAGGAGTGGTGTGGCAGCCTTGCCTGGCACTATTAACGTAGGCAGCAGTCAAACAGGCCCCAGCTCCGTTCATTTCACTGAGACTAGGAACTTTCTTTTTTCCTTTTTCTCCCAGTGAATCAGTTTATGGTGTACTTCCACAATACATGGTAAGCTAGATCATACCATAGCAAGTAGATTTGCTTTACATTTTACACAGTTCATGGTAAGTTAGGTTGTACCATAGGAAGCAGATTTTCTACTCTTTTTACACTGGTAAAAGAATTCATGTAGGTTTGCTTGTGCTACAGCAGGTTGATTTTCTATTCTTTTTATACCGTTAAAGGAAGATAGTATACAAAAAGTAAGTGAATCTCCCTAGAAATTCAATATTTCATTTATAGAGTAAATTGTCCATTTTTAACAACATCCCTTAACCAGTTGTATATTATTTTTATTTTCAGTTGTTCACTGAGAGAAGCTAGGTTTTTATTTTGATTTTTTCCCCAACATTCCATTGTCATTTATTTATTTTTTTTTTTTTCCTTTTTCTCCAGTGAATCAGTGTATGGTGTATTTTCCACAATTCATGGTAAGCTAGATCATACCATAGCAAGTAGATTCCCTTTACATTTTACACAGTTCATGGTAAGGTAGGTTGTACCATAGCAAGCAGATTTTCTGTTCTTTTTACACTTGTAAAAGAATTCATGTAGGTTGGATTGTGCCATTGCAGGTAGATTTTCTATTCTTTCTATACTGGTAAAGGAAGATAATATATAAAAAGTAAGTGAATCTCCCTACAAATTCAATATCTCATATATAGAGTAAATTGACCAATTGTAACAACATCCATTAACCAGTTGTATATTATTTTTTATTTGTGTGGGATTGTGGAAATATTGCTGCAAAATGCCATCTAACCTGAAGGCCTGCCAGGAGTGTACTGGTCGCTTTGCGGCTCAGTATTTTTCAAATTACTTTTCGACGCCTGTGTGCAAACTATGCATCTTGAGAAAAGATCTAGAAAATGGTTTAGCTGAATCGCAGAGAAATTACAGGGAACTCAAGGCAGAGTTTGAGACACTGAAAGAGTTTGTAGTGGCAAATGTAGGAGTCAGCAACAGCACTCGAGAAGGAAGAAGCGTACAAACTGAGCTCGTACAAGCCCCCGCCCATCAGGCAGTCACAAATAATAGTGTATCAGTATCTTCCTCACCCAGCGATTCAGTACGTTCCTCGCCAAGCGAAGTCCCCTTTACTATGGTAAGAAATGGCGCAAAACCCGGAAAAGATACGAGGAAGCATCTTCCCATAACTACGTATAATCGCTACCAGATCCTTGCCGAAGCGGTTAATGAGACAGAAGAAACAAGGCTTATTGGGGACTCTATTGTACGCAGTCAGCTGGAGGAATTTTGTGGACGTGCCCCCATCAGCAGAAAGAGGTACTGTTTTCCAGGAGGTGGACTATGTGATATCACAGCAGCCTGCGATGAGGTCACAAAAGACGCAAATGATCAAACTCTGTACGTTATCCATGTTGGAACAAATTATCTGAAGCGCAATAGATCAGAGGAATTGCTAGCAAAGTATCATGAAATGATCAAACGATTCAAAACTAAGTCCACTAATGTGATTATATCTGGTATACTCCCAAGGATCAAGGCAGAAAATAGTTTCTATGATAAGGCCTTCAGCACAAATAACCGGCTCAAATCTCTCTGCACGCAAGAGGGAGTCGACTTTGTCAATCTGTGGGATCAGTTTTATGAGCAACATACTCTATTCCAGAAAGATGGTCTCCATTTGAACTCAGTAGGAGCGGCACGGCTAGGTAGACTTCTACACGATAAAGTCGTCCTCTTCAGATAAAAAAACGCGGCACGTCCAGGAACAGTAACCTTAACGTAAATACCCACAAAGTCAGATCACCAACTGTTCGGAACGGAATCAGAGTCTGCTATGCTAACGCACGTAGTCTACGTAACAAGTTTGAGGATTTACAATCTCTAATTTACCTAGAAAATTATGACATCATTGGCATAACAGAGTCCTGGATTAACACATCTGACCGTGACTTTCTAGTGGAATACTCACTAACAGGGTACAATATTTTCAGCTGTGAGCGACCACATCGAGCTGGTGGCGGTGTTTTACTATACGTGAAAACTAGTCTCCATCCCCTTGTGCTATCCAAACCCAGTATTACCAACATAGATGCCAGTTATGTTCAGCTAAGTATTAATTCACACAAAATAAATATATGTCTCATCTATCGTCCTCCAGCACAGTCAACTGAGACAGATGAAAAACTTTATGATCAAATTGCGGAAATTTGTTGTCAAGAGGATAGCGTAATTTTTGGAGACTTTAATCTACCGGTAACAAAGTGGGGTGAACCACTGACGGCACACTCAGGACAAGAGCTTTAAACGAATCTTCAAGAAAGCGCCCTTTCCCAACACGTAGAATACCCAACGAGAGGAAACAATATCCTAGACATCATCTTGACTACAAATGATAACCTAGTCAACAATGTTGAAATAGGACCTGAGTTTAGTTCCAGTGATCATCGAACTATACAGTTTAATATTACTACTGAAAAAGTAAAAGAAACGGAGAGCAAAGAAAAGGTCCCAGATTATCGTAGAGCTAATTTCAACAGGCTCAGAGCGCTACTTGCAACTGCAGATTGGAATCAAATGTCTGAAACCGATGACATAAACCAAGCATGGGAAATATTCACCGAAAAATTTAATGAAGTGGTAAAGTCATGTGTGCCACTACGTAACAGACGTCCAGCTGGAAATAGTAAACCAAAGTGGTGGTCCAGTGAAATAAAAAGTAACTTAATAGCCAAAAAACAGGCATACCATAAATATAAAGCTACACAAAATAATGATGATAAATTACAGTATGATAATCTACGCCGCACATCGAAAAGACTTATTAAACAAAGCAAAAGAGCACTGGAGATCCACATTGCTAATACATGCAAATCAAATCCTAAAGAATTTTACAGTTACATTAGAAAGAAAAAGGTTATGACTACATCAATAGGTCCTCTAGAAACAAACAATGGCAAACACACTGAAAATGAGGTCGAAATGGCAAATATTCTTAACGATTACTTTGCGTCTGTTTTTACAGTAGAAAACACCACCAGAAACCTACTGTTACCCACAAACCAAGCAAATAGCACAGTCCTTAGTAACTATGCTATCCATAATAACGATATCCTTTCAGCCATAAATAGTACGGACATAAACAAAACCCCTGGCCCCGATAAAATATCACCGAGAATTCTCAAAGAAGCAAAACATGAGCTACTGCTGCCACTCTCTGTCTTATTCAATAAATCATTAAGTACTGGAAAAGTTCCACGTGAATGGAAACTAGCAAATGTAACACCAATTTTCAAAAAAGGAAATGAGTCGCACCCAGGAAATTACAGACCAATCAGCTTAACATCAGTAGTGTGCAAGTTAATGGAAAAAATCATAAGAGATAAAATAGTTAATTATCTAGAAGAAAATAATATAATTAAAGACTCGCAACATGGATTCAGACATCGTCGTTCATGCTTAACTAACTTACTGGACTTCTTCCATGATGTTTACAAATCATACGATGACTCAAGAGCAGTAGATATAATTTACCTTGACTTTCAGAAAGCATTTGACACTGTCCCTCACAAGCGTCTCATGAGAAAAATAGAAGCACATGGAATAAAAGGGAAGACGCAAAAATGGTTACAAGACTGGCTGTCAGACCGAAAACAGCGAGTTGTGATAAACGGAAAGGAATCCAAATGGCGTAATGTGATCAGCGGCGTTCCCCAAGGCTCAGTACTTGGACCGATACTTTTTATTATCTATATAAATGACATTGATGAGGGTCTAAATTGCAAAGTATCCAAATTTGCAGATGATACTAAAATAACCAGTAAAGTCACTTCAAAATTACAGTGGCAGCAGTTACAAAATGACCTTAATACTTTAGCAAGCTGGGCAGAAAAATGGCAAATGAAATTCAACACAGAAAAATGTAAAGTACTTCATATTGGAAGTAACAATGTCCATGCAAATTACAAAATGAACAATATTCAGTTATCAAGTACAGACAGTGAAAAGGATCTTGGTGTGATAATATCAAATGACCTAAAACCAAGCAAGCAGTGTACCGATGCGGTTAAAATTGCAAACAAGCTAGTGGGTTTTATTGGAAGAACTTTCGAGTTTAAATCGGAAAAAGTCATACTTGCCTTGTACAACTCGCTAGTGCGCCCCCATCTTGAGTATTGTGTGCAATTCTGGTCTCCGTACTACAGAAAGGACATTGAAAAATTAGAGAAAATTCAGCAAAGAATCACAAAAATGATACCACGACTTAGAAACAAACCATATGAGGAACACCTTGAAGAACTTAAATTATTTAGCCTAACGAAGCGCAGGTTAAGAGGGGACCTTACTGAAGTTTTCAAAATCATGAAGGGATATGACAACTTAGACATGAATAAATATTTTGATATAGACCGGTCGAGTCAAACCAGAAGTAATGGCTGCAAAATCATGGGAAAGCGATTCCAATCCCACGAAGCAAAATACTTCTTCTTTAACAGAGTTGTAAATATCTGGAACAGATTACCCTCAGATACCATGAACAGTATCTCAATTGAGACATTCAAAAACAAATTAGACAAGTATTTGCACGAAAATCCTCAGCTGACTCTTTTTCTGTCCGAATAACTTGCTTTTATAGCTACGGTACATGTAAGTTCATGCCCCTTTAGTCTACAAGACACCCCGTAAACAATGTACCCGTACATAGTGTTGCGTCACGATATTAAACATTTTCAATTTATTCGGTGCAAACAAAGCAATATAAGCACAGATTAGGATCTGCACAGATAACCCTGAGTTAACGGTCACTACTCTTACTTTTGACCTGTGATGGGCTGTGGATCACTGAGGGTCCATGTTAGTCAAGTGACCACCATCGGGATTTTTTTAATGTACCAGGGGTCACTGCTTCAGGATGAAACTTGTGTACTTGTCCCATATGGGAGAGTTCCCTGTCTCAGTGGAGCAAACGGAGCTAGGGCCTGATTGACTGCTGCCTACCTTAAAAGCGCCAGGCAAGGCTGCCGCACCACCCTTAAACATCCACACTGTGCAGTCCCCTCGTGTCTACAGGACACCCCGTAAACTTAACATAGCGTCAAGTCACGTCATTATACGTTTTTCGATTTACCCAAAGCAAATGAGGTAATATACAGTAAGCACAGATTAGGATCTGCACAGATAACCCTGAGTTAACGGTCACTACTTTTACTTCCGACCTGTGATGGGATATGGATCACTGAGGGTCCCTGTTAGTCAAGTGACCACCATCGGGATTTTTTTAATGTACCAGGGGTCACTGCTTCAGGATGGAACTTGTGTACTGTCCCACATGGGAGAGTTCCTTGTCTCAGTGGAGTGAACGGAGCTATTGCCTGATTGACTGCTGCCTACCTAAAAAGCGCCAGGAAAGGTTGCCGCACCACCCCTAAACATCCACTCTGTGCATTGCACATCCACACTGTGCACTGTGCAGTCCCCTTTTATCTAAGACACCCGTCCTATATACTTTTCAATCTCCCCAGCGCAAAGAAAGCAATATAAGCACAGGTTAGGATCTGCACAGATAACCCTGAGTTAACGGTCACTACTCTTACTTTCGACCTGTGATGGGCTGTGGATCACTGAGGGTCCCTGTTAGTCAAGTGACCACCATCGGGATTTTTTTAATGTACCAGGGGTCACTGCTTCAGGATGAAACTTGTGTACTTGTCCCACATGGGAGAGTTCCTTGTCTCATTGGAGCAAACGGAGCTAGGGCCTGATTGACTGCTGCCTACCTTAAAAGCGCCAGGCAAGGCTGCCGCACCATCCCTAAACATCCACACTGTGCAGTGTGTAGCTTCCACGTTATGTCCACAGACTTCCCATTAACTCAGTGTACCGGTTTATAATGTTATGCCGTAACTATTATTTTATTTGTTTACTTTCTCTTTCAGGTTACTCTATCGGGTAGCTTATAGATAAAGTATTATAGAATGTGACTTTTCCTTTCCAGTGTTTCCTATAAAATTTCCATGTCAGTTTTTCCATGCTGCATGGTGGTTTTTCTCACTTTTTCCTGGAGGGTTTGGTGGTGGGGGGAGCCTTCTTGCTTTACTATCCTTATCCTTCAACATGTAGAGTTAGATCTTGTAGTCATAGTTTTCTCTAACAAGCAGCCTCGAAAGGACCATAAGGTCTGTTGCTGTTTGCTTTCCTGTGTGTATTCCTGTGTGTATTCCCATGCGGGACAAGCACACAAGTCACCTCCTGAAGCAGTGACCCCTAGTACAGTACTTTAAAAAAGTCCCGATGGTGGCCACTTAACTAACAGGGACCCTCAGTGATCCACAGCCCATCACAGGTCGAAAGTATGAGCAGTGACCGTTAACTCAGGGCTATCTGTGCATATCCTAGTCTGTGCATATACTATATTTGCATTTAATAAACTGATCCAGGCTCTAAAAAAAATAAAACGAAATAAAATAAAAAATTATACATACACAAGTGTTTTATTCAGAGGTAAGCATATTAAGCTGGGGGTTAGACGACAAATACTTACCCAGGCGACCTTTAAAGGTTTGTACTGTATTACCATTTACTACATTGGAGGGCAATTTATTCCATATACTTACAACTCTATTGAAGAAGAAATGCTTAGTTCCATGCGACTAGAATCGTTTGCCAATTATTTTATGCCCATTGAATCTAGCATAATTCGAGTGATCAACTGTGAAGTATTTATCGACAGCCATGTTATCATGTCCTTTGAATATTTTGAACACTTGAATTAAAACTCCTCGTGTCCTCCGTTTTGTAAGGGTAAATAGATTCAGGGCTTCTATACGTTCCTCATACTGTTTATTTCTCAGTCTAGGTATCATTTTTGTCATCCTTCGCTGCACTCTTTCAAGCTTTTCCATATCCTTTTTACAATACGGTGACCAAACCTGAAAGCAATACTCCAAGTGCGGGAGTACTAAGGATTAAACAAAGTGAGGACGATATTATCTGATTAATATTCAAATGCTCTGCCTATGAATCCAATCAATTTATTGGCTTTTTTCACAGCTTCTGTACATTGCTTGCTGTTTCAAATCGTTTGTTATTATAACTCCTAAGTCTTTTTCATGGTTTACCCTATCAACTTGGACTGTTTATTCTGGTAATGCATCCATGACAGGTGTATAAATAATCACAACTGTGGCGTAGGGGACAAAAGATAACTTTCCTGTTGAATTTCACTTTCTATTTCTAACATCACGTCTTAGTTGTCACTGCAGGTATTACCACTCTCACGAATAAAAACATACTTGATATTGTATACAGTCTATGACTAGACAGTTTTGGTGAACTGAGAGAAATCCTTGGTGTCGGAGTGTTTAACAGTGTCATGAATACCCCTTTCAACTTAATAGTCAACTTTGACACTTTACTCAGGTAAATACTAAGTGAATTTACTTAAGAGGGATAAATCCTAATAATCAAAAAGAAATACTGAAACTTAATGGAAGGTATCAAAGATTTGCAGGGAACATTACTGAATACAAAAGTCATACTACCAATCAAAACGTTCGTTTCAGTAATCTCAAATGGTCCTTTCATACACCACCTGCCCCAAAGTCCTGTCCTCCATTTGCACCTCAAACCTGGTCATGTAAGGCTGCCAACTACTTACTACTACAGCCCCTAAAATTTAAGGGCTATTGTTTATCTTTCTATGTTCCAATGAAGATATCTGAAGTCTTTGGAAAACAATACAGAAATATATTATACACACACACACACACACACACACACACACACACACACACACACTACAGCATGCAATCCATCTATCTATCTATCTATCTATCTATAGCCCGACGCCCTAATCCCGCAAAGGGTGGCTGCAGACAAAACGCCTCCAAGTCACTCTGTCACCCACCATTTGACTCCCCTCCCCCCAACTCACCCTCCCCTCCCTCATATACCTCTCAACTCCATCCCTCCACCTCATCCTTGGTCTACCCCTCCCTCTCCCTCCCTCCACCTCACCTACATACACCCTCTTAGCCAGTCTTTCATTCTCCATTCTCTCCACATGTCCAAACCACCTCAGTGTATTTCTCCTAATCTTTTCAACCACATCCACATCTACCCCACAACGTTCCTTCACTTCTTCATTCGTCAACCTGTCCTTCCACGTCACTCCACATGCTCCTCTCAAGTAACTCATTTCCACTGCTCTCACTCTTGACTTGTTCCCCTCTTGCAAGGTCCACGCCTCGCTTCCATACGTCAGGGTAGGGATCACAATACCATCATGCAGTGACTTCTTAACTTCCATACTCACCTCCCTATTTCTCATCACTGCTTTCAGTGTACCAACAACCTTTCTTCCCTGCTGTACCCTTTCACGTACTTCATCCCCCAAAGTTCCATCCTTACTCATCACACTACCCAAGTACTTGAATGCACTCACATTCTCCATATCCTCACCATCCAACCTCACTGCACACTCTGTGACTTCATTCCTCTCAAACACCATAACTTTACTTTTGTTTACATTAACTTTCAGCTTCCTCCTCCTCCTACACACTGTCCCAAATTCATTCACCAAACCTTGCAACTCCCATTCATCTTCACTCAACAATACTGTATCATCAGCAAAGAGCAACACCGGAATCTTCCAAATCTCACCCTCATTCATTAGAGCCACCCCCACATCCACTGCCCTACCTTGCACCTCCTTTACAACCCCATCCATATATATATTAAACAGCCATGGAGACATCACACACCCCTGTTTCAGTCCCACATTGAGATCAAAGAACTCACTCAGCTCACCATCCACTCGCACCGTAGCCCTAGCTCCCTCGTACATACTCTTCACAGCACTCAACAATTTCCCCTCCACTCCATATATTCTTAATACCTTCCACATACCTTGCCTATCTATTCTGTCATAAGCTTTCTCCAAGTCCATGAAGGCAGCATACACTTTCCTTCCCTTCTCTAGATACTTCTCCACTAAACATCTTAGAACAAATATCTGATCTACACACCCTTTTCCCTTCCTAAATCCCCCTTGTTCTTCTCCAACTAGCTCCTCTGTCATATGCCTAACCCTATCAATGAGTATTTTACCATATATTTTACCAGTCACACTAAGAAGGCAAATACCCCTATGGTTACCACATACTTCTCTCTCCCCTTTTCCTTTGTACAGAGGGACAATTATACCTGATTTCCAGTCCTCTGGAACCCTTCCCTCTTCCCAAGCCAATCTACACAACTTCCATATCCACTCCACAACAATCTCACCCCCATACCTAAGCATTTCACCACACACTCCATCAATTCCTGGGGCCTTTCCCAGCTTAATCTTCTTCATCGCTTCCACTACTTCCGACCTACTGATCTCTTCCTCCCTCCTCTCATCTCTTCTTCTCCCAGCCATTCCCCAACCATTTATACTCACACTGCTCTCACTCTCTACATTCAACAAATCCTCAAAGTGCTCCTTCCATCTCCTCAATTTCTCTCTCTTCTCCACCAACAATCTATTATTCCTATCTTTCACTCCCCTACTATTTCCCCTTTCACACTGCCTTACTTTCTTTACCTCCTTCCAAAACAATTTCTTACTCTCCCTCCATTTCACACTCAGATTCCTCCCAAACTCTTATTCCACTTTCTTCTTACTCTCCTTCACCAGTCTCTTAACCTCCCTTCTCCTGCTCACATATACCTCTCTCTTCTCTCTCTCATCTTCTCCCCTACCTCTACTCGCCAACCATTCACCATATGCCTTCTTCTTTTGTTCCACAGCTCGTTTCACCTCATCATTCCACCATGCTGTCCCTTGCACACCCTTGCATCTCCTCCTCACTCCACAAACCGCCTCACACGCTCCGCTTATCTCTTCCGTGAATATCTTACATACGTCTTCCACCCCTTCCATCTGCTCTAGCTCATACCTTCCCAATCTTTCTTCCACTATGCTCTTATACTCTGTCATTTTCTCACTATCTTGCAATTTCTCCACTCTTCTCACAGGAGCTGCTTCCTCCTGTCTTCCCCTTCGTCTCCTCAACCACTTTCTTTGCAGCTCTACCTTGGCCATCACTAAGTGATGGTCCGAGACTCCATTCCCCCACCCTCTCCACACCCTTGCATCCAACACTTGTCTTCTCATTCGCTCATCCACACACACGTAGTCTATCACTGCCTTTCGTTCAACAAGTTCACCATCCATCCTCCTCATTACTCTCCATGTATACCGGTGGATCATCTTATGACGAAAGTAGGTGTTGGCTATTGCCAACCCCTTACCAGCACAGATGTCCACCAAAGCACTACCATTCCCATCTACTTCAGCTGGCACACCCCACTGACCAATCACTCCATCCACTCGTACATTCCCAACTTTGCCATTCATGTCTCCAATCAACAGCACTCTCTCGCTCCTCTCAAACTTGTCCATACATGCTTCTACTCTCGCCCAAAACTCATCTTTCACTCTTGCCACTCGATCCTCTGTTGGAGCATACACACATACAATCGCCCATGCTTGTATACCTACTTTCATCCTCACCCATACAATCCTTGCACCCACTGTTCCATACTCTCTTATATTCTCCTTCCACTTCTTGCTTATCATCAGACATACTCCCTCTCTTGCCCTCTCATTCTCACTGACTCCCGCACATATACCTACACCGTATTCCCATTCTCTCATCCTTTCACCTTTCCATTTAGTTTCAGTCAATCCACATATATCCACTTTTGCATCCTCAAGCACCTGGACAATCTCTCTCTCTTTCACTTCATCATTCACTCCTCTCACATTCCATGTTCCCACCCTCAGAATGTCCTTTGTCCGTTCCTTAGTCGTCAACGTATGGTCCGTCCGGGTCCGATGCGCTTTATTTGCTTTTTTAGTTAGTTCTTTTTACGGGGTGGGGCACTAACCCACCACCAACCCTTTTAGTCGCCTCGTACGACAAGCAGGGATACTGGGGGAGTATTCTTGAAACCCCCCTACCCCCAGGGGGTGATCTCTATCCAACATTGGCGAGGAACACCCACTTCGCCACTCAATGTATTCTCGTTGATGAGGCTGCATGGTATCGCTTTTGCTAGTTTATTTTGTATATGGCTCGGTAATATTCCCTTGTACTGTGTCTGCATGCAATGTCAAAACTGGAGGCAAGTAACATGCAAAAGAATATTCCATGTATTTAATTGTTTTAGTGGGAAACAGGATGATGATGAAGATGATGATGATAATGACGATAATTTGAATAAGATTACAATGCAACTGAGAGAATAAATTGGTCAGAAGAAGACATAAAAATACGGTCCTCTCTCTATGGGAATGTGATTTTTGGTGGGAGTGTGTGCAATGACGACACCCAATGAACTACGGACGGGTGTGGCCTGCCCTACACTCAACAAACATGTACAGAAAATGGACTTGAACGACGTTCATGCATATTTTTCGGCATATCTGGTAATTCTAAGTAGCGACAAATTCAAGGTAATGCCATAATATTGTACAGTAATGGGTGGAAGAACAGAGAATAATATGTAGTTATTAAAAAAGGATATACAATATATAAGTCGTAAGCAAAAGTTTCGTCCTCTGCTCCAGAATGTACTCATGCACACGGCGAGAGTAAATATGCATTTTTCTTCTGCCTGTACGATACCGAACCCACAAACAACCCTAATCACAGCATCCTTCCGTTCGATGTCGGGTTAACAAACTCTCTTAACTAGATGTTTACATATATATTCTCAGCATACCAACACAGTGTCATCATATTTCACAGCACGGTAGTCCGCGGAGAAAGTGGCAACCTCCTTACACGGCCCATTCACCAACTTTACGAGCCAAGATTCAATGAGATTTGCTAAAGTTTCTTCAAGGATCGCTCCATACCCGTTGACTGAGGGAAAAAATAGTGAAGGCAAACCTGTAGCTCCCCCCAAACAAGTGAATAAAATTAGCCGTAGCCCCATTATTTTACACGCATCAAAACTGAAATTCATGATCCCACTCCGGTCTTCTATTTTTATTATAATAATCAATACCAATTTTTTCTTTTCCCTATTTTCCCTCTCCCCCTCGCTCAGTGGTCTTGCACAGATTAAATCCACTGCCGTTATAGCACAGGTCTTCGGCATCCGCACGCAACCAAGCCTACAATCTAATCGTTTACATTTTGTCTTTACTGAATCAAAGCTGCACAGTGGCGAGCGATGCAGGGGCATGGAGAATTGGGTCATAAAACTTCCTCTCAGGCTCTGATTTGGACACTCAAAATTGGAGATCAGAGGAACAGGTTTGTCGAGGGCATTTTTTTTTTCTCTCTCTCTCTCGTACTATGCCGCTTCTCTCTTTTGTACTTTTTTTTAGAAGGAGGTAAACGGCTCATAGTTGTCCGACTTATCAATCATGTCAGTGGCCGATCATCCCACGGTAAGTTCCGGTGGTGAAATGGCAGTCGTGGTGCTGGGAGAGTTGTTTTGGTAGCCCCGTGTTCACCTTAATGTCTTGATTGGATGCGTTGAGTTGCTAGTGGAAGATACTGGTATGCTAATTTTGGGAACTCTAGTCATGGTAGTTGTGGTTGTAATGATGATGGTATTGGTAAATGATGGTAGTTTCTCCAGTCCTAAGTTCAATATAATGTCTTTTTTGGGTGAGTTGAGTTGCTGGTGGGAGATTAATACCTGCGGTGGTGGTTGTGAGGGTAGTTGTGGTTCTGGTGATGCAGGTGTTGTAGTATGGTTGTTGTTTTAGCAGTCTCTTGCTCACCGTAATGTCTTGTGTGAGTAGGCTGAGTTCTTCTTGGGAAATATTGGTATCTGTAGTAGTTGTAGAAGTGGCAGTTATGACTCTGATGGTATGAGAAGATGTGGTAATTTCGTCAGTTCCGTATTCGCTGTAATGTCTTGGTTGGATGGGTTGAGTTCCTTGTGCGAGAGATATTGGTACTTGCTGCAGGGACAGTAATAATGACAGAGGTTGTGGCTGTGGTGGTGTTGGTGGTATTGGTTGTGATGGTGGTGGGTACTGGGATGATGGTAGCCGTGACAATGGGGGTAATGCCGCTGAAGTAGTTGAGGCGTTAGAATGTTGCAGTTGTAGGAAGTTTTCATTTGTAGATGTAGTGGTCTTGGTAAATGAGACTGTTGTCAGTCATTACCTTCATCTTAACCACCACTATACCCGAGGGAGGAAAGATCCAGAACCATTGAAGAAAGGAAAATATTTTTGGAAAATTATCAGCGTCAGGAAAAAAAAAAATAAGTACTGCATCCATTTGCTCACCATTCAAGCCTTCAAAATACTCGGCTCCAGCAAATGTTTCTGGTTCCAAGCCACAGACGCAACCATTAACCCCTTCAATCCGATGACGTACTTTATTTTCGCTACATCCAATTTAATTCTACTTAGGAAAGATCTCTTGTGCAGAAGGGGTTAATGAAAGCTGTATCTAACTCGTCCAGATCGAAAAATCTCTCCAAAGCTGAATAAAATTGTCTTTATTAATGGGAAAACAGAGGGGGGCCACCTTTATCAAATCAATCTTCATACATACTTCACGCATCATTTGTCAGTTTTTGTGCTTCCCCATCGTCTATACTTTAGTTTGCGTTCTGGTTGCCAGATTTAATTTTGCGTTCTGGTTGATTGTGGTGGTGCTGGAAACTGTGACTGTGATAAGAGTGTTTCTGGGCTTGTTACCAGTAGCTGGGATTTGTTTGAGGTTGGTAATTATGGCTCTTGTGTTGTGCTCAAGCTCTGAATGATGAATTGAGATGAGGACCATTATACGTGTAAACTAGAAAGAAGCAAATGTTGGAAGCCAGAAACCTCTAGGGAACTTTGACAATATCTGTTCTACGTTGTTTTTCTATGTGTTACTACTTTTGGATCTTGCCCATTCCATGCACAACGGTAGAAGTAGATTTAGAATTATGATAGTGTTATTATGTGTGTCCTGGTATTATGTGTGACTGTAGTTGTACTAGTGTCTTGTTCTTCTGAAAATGTCAACTGGAGTAATGAAAGTGAAAAGTGATAAAGGTGATGACTGTAATGTTGGATGCTGGGTAAGGCAGATACTGTGGCAATCGTGACAAAGAGTCGATGAGAAAACCTGATTTCAGTTATTTTCTAACCTATGTATGAAAAGGGTTAGTGGGTGAAGAATCCATTTGCTATGCTGGTTTTAGTCATTTAAGATTGATCAGTAGTATTATGGGTAGGTTACGAAAGAGCGGTTTGGTCGCTTTTCTGGTACTGGCTTAGATGATCCAGTCTTGGATGGTGTAATTCATGGCAGCATTTGCGAGAGATGCCTGTCGCTGTGGTAAGGATGATGGCTGACAGTAGAAATGATATAAAGTGCAGAATCTATAGGAAAAACATACTAGTAGTCATGGAAACAGTGACAAAAAGGGTGTGGGTGCCGGGGTTTACTGTAACGGCACTGGCTGTGTTGCAGATTACAGCCGTAGTAGCCTAATGCATAGAATGTGGTAAAAGATCTCGATAGCTGCGATGGTTATGATGGGGAAGACTGTGATTTCAGGAGCGTAATGCCAGGGCTGGTGGTGAGAAATGTTGGTAGTTGTGGTATTGGTGGTTTTGCTGATAGTGGTCCTTTGGCGGCCCGGTCTGTTAGAGTCCTAGTTCATGCCTTATATGTCGTGGTACTGTGGATTGAGTCACCAGTGGAGAAAGAAGGGGAAAAATTTGAATAAAATGAAGAAGGAACAAAGACAGAAGAGAAGAACCGGCTGGAGAAAGAAAAGGATATGAAGAGAGAGAGAGAGAGAGAGAGAGAGAGAGAGAGAGAGAGAGAGAGAGAGAGAGAGAGGGGCAAAACGAATAACAGAAGTTTATGGGACACAGGGAAATCTGAAACAGTCAATGACGGTTGCTCCTGTAGTTAATGAATCCTGGAAATACTTGGATGTACTGAATAACAAGTAGATTATGAATATTATTCTCATAAACTAAGCCTCCTCTTAATAGGGAACGCCAACTTCTGAGTTGAGTTTACTTCGGCATTATTCATCTCTAGACGTGTATATGCCACGTCACGATATATATATATATATATATATATATATATATATATATATATATATATATATATATATATATATATATATATATATATATATATATATATATATAAGTAGCCTACGACTCACCGTTTTTAACAGTACTGATTTACATGCATGCTTTATATTTGCGGTTAATATATACGTATTTTCCCCCTCAATATTCTGACTGTCGTGCTGGGAGGGCATTGTGGTCAGGGTGGCAGCACCATCAGTGCACACCCGGTCCAACCTTGATGGCTTCGTGATGGCAGGGGATTCTTGTGGTCGCAACGGTCTACGTAGCTTGTTATCGGAAGGATGGGTTAGGGAGGACACCGATGAATGTATATCTTTTCTCTTGTTTGTTTCATCAATGTTGTGGTGAGTTGTGTGCAAGGAATCTCATTTTTTTTCTGTATCTGTTGTGGTTTGTTTGATTTAATGTTGTGCTTTTTGTACTACCTGTGTGTGTGTGTGTGTGTGTGTGTGTGTGTTTTGCATAGCGCCGCACAAAAGATTTAGTAGGTTTTTGTGTGTATAAATATGTGTGTTCGGTGGTTTATGTGATTCGGAATTTGTTCGCATTTACTGAGCGGTTTGAGTTATTAATAATTTTTGTATTATGTATGTTTTAGGATGTCCGGATTTTTTTTTTTTTTGGGGGGGGAGGGAGGTATTATCTGGGTTTTAAGGTGTCCAGATGACTTAAATTTCTTTTTGTATATATAATTTCTACCAGTGGTAATCGAAACAATTTAGAGTTTGCACGTTTCTGTATTATTTGTGTATTGGTTGTCTGGGTGATTTGGTGTTCGTTTTTTATTTTGTACCTTTGCATAGTTGAATGGTTGAGTGGTTTCCCTGTTTTTGTTTTAACAGTGTGTATTTGGAGGTGAGTGAGTTTGAGTTTGTTTTGGTTGTATAAAATGTATACTGAGTTGTCAGAAAGATTTTAAATATGTTCCTGTTTGTATAATTTGTGTGCTGGGTTCTGTGTGTGATTCAGTTTCTTTTTCTTTGCACTGTTTGTATAAAGGGTTGCTTGGGTGATTTACGAGCATATCTTTTAGGTCATTTGTGGTTTGGGTAGCCTAAGCGATTTTGAAATTCTCCTTGTTTATTTGTTGGTTTAGTTGCTTTTTCCGAGTAATACTTATTATTGTGATCTTTGTTTACTGTTTTATTTTTTCCAGGTTTGCCTGAGTCGTACAGAATCTAGCCTTGTTTGTTTATTTACTGGTATGAGGGATATTGATCTATCCTTGTTTGTTGATTGGTTAACTGGTTTGCGTGATCGACTGTTTGGCCTGATAATTGGACGATTGGCCTAATAGTATGTCGAGCGATTTTTTTTTTTTTTTATGCTGTGCTTGTTTGGTTGGTTTCTTACGTTGGTTTCTTTGACTGAAAATTCGGTCTCTACTTCATTTTTGCAGG
Source organism: Coenobita brevimanus (assembly GCF_032717465.1). NCBI lineage: Eukaryota > Metazoa > Arthropoda > Malacostraca > Decapoda > Coenobitidae > Coenobita > Coenobita brevimanus. Next base: position 14,302,739 of record NC_137004.1, on the reverse strand, counting down.
TTTCTCGGAGTGGTTTGGTCTCCTCCTCTTTGTTTGTTAGTTTCTCTCTCAGTGACTTGACTAGGTTGCTCCTTGTTTGGTAGACGGTTCGATTGATAATTTGTCTGACCTCGTTTCACTTTAGAGCAGTTTGTCTCAGTAATTACAGAGTCTGTCCCTGTCCGTCTGTTGGCTGGTTACTGGGTTTGTCTGAGCTCGCTTTTGTTTACATCTTATTTGTTCTTTTTTTTTTTTTCCGAGTGATATTTTGCCTGGTCTCGTTCGTTGGCTGATTTGCTATAGTGATATTTCATACATTTTAGTTCATTTGCTTGTTTGTTTGGTTGTCTGAGCAATATCGGGTCTTCTGTCCCACCTTGTTTGTTGCTGGTAAGTTGACGGGTCGGAGCAATGTTTTCTTTATACTTGTTTGATCATTGGTTTATTTAGGTGTAATATTGTCCATTCTCTTTTTGCCTGTTTGTTTACTGGCTTGTCTGTACGCTGATATGTCTGTTTTTGCCTGTTACATAATGGTTGACTTGGCTGACTGATGATCCACGTATTTGTTTCCTCTGGGTTATGTTCACTGGTTCAAACATGAGGCCATACTCTCGAAAGCTTATGAAGTTCACTAGCACCTCATTTTAGCTATTTATTTTGCAAAGTATACCTTACTGTCCTCTTTTATTCTTTTCGCATTTATTTATTTTTTTTCTTACTAGCATATATATCTGCAATACTATACAAAAGATTTTCACGTCCCAAATCCACACATAAACTAGTCATGGCACACACTATGGGGCCTCCAGTCCATGATAATACGATCATTGGGTCTGAAGTTTCTTCGGCCTAGCAAACTTTCTAGCACACTTTTGTCTGTGTACTTCACACTGATCTTCTTATATCTTATACTATATATACCTATTTTATATGTCATAGTTTGCAATAATAATAGTAAAACGAGAGACTATACTGCTTTTACTATAATTTTGCCTATAAATGTCATCTCTCCATACTGAATGCTGAGCTATAAAAAGAGATTAATACTAATGTATAATATTATGCTAGTCACAAAAAAGTTCTATGGAAAAGATGTGGAGCTGTAGCATTGTCTCTTTCCGCCACTGAGCTAAATAAACTGCAAAGCGACGAACATCTGGACCAGGTTAGAGTAAAAAGAGACTTGCAACGTACCAAATACAGAAATGTATCATTCAGAGCTGCTAGAAAGCCTCCCCAGCAAACTAGGTAAGGCAGCCGGTAAATCCCGATGGAGTTCAGGGATTAAAATCTAACCCCTTCAGTGTGATGACGTCTTTATTTACTTAGTTCTGGTTACCTACGCACGATTTTCCTGACTGAAGGGATTTATGATGGCCTCCTCTAACCCTTTTGCGTCGATGGCGATTTTTCTGGATAAATCCCACTACCGACAGAAAATCTTACTTAGCTTGGGGGGGGGGGAGGATGCTACTGTAATAGTGATTGTACATGGTGGGAAAAAAAAATAATGAGTGAGGAGTGAAGGAAGTAATTCATCTTCTATCTCCTCCTCCCTGATTCATAATAGTTAGTAAATGCTAAATCCTTTCACCACAGACATCTCCCCAAGGCCACATGTAATTGTCTGGTCGGTGCAAGAAAATATTTAAGACGGGTGTGTAATGGAGGGGTTAGTGAAGGGTTCTCTATCCCTTTCAAAATCAAGCTAAATAAGAGGGTCCACTTAGCAAGTTCAGTACACGCATCATGCAATTATTGGTCTAAGACTAAAAAATGCCCTGTGACCTTGTCCCTAGGCTGATTGTTCTCAAAATCCAGTTATCTCATCCTTGCCTGACCTTCAGCCCTTCCACCAAGTGTGGTTCACAACGAATCAAAACTGAGCTGCCTTTACCCTATAATCTTGACCACTGACCAAATTCTCTGTCTTAATCTGTTCATTTACAGATGACCCTCAGCTCTTCGACCAAGACTGGTCCAAATAAAATAAAAATCATTTTTGTTATATGGTCGAACCTTTAACCTCGCCCTGTGAACTTGACTTTTGAATGTTTTCAAATGGAATCAGTTCGTCCTTGATGTACCCGCTTCTCGTTCACCAGGTTACGTTTATCAGATTAATACTGCTTAATCTTTGTCATGTTATCTTCATCTTTAATGTATTTTTCTAAGGAAAAAATATACTGACCATCATTTCATCCATCTTGTTTCATTAAAATCTGATCAGATTGCTTCACCTACGTTGTTCTCAGTCAGACAGACAGACAAAGCGAAATAATACACTCACCGAGCTACTACGCGTGATGGTATATCAAAGCCGATTGGCGACAGTAGGAATAAATATCGGCGACGTAATCTTATCAGAACATTGAAAGAACGTTGTCACCGCCTCGAAGTTCTGATTAGCTTGGTTGTTTTCAGAGCTCGGTTGTACATGGCGGTAGGAAGATGGAAAACACAGCGACGCAGCTCTGGAGCTTTGATCTTGACCTGTAACCTTATCTTTGGATCGATTTATACCATCTATACCACTTTTTCCTATGTACAGACACACAGTGTATGTGCAAAATTTTATCTAAATTTCATAAGACATGAGATAACGCCGCACTCTGTACTTAGGGCGTGACGTCGTTTGATTAGTAAGAAAAAAAAAATCCCTTTTTCCTCTCCCTAGCACAAAGTATGTGCGAAATTTGGTCCAAATTCATAAGATACCGCCACACCTTGAACTCTGACCGTCACACGCGTCCTATTACCATAACCTTCTATCAATCCACCAAACTTGAATTGCATCTTCCAATCCCTACACAATCTTTGAGAGAGTTTTGTCACAATTTTAGTCAGGCCCTCATGAGATAACGTCACACCCTGGGTTCTGAGTTTGACCTATGACCTTTGAATTCTAACCTATCGGCATAAAAATCGACGTTTCTTCTCAGACTTACAAACAAGGTATGTGCAACTTATGAACAAGATTGGATTTGGCACTGAGGTGATGTTCTGTTAACACAGATATATACATACATTGTATATATCTATGTTAATAGATATCTATGTCAGTAGATACGCCTGAGGCGTCGCCAATAAAAACAGCTGTTTGTAGTCCCGGAAAGGTGGTAACTGTAGCAGTAGTAGCCTTGTTAGCTTAAGCTTTCAAAGCGGTTGGTAGTAGCAAGAATTTTGGTTGGCTCTGGTGGCAGTAAATGGCTGTTGATCGGCCTGGTGGTGATGAGTTTTTGAAGGTGCTGGTAGATGTGGCGTGAGTGTTGGTAAAATGACACTGTGAAGACGCTGATGCTGTAAAGATGCTGCTGATGCTGATGCGTTGATAGTGTTGATAAGATGATGCTGTGCAGTTGCGAGGGGTATGATGCTGTAAAAATGTTCATGGATGTGACATCACGAATGGTGGTACAATGAAAATATTAAGATTCGGGTAAAATGATGATATGAGAATACTGGTGTGAAGACAATGCTCTGAAATGTTGGTAAAACGGAGTTGTGAGCATGTTAATGGTTTTGACAGAAAGGGTGTTGGTGAAAGGATCCTGTGAAAAAAATTGGCAAGACGTAGAAATAAAGATGTAAGTGATTGTAACAGACAAGGGTGTTGGTTAGAGGATGCTGTGAAGACGTTGGTAAGACGTAAATGTGAAAAGAATGGTGGATGTGACAGAGAGGGAGTAATGGGATGTTGTGAAGATGTTGGTAAGGTACCGTTAAAATGTTGGTGAGCTGACGCTGTGAAGATGCTTATGGATGTGACTGACAAGAGTGTTGGTAAAACTGTGTTAATATATTGCCCAAATAGCACTGTGAACTTGATGGATAGTGCTTTGAAAGTGATGATTAGATGATGCTGTGAAGATGCTGAGAGGTGTGACAAATAAGGGTGTTGGTAAGATGATGCAGTGAAGATGGTGAGATGATAATGCTGCGAAGATGATGTTGAGATCATGATGCTGTGAAGATGCTGGTGAGATGAACCTGTAAAGATGTTGGTAAGTTGAAGCTGTGAAGATGCTGGTGAATGATGATGATGTGAAGATGTTGTTAAAATAATGCTCTGAACATGTTGATAAAGATGTTGACTAAATGGTGCTGTGAAGACGTTGGTAAGATGGTAAGATGAAGCTGTGCAGATGTCTGTTGTTGGGTGACAGGGGTGCTGGTAAGACGGTAATGGTGGCAAGTGGAGGTGTAGGACAGTCGTGGGGTGATGGTGGTGGCCGGGAGTGGTAATAGGCTGACTGTGAATAATGATAGCTGATGGAGATGAACTGTGGTGGATGGTAGGATTGGCCCCAGCAATTGCAAGGTATGGTGTTGAAGATAGATGGTTCATAATGCAAGATGGAGGAGATTGTGGTTGACAGTGAGGGTGCTTGTGGCTGTACGTTCTGATGCTCGTGGTAGGCAGGTGGAATGTTGGTAGATATCAGCTGTAGTTTTTTCCTTGTCCTTAACAGGAGGTTGACTGTGGCAATACGAACTGGAGGTAAATTTAAGTGACGGTGGTAATGTTGGCAAGAATGGTGGCCATGGTAGACGTAGTGGTGGTTGTAGGCAGCTGAAAAGGTGGTAGATGCTGGCAGCAGTCCATACCATGTTCATCATAAAAGGCAGATGTTGGCAGTATGAAGTGCAGGTAGATGCAGGTGATGGCGGTAGTGTCGGTGGGTGTGACATGCTGAACGTGGTAAATGATGTGGAGGCAGAGTTAAGCGATGGTGAAAATTCTAGTGTCTGTGGGTATATGTTATGGTAGTCATGGTAAGCAGCTGGACTATTGGCAGCAGAATTTTCTAGTCCTTGGCAGGAGGCTGACCATGGATGTATAATGTAGAGGTCGTTTAAGGTGATGGCGGCAATGTCACTGTTCGTGGTAGCAGGAATATAAGTAGTAGTCCTTCTTGCCTTTTCAAGTGAAGCTGGCTGAGGTTGCAGGTGCAGGAGTGAGTTGTAGATGTTGATAGTGGTAGAATGAGATAAGAGCAGTTATGGATGACCTTGTGGCTGTGGTACTTAAAACAGGAACATTGGCAGTAGTCCTTCTTGTTTGTAACAGGTAACACCGACTGTGGTAAGAACCTGATAAGGTAATAATGGATGACAAGAGCGAAGTTGGTTTTCCTGTTTGTGTAAGTTATGGCTGAACTGGTGGTTATGGTAGGTGACTTTTACACTAGCCTTAAATGAGACAGATCTGTAGTAGGTATTCAATACAGATGGTGGAAATTAGCACCGTAATGGTGAAATGTGAAGAAGTGTGGCACATTAGAGGACTGCTTATCCTTAGAATAGATTGCCTATGGTCGAGCACTTAAAAAAGAGTTCACCTTGTCGTTGGCAGACGAAGGTTGCAGTGGCAGCAGGTTAATAAAGCAGACTCATGCCATAATGGTACCAGTAGTAGTAGCAGTAGTGGTAGTAGTCCTCCTTGTTCTTAACAGGTGATGGTGGAGTAGAGGCAAGGAATGGCAGTGGTAGTCGAGGTGGTCTTAGTGCTTACGGTAGGTAACAGGAAAGCAATATGTGGTTGTAGTCCTTCCCTGTGGCAATCAACCACTTCACAGCGATAACGTATTATTCACTTAGTTTTACATCCACCAAACGGGTTTATGCAGCTGAAGGAAGACATTTTGGAAATGAATTAGTTTCTGTTCCCTTCACTACCAGACGTCTCTCCTAAACTAAAAAGAAAAAAAAAGGGTGGTGGTGAGACAAAACAAAGATGGCGTCGACATGTTAGCCATTTCACTGTGATGACATTTTACTTAATCTTTTTTTGCAATCGTCAGACTTTTTTTTTTCTTGAAATTAGATTGGGAGAGGTTAGTGAAGATGGAAATATTTAGCCCTTCCTTTACGAAACGTTTTTCCTGGAGGTAATAAAATCATCTGGAGGTAGTAATAAAAAAAAAAAAAAGAAAGGAGGGGGAGGCGGAATCGTATAATGAAAGTACCCTGAATCACACGGCCTTATAACCATGTATTCGGTGGGTTGGGTGGGTACTGGTGCCTAAAGTGTGGCATATGAAAGTGAGTGACACATAGGAGGACTGCTAGGCTTCAGGAAACGGACTGTCTAGCCTATGCCCAGAGTCAGAAAAAAAAAAAATACGCTGATGACTCTGATGCTGGTGGCCTTGGTGCTGTGAGAGGTAACAGGGATGGTGGTGGTCGTCCTTTTTCACTTTGAGGATTTAATTTTTATACATTATTTCTACTCTCTACAGACGATTTTATTCATGGCTAGGAGACTATCTAAAATGCAGGAGTTAGATAAAGACTCCGGATACAGATTCACTGCAGCAAGTCTCCTCTTATTTGAATAAAACCACCTAGTAATAGTGAGAATAAACTAGAAAAAGACATCATCGAAATGATTTACGGTCGCTGATGGTGGGGTTAACTGTGGTAGCAAGCAGACCGTGTAGTTTCATCTAATGGTGGTAGTTGAGATGTGGTGTATGGTAGATAACATGTACGATGGTAGCTGTGGTGGTCGAAGTGAGTTGTGTTAGACTGCAGGTACGATGGTAGTTCTGTTGGTCATGGTGATGGTCGCAGGGAACCGAAAAAGTTGTAGTTATGGTGATAACAGGAAAGATGGCAGTTGTGGTGATCGTGGCAACTGCGGTAGTCAACAACAACGGTGGTTATACTAGTACTGCAAGTGGATATGACTGGGGTAGTAGACAGATAAGGTGGTTCCAAGGTCGTGGTGATTGTGGCAGGTAACAAGGATAGTGGTGGCAGTTACTCTTCACCACAGCACTTATGGCTACTGTGAACAAGGATGATGATGAGTGTGGGTAGGTGAATTCGTTCCAGGCAGTGGTGGCAGAAGTGGGTGTCGCGGTAGCCCGGTTCTTAATTCTGCACTAACTGATGCTGTGGATGATTTAGCAACCGGTTCTACTCACACACACACACACACACACGCTCTCTCTCTCTCTCTCTCTCTCTCTCTCCAGTCCCACTTCAGGCATTAATCGCTTATTCAGCCTTTCTCCTTTCGCCCCACATGGCTGAGCCACTAGACAAAAATCACTCAAAATTTTTCCAGTTTTTTAAATGAAGTTTCCAGGCCCTTCCAAATAATCAGACCATGACTCTGACTTCGTTTGATTCTGGATTCTTGAACAAAGTTCAAGTTTGGTTAGCATTATATCCTTGTTCTTATGTTCCTAAATAGAAGAAAATTACAACCAAAGACACAAACGCCACTGCAACTGCACTGTACTTTAACCTCTTTACCACAAGGGATATTTTATAACAAGACCGTTTGCGGTAACGAAATTAAAGAATTCAAGTCCTCGTCACGTTTTTTTTTTTTTTTTCTGAGCTTCTCCCAAGTTTACTGAAATCAAATGCCACCAGCACGAATAAGATAAGACTTCAAATAATCGTGCTGGAGAAAATAAAAAAAAGTAGTACAACAATCATAAACATACACACACTACCTACCACAAGCAAACCTTCAGCCACACCTTTAAATACAAACACGATGACATTACCAAAGTACAAACACATCTGTCTAATCCTAACTCCTCAGCCAGGGAACCATGCCCCCTACCCTGTCACTACACATTTTTCAAAACTGGCCATCCTACCTAACAACTCACATGTCCTACACTTTTTTACTTGCTACCCAACCCACCCCACAAAACTCTACCTCCTACCCCACCAGTGTTCACATACAATATTCCTTTTTACCCCAGCTACTACAACTCAGTCTAATATATGTTACCTAGCTGACATCCCAAAAGAAAAACAAATACATGTCTCGCACAAACCTACAAACTTTTACCTCCTACCCTTTATATCCTACAGCATTTAGTCGGCCCAGTATACTCTGCGAATTTTCCTTTCTACCTCACCAGCAGCATAATTTACCTAATGCACACTTCCTACAAAATTTTAGCTCCTGCTTCATCACATTCTCGAACATTTTTCCTGTCCCATAAGTCTCAGTAAGCTTCACCTTCTACCTTGCACACTTTAAAAAAAATCTACTTCTAATGCACTAGTGCCTTACTTTATAGTAACAACACCTCCCCCCCAAAATGACCAGTTTTGCAGGAGAATACAGAAGACAGCCGCGTGAAAATGAACACCTACGGACTCTCGGAAGATGCGAGGCTGCCAGAGCAGAGCAAGTTATGTATTCAAATGTTCTCTTGAGTGAGGTGAGACCCTGCGCTATAGATAATGGTGCAGGTTAAGTTAGGCTATGAGCAGAGGAACGAGGTATTCCCTTGCAAATTAGCTTACCCTCAGAGTTTGTGCTAAAACTGTTGTGGATTATAACTAGGTTGGCTTCAAAACAAATTTGAATAAAAAAAAATAAATAAAGGAGGGAGGAGGAAAACCCGAAGAAAATGCTGTAAAAAAAGTAATAAAAACAGTCATGGAAATGGCTAAAGTAAAATTCATCTATCCACCGTCCAGTCCTATGAGGATCACTCAATAGAGTGGAGGCCAAGGACTAGGCTAAAAATGATAAAACTAAGGCAGAGATATACTCAGAAAGACAGCAAATATGCACACACTTAAAGCTGAAAATTGAGGAGTACACATACCTTGCAAAGCTGATCACTTGTACAATTTTTACCCTCCTCAGTACGATGGTGGTTTGTTTAGTTGTGGTTCTGCTACCTCCAGATGATTATATTCAGTTTAGGAGAGCGCTTTGTTGTGACGGGGTTTTAGAAAGCTAAACTCTTTTAACCACTTTGAAACAACTCTCTAAATTCCGCTGAAATCTTCCTGAGACAACAAGAATAAAAAAAGAAAAATGAAGGGGGGGAAAGGAAAAGTGTTATCGCAGTGAAGGAGTTACCGCCGACCCTGTAACAAACTCTATGCAAGCCAGTATTTGTATTTATAAGGTCAGTTTGGAGCCCTTTGTACTCGCTTGTCTACTGAAAGCACGAAGTTGTTCTTGTACACTGACGTACTCGACAAAATTTAATTATCCCTGGATCAATAAGATTTCCTTCATCACTTTTCTTCACGATGCATTTGTTTTTATTCACAAGCAGACAGATTTACAGTAGTCAGAATACAACCATCTCTCTCTTCTATATCAGAGTTCATAAATATAGAAAGGGAGTAATAAATAAAATAATAAGCGAGTAAATATCAATTATTCTTAGAAGTTTCACCAAAATAAAACTAATACAACCCTTTGCTTTTTGTTTCTTTGACGGCATTTTTATTTTATTTTTTTTTTTTTGTACAGACTAACTAGTTTGATATTTCTTTTGGATCTAACAACGACTCGAACCACTGTTTCTGAGAAGTGCTAAATAACAGTGTTCTCATAAGGGCATCTGATATCTATCTTGAGATCAGGATAAGAAAAAAATATATATACTTTATCGCCATATACTGCTTTTAGTCTTCGAACCACGATTATTTTTTTAAATGAATAAAATCAAGCATAAAATCAGAATCATATGATTCTGTAGTCTACTGAATGGCTCTGTACACGGCGAATGTGAAGCTTTTGTAAAATACATGTTCAAAATATATGAACAGGCAGTTTTGCTTTTGATGCAGACCCAGGATTTCGAAGATTTGAATGATGAGTGAGACGTTTATGGGGCATTTTCCTTTATTATGCTGTTTGATAGTTCTACTTACTGCTTATGCGCTGTCTTTTTTTGTTTTCGATCATCCCATATCGCATCTTTTACACTGGAATTAACGTTGGAATGATAGACGACGAGGACGACGAGGACAACGATGATGATCATCATCATCATCCTCACCCTCATCATCCTGAAAGTCGTTCTGTGTTGGTATGTAAAACCATCCATGAGTTAGACATCCACGAAAGACATTACTGGAGATAGCTGCACTCATTTGATCGTGTGTGATATTCCACAGCTAAATAAAATCAACTGGGTTTACTGAGAATAAAGCACCCAATTTCGACCCTAACAAGAGGTGGTTAATAATTATGGCTACTTTTATCAGACAATGGAGATGCATGCAATACCTGACTCCTCCTTGCCCCCTTCTTCAAAACTACTTAATAATTCCAGTGATTTCAGGGTCCCACAAAAAAAAACTTACACTGCTCGTGTGGCAATATTCTGATGGCGACATTGTGTGTGTGTGTGTGTGTGTGTGTGTGTGTGTGTGTGTGTGTGTGTGTGTGTGTGTGTGTGTGTGTGTGTGTGTGTGTGTGTGTGTGTGTGTGTGTGTGTGTGTGTGTGTGTGTGTGTGTGTGTGTGTGTGTGTGTGTGTGTGACCTCGTGTATGTACCCCTGTGTGTGCATGTGTGTTGTTGCGTACGTGTCTCTGTGAGAGTATGTCGGACCTTGTGTGTTCTTTTGCCCTTGTGTATGTGTACAAGCGTGTGCGTGTGTCTGTAACTGTACGTATGGCCATGTGTATATGCGACTGTGTGTGTGTGTTTGTGTGTGTCTGTGTTTTGTGTGTGCGTTTGCCTGTGTGTATGTGCAACCTTGTGTATGTGCCCTTGTGTGTGCGTGTTTGTATGCACGCACACATGACTAAGTGTACAAGCAATCTCCTGTGTGCGTGTGCTTTTGTGTAAGTGTACATGTGTACGCACGAGTCTTTGAACGTACGTGTGGTTATGTTCATATTCAACCTGTGTACGTTTATGTACGTAAACCCGTGTGTATATGTGACCTCTTGTGTATACCTATGTGTGTGTATATTTACATGTGTGCTTGTGAGTGCATTTTTTACCTGTGTGTGTGTGTGTGTGTGTGTGTGTGTGTGTGTGTGTGTGTGTGTGTGTGTGTGTGTGTGTGTGTGTGTGTGTGTGTGTGTGTGTGTGTGTGCGTGCGCACGCGCGCACTTTTGTATGCATACATGTAAGTACGTGTGTCTGGAAGTGTATGTGTGTCCATGTGTATATGCGACCTAGTGTGTCCTTGTGTGTTCATGCGACCTCGTATGTGTGTCCTCGTGTGTATGTGCGACTTCGTGTGTGCGCTCTTGTTTGTGTACGTGTGTACGTACCAACGAGTTGCGTGCTTTCGTGTGTTGCCCTCGGATTTTACCCCTTGGGCAGGACAACTCGTGTGACCCTCTCAAGGTAGCATGCCCTCCTCTATCCCCCTCCCTCCCCCTTCCCCTCCTCCCTCCACTCTCTCATTATCTCCATCTCTTGCTTCACCCCCTCTTCTCCACCTACTTCACTTTTTTGCCTTCTCTTCGCCCTTGTCTTTTCCTTTTTTCCTCCATTATACTTAATCTTTCTGTCCTCATTTCCTTTATATCTACATAAATTCTTCCTCTCTCTTCTTTTCCGTCTATATTACTGTTTTGTCCCCCTTTTCTTCATCCCACTCTTTTCTCATCTCTCCCTTTTCCCTGACTCTCTCTCTCTCTCTTCTTCTTCTTCTGCCTTGCTCCTTTTTCATTTTTTGTTCCTCTTCTTTCCTTTTCAGGTTTGTAATGCTGATCAATCTTTCTTTCTCTTCATCTCCTGCTACATCTCTCCTCGCCTCTTTTTCTTCATTCTCTTTTCTTCTTCATCTCTTCTCACTCCCTTTACATCTTCCACAACCTTAGCCTCTTCCCTCTTTCACCACTTATCTGTCTTTCAGTACCTCATATATTCTTCACCACTTCTTCTGGTCCTTCTTTTTCTCTTCCATCCAATTATTTCACCTGCTTTCTGCTTGTCACACTCCCTTTCTTTTCCACCCTCCTTCACTCCACTTTCCATTCCTTAACCCTTCCTCGTTTCCACCCTTTTCTTTGGTTTCATTGTTCCCCATTTCTTTTGCCTCCTGTGTGCTCTCCTTCATCTTCCTACTTTCTCCTTTCTATTGCTTTCTTATCCAGCCCCTCCTCGTCTCTTCAGTGACTCCGGTGTAATAATCCTGTCTTCTCATCTCTCTTCTTCCCTTCTTCCCTCTTCATTTCCTAGCTACTTATAATCTCTGATGTTCTCCATCTCTCCATATATATATATATATATATATATATATATATATATATATATATATATATATATATATATGAGTATAGGAGCCTCTGTGGCACAGTGGTAAAGTGTGCGCTTTCGTATACTGAAGAACGAGGGTTCGCGCCCCGCCAGGGTAATAAACTCTGGGAGCGTTCTTCACGCCACGTACTGCATTGGCGGACACAAGGGGTGCTGTGGTTGAACCAGAGTCGTATACTCTAAAGTATACTTGCACCCAGTCGGCTTACGCGGGCCGATTACGCTTGGTTCACAGACTACATACACATCCAAAGCTATTCCATCACTACAGTTACACATACAAGCACTTCACACCCTACATGCAATCTCTACTAGACAGCCTAAGCCACTTGGTAGAGATACATTGGCTGTATCGTCCCCATTTCGGTCGGGATAGACCGGTCCTGCATGGACACTCAAACGGCTGATGATACATACATACATATATATATATATATATATATATATATATATATATATATATATATAGAGAGAGAGAGAGAGAGAGAGAGAGAGAGAGAGAGAGAGAGAGAGAGAGAGAGAGAGAGTGATATACAGATATAGATATATATACTTTTATACTACGAAATTCCCTTGGGCCTAACAATATTCTTTTCTCTATCACATTCTTTATTAGTTTCGTCATCTCTTATACTTCTTTTGCCGATTACTCAACACTTCTTAGTCATTTGTTGTTTTTAACTAAAATTCTACCTTCCACTAACTTTAGCTTCTTGTCTTCTGCCAGTAGCTCTTCCCCGTCATTACAACGTTTTTCTATATCCATCATAAATCGTTATATCTTTTTCTTTGCTGTTCTGCGTTATAAATTTTACTTTATTTTTTCTTAATAAATTTCTCTTGCTCTTCCCACACCTTCTATTTATTTCCAGCCTCCTTCAGTACTTATTCTTTTCTGACAATTCTAATTTTCGTCTTGTTATCCTTCATACTCTCTCTCTCTCTCTCTCTCTCACTCTCTCTCTCTTTCTCTCTCTCAGCAAAACATATCATAACATCTTTGTCTCCCTCACATTCTGCTTTCTTTATATATTCTTTTCTTAATGCTATCCTTTATTCTCATGATCCTTGTAGACCCTTTTCATCCTTCCGCATTTCCAAACTCACCATTATTTGGCTATTCTTCTTGTTCCATAACTAAACCATCTCTTTATGCATATCATAGTATTGTTTTCGTATTCTGATTAATTCTTCTTTATCTTTTTCGTCTTTTCTCTTATTCCTAGGAGTTTGTCGACGTCTTTCCTATTGCTTACTAGATAATCATAATCCAAACTCTTTATTCCTACTTACTCATTGTCATGTACTCGTTCTCTCTCCCCCCTCCCTCCCTCTTTTTCAGTATGTATTTCAAACAGTTCTTTTATCCTTCCCTACATCCTTACCATCACTCCTCTTGGCTCTAAATTTCTCCTCGATTAATTCTTTCTTCATGTATTTCCACTGTTATATCTCTGCGTTTTCCTGTCCATTTATTATTTTCCATTTTTATGTGGTTATTTCTGTTCTACATCGATATCACTATTATTCCTGTTGCTTGTTACATATTTAATCTCCTACCACCTTGTTCAAACATTTCTCATCTGATATCTTAATGTTCTTTTATTTAGCTTTCGTATTTTTTCACCATCACTTTTATCTCTTTATATTCTTTTCCTCTATTCCTCCTCAGCTTCATTTACATATTTTTTTTTCTTTCCTCTTCTCTTCCAGCTCCTTAATCCTGGCTCCCTGCGACTCTGTAATATTCCAATTTCCTCCTATCTGGTCTACCCCCTAATTGTTCCTCCCTCCTACATTCTACTCCCCCCTGCCTTCATCCCCTCCCTACTACCCTTTCGAAGGTCGTCCCCTCCCCACTCCCACATCTGCCTATCTCTACACATTCCTACGTCTCTCTCTCTCTCTCTCTCTCTCTCTCTCTCTCTCTCTCTCTCTCTCTCTCTCTCTCTCTCTCTCTCTCTCACGCATACAGTTATTCCACAATTATCCCACACAAAAAAGATTCTCCTCTCAACCTTTCATCATATTTTCTTACGTCTCGTCTCCATTAACCTTTAACATCCTACTCTTATTTATACACGAGCCTTCCCTTCGCTCGCTTCTTTCCACCTCCTCTCCCCTCCAGCCTCCTTCATTTCCCTCTCATTTCTAGTCACACCTCCCTCATTAACCCCGGCACTCCCTTCCTTCGCATGCCTGTTGTTACTTGTTTGTTTACTGTCCCTAAAGCACGTGTGTCCAGAGTTAACTGAAGGGGAGGTGCCGGTCAGATGGTTAGAAAAGCTGTCTGCTGTTTGAACAAACGTAAGTTCAAACCCATTCCGTGAGAGGGAGTAGCCTGATTGTTTGAATTTCGTTAAACCTGACTTTCCCGATCTTCCACATGACCAGCCGACTTGTCATAAAATTACCTGTCGATAGCTCCGTCAAACGGGACCTGTATTCAGTATGGTCGGTGGGTATTGGAGCCGAAATGCTGATTTATGAGGATGTGGAACGTTACAGGACTCCCAGGTCCCATGGAACGGTCTATCAAGTCTATTCTCAGAGTAGTATGCAGGAAAATAACAATAATAGAAAACTCTGATTCTCCGCATAGTGGAGTTAGAGTGAGGGAAGTAAACACCGTCCGTTACAAATGAGACTTTCAGTTCATAAAGGCTGATAACGTCCCCAGTAAATATGATATCTTTCATACGTTGAATAAAATCGAATGAAGTTATGAATATTAACAAGGTGAAAAAGTCAACGTCTTAAGTGGTCAGTGAAAAAAGCTTTAATGTCTTAGAGACGAGAGGCCTTTCCCAGATTCAGAAAAGCTATATACTGTAGAGCTAACAATAATAAATAATAAAGTCTTCATACTTACAGGGTTACAAGCTGAGGAGGAAAATAGAGGGTAAAGTAATAAACAATTGTCTTTTTGGGTTGGTAAGCAGAACATTAGGACCCTGTAAACGTAAACCCGGTGGCCTGCATTTTGAAGATGTCCTACCCTGGCAGTCCAACATCCTCTTTTCGCGAGTAGGGAAAAAGATCAGGAACGTTTGCATGACCAGGCGGTACAGCCGCTCGATAATTCTCCCTCCAGCACTGAGAACGATGTCTTCTAAGTCCTATGTTTCACAACTCATTTTCCCTTTAATAAAGCAAAATAAAATAAAGGCCAGCTGAAGGTTGCCACTCACCAGAGGGTTACATCTAAATCTAACCTTTATGACCATTCTCGGACCATCGTTTATCTTACACATCACCATGATTTTAGATGCAGGAGCATTTCGAGAAGCAGCGTTGTTCGTCTGTGCCTCACTAGCGATTTTCAGAAGCAAGGAGCTTTATTCCCGTAGACTTGGGAAGCCACTCCACTCCACGCAACACACCATACAACCAACTCACACCACACCATAATAACCAAGTAATCAACACCCGCCCTCCCACATCGCGTCGCACTCAGGGCATTAACCGGAAGTCCAGAAGCTCTAGCATCTGCTTTTGTACTTGTTCACTTCGATTTGGTATTATCCCCGATGACTGAAGAAAATGCTCGCGATCAGTTATTGCCACCAGAAAATGACTGACAGTAGACGAATCAATTTCCAAAACCATTTTTAAATATAAATAAAAATTGACCGTCTAAAATAAAAGCATATATATATATATATATATATATATATATATATATATATATATATATATATATATATATATATATATATATATATATATATATATACACACTGTGAGTGTGTGTGTGTGTGTGTGTGTGTGTGTGTGTGTGTGTGTGTGTGTTAACTCTCAGGTTCCTATGAATCTCAGCTAAATAAAATCTTTTGGGATTAGTTTAGGTGAAGTACTATAATATAAACGCCCAACAGAGGATTATTCTACTCTTACATCATTTAATCCTTTCAGTACAATGACTCCTACTTGTCCTCGTTCGTACTGCTGTTAAACAATTGTAATCAGTTTATCTGTGGCTCTACTGAAGGATAAACTAACCTCCCCAGTCAAAAGCATATCCTTAGCCCAATAAAATCGTGTGGAGGAGGTTAATTCTAATTTTCTCTCTGAACCAATGCATACGTCTGAATTTCTCTTCTTTTATAAAATTTGATGGTACTCTATTTTTGGCAAGGAAATGACTGTTTGTTTAACGCCTTTAGTCCAACGATGCAGTCTTCCCATCAACGATTAGGTTTGACTTCTCGATCAGGAAGGGTTACATACAGATTTAATTAACACCTTCACTGTGGTAAGTGTCCCTAAACTGAAAAGAAATGAGACTGTAAGTAGGAAGAATAAAATAAAAATAATAAAGTCTCAAGCTGAAGTGATAAACTTAACCCTACTGTAAATTATTTTTATTAGTTTCCCATATGACCTTCGCAAGATTTAGAACAACAAGAGTTCCCCTCACACACAGAATCTCTGCTCCCTCTGCATTCTTTTTCTTAGCGGAAATTCCTGCTGAAGCCACTGGGCATCCAATTTCTAAAATGGAGTCTTCAGAACTTGTTTTCATTACTTGTTTCACTTTTTTTGCTCATCACTAGCCTTACTTTTATGGAGGTTTTATTGCTTTCTTGCACGATGTAATGGCTCTTCTCTCACTGTTATTTAACCTTAAATATTTCTAGGGTAGTTTTCTGAATACATTCCCATCTAAATGAACTTTCAAGAATATTGTGGCTTGCAGGTACTGTTGCAAAACACTTATCCAGAAGCACACTAGATGAACCCACAAGAGATATTTGTACAGATTTTGGTGAGGTTACACAGACTGCAACAAATATCCAAGCAAAGCAAGTACAGTACTTTAACTTTTAAGTGAATTTTCTTATGGCACAGTAAACCCCCAATTGAGGAGTAAAGCTAAAGCCTTGAGCAAGGATACGTTCACAGGCCCTGAAGTAACCGTTGTCAAGGTTACCTTCTCAGGGAAAGAAATACACATGTTAGTGAATGTCTGTAGGTAACCCGGTGTAGTCGAGCAGATGGCAGCCTTTAGGAACGAGGGATTTGTGCAAGGCTGGACTAACTCATCGCTTGATGAGGTACACTTGACAATTTATTTTTAAGAAACAACAGGCGATATTATATGGCTGAGGGAAATTTCTGTCACTGGAAGAGTTAAGGATATACAGAAGTGGACGAGGCGACCACAGTGGATACAAGCTTCAAATGGTCCCGCAGACAACCAGTACGTCAATCTGCGTGTCATTGTAGTATTTTTATCATTTAATGAGAATTATCTGTCGCGTCAACCATTAAGATCGTTAGAGGCATATGAAAGTGGAAGGCCCAAAGTGGAAAGAAACATGTAGGAATATATCTTGAACAATTAATGTACCAAACAGGGAACACTACGTCCAAAGAAATAACGCAAGACAGTAAAAAAACAGAAAAAAAAAAACAGTAACTAGCGTTAGCAGAATATATGGTTTGCTTAGTGTGAAGTTTCTTGGAAGCAGCACCATAAAATATCTATCTATGTATCTATCTATAGCCAGACACCATAATCCAGCAAGGGGTGGCCATTTGACTTTGAGTTAGTTGTCTTACGAGCACTAACCCTCAGCCTACCCACTTGTTAATACGTAGGGAGCACGTATGGGTTGGTTATATGGTTACCACCCAAAACATAATACATAATAAAAACAGTTCAACAACATGGCGACCAATAATAGTTACTGTAGCATGGTAAAGCAGGTACCGATTGGGCCTTTTGTTCGGTCATTGCCCGAGGCTTTAGTTATTGCGGGTGGATGCCTTCACACACGGAGATAGTCATGCATATAATCTCCTTCGACAACCCGGGATGATGTTATGGCTGAACGCCTCTGTGGACCCAGAAATGAGACTTGCAATAGTTATCTCCATGAATATGTACTGGGTAATGCGGGTCAGCACTGATTAATGACAAGATATATACGCAATTCTGTACAGTCGCCTCCAGTTACAAGCACCACAAGGAGCGATGTGCTGGGAGTCTTTTGTAACACTAGTATATTTGTTTAAGTTTTACGTACAGTGTGTTGGAGCAAACAAGTTATAGTGATTAGACCACAGCGCACATGAGACATGAACAATTCACTGGTGCAAAATAAAACTCTTAACACACTAGACCCTGTAGTGGAAGCAACTATATGTGGTTGTCAGAAGGAACAACTACGCAGATGCAATCTTGCACAAAGTTCTAACACACTGAGGTTCTGAGGGTATATTAAATCATGATTATGTAACATGTAACCAGTAAGTCAATCTGTGAAGAGAAAATTTAAAGTGACAGAGTATTACTAAATTTAGCCTCCAAATTTAAGATAGGAAGTCCCTCGTGTGGTCGGCAAAGCTACCTTTCTTATCACCATTAATTAGGTTCAGTGATGGACTGATTGAACTCCCAAAGCTTTGAATTTTCCATAAATTCGTTGGTTTTCCATTCTTGATTATCATGTCAGGAACGTTCGGTGTGCCTGATCAGTTCTGGAGATTGCTTCTAAACGAGTTCGATTTTTGGGTCAGTGTGAACTGTTGAATAAAGCTATTTCCACCTTGCCCTGTTCACTTAGCGGTACAACTGGGAACCGGGATGTGATTGGCTGTTGCAGGTCGTACTCTGAGGGAAGACCGGCTTGGAATCCCGTAATGCAGAAAATAGCAGAGTGAGCTGATTCGAATTCCATTCATAAATCTAGCCATTCTCAACGAAATTCACGTCAAAATATTCGACACACTAGAATGCAGCCGACTGCTCATGCCGGTAGCATGGGCTTGTACCACTGTACTAATATTACTGAACTATAGCAGCAAGAAACAAAGATTATTACTAAAAAAACTACATGTATATTACCGCAGCACCTTATTTTGAGCTCGTTTTTCGAAGTAGTGATTAACGGAACCGTCTTCGATGACAGAAATTTGTGAAACCCGTGGACTTTAGCTTCACCCTTGCCTTTCTTAACCCACAATTAGAACCCAGAACCCTCAGTATCGAATGGGCTTCCAGACAGAACAAGAAAAGACTGGTCTCAAGGAGTATGTGCTGAGCATCAGTTTTTGATTGCCAAGAGGACCCATTACATATTTTCCTTAAGAAAGCTTGAGCTACTGAAGCATCTACTGGGAATGTGAAACGGATCATTGTCAGTTGCCAAAAGAAAATGAGACATAAGCTCACAGGAAAATATTATTAAAATTAATAATACAGTGATCTAAATGTATCCTTTTACAGGTTTATGACAATAGGATGGGACAACCAGGAAACACTAAAATGCATCCATAATAAAGCAAAATCACTTAGAGATCTAGTGATCGTACTGCAACATGTCTGACGCTCGTTCATTCAAGGGATTCAAAGTCTCACTACAACATGTCTTGAAAGTACTCAAACAGTGCATACCTCAGCCAATGCCACTGCCATTAAAAAGGATCCAGATCCGGATGCGGATCCGCCCCAAAATTTAATCAAGTCTTTATAGTCCACCTTTCCACAAACTTTCATTGAAATTCATTGAGAACTTCTGGAGATATTGTGCGGGATACTCCAGATCCGGATCCGCCCAAAAATTTAAACAGTTCTTCCTTGGCGCATGGTCCACCCTTCCACAAAATTTCATCAAATCCGTTCATAAGCTTTTGAGTAATCCCGGATTCGGATCCGTGGATACATAATCCGGATCTGGACTCGGATCCAACCCTAAATTTAATCAGCTCTTTCTTGGTCCATGGCCCACCTTTTCCACAAAATTTTAATTGAAATTCATTGAGAACTTTTACAGATACTGTGCGGGATACTCCGGATCAAGAACCGCCCCCAAATTTAATCATTTCTTCCTTGACCCATGGCAAACCCTTCCACAAAATTTCATCAAAATCCGTTCATAGCATTTAGAGCAATCCTGCTAACAGACAGACATACAGACAAACAAACAAACAAAAACAACGCCGGCAAAAACATAAACTCCTTGGCGGATGTAACAACAGACAGTTCTCAGCCATCACTCAAACTATCACTGAATTCACTTAAGAATCATACTCCTTCGTTCGTCTGCCTGGTATCTTTTTACATACCATACCAACTGTGTGTCATTGTGAATGCAAAGGCCGAGCAGTGATGATGACTAGGATGTGGAAAGAAAGAATTACAACGTCTCTATAAATATGTCTGGGTTCTGTTTCTGAGCTCATATAATTGTATCTGTTATCGAAGTATACAGTGGACTTTATACTTGAGACAAAACCTTCGAAAATGAAAATATACATTAGCCTTAAGGGCAAAATGAAAAATCACAGGCTGCAGGACAGGATTATAATAAAATATCCTGAAAGGTTATGCAGCATCCTGAATGGAATAATTACCTACGATAGCCTGATGATCAAAATTCCATTTAACAGCAAAATGGGCAGAAATACATAGTAAAAAAAAAAAAATTAGGGTGAAAGTACATGAATTAGCCTGAGTGGAAAGATGTGGCGTACACCAACTGAAATAGTAATAATTTTTTACCCACGTCACTCACTTGATGTAGTGCTGCCTACTTCTTCCTTAGCCTTTATCATTCTTTTTCTGTGTCTGTCCTCCTCTCCTCCTATTTCTCCCATCTTTCCTGTCACTTCTTATTGCTTTTCTTTCCTCTACAGGTGGCTTTACATTGAGTGACAAACAAAATGGTTTCCTGTAAGCCAAGAAACCATTTACAACGCCGGGTGGTAACCATATAACCAAACCATACGTGTTTCCTACGTGCCAACAAGTGGGTTGGTGGAGGGTTAGTGCCCCTCCCCGTAAAACAAATAACTCAAAGTCAAATGGCCACTCCTTACAGGATTATGGCGTCTGGCAAAAGATAGATAAATAGTTAAGAGTTAGTCCCTCGGTGGCTCTTTCTCTTTCCATCAATGGCGATCAACAAATGTGATATGGCCCTGACTATTGACCTGCGACGTCCTGGCAATGTAGACGAAGCAGGGAATCAGGGAAGTGATTTCAAGGAACTGGTTGTGGATGTAGTTGGGAAAGATGAGGCTGATGAGAAAGAAAATGATGATGATGAGCGTGAAGACAACTGCGAAGGTGAAAACAAGTATGAGGAGAAGCTATGTTGCGGTTTCGTCCTAGGACGTTAAAAAGTTTTGTGGAGCAATGTCCATTGCAAGAGGAATTTTTAGTTTGCTAGCAATTAACCAGAGACTGAAGAAAATCTTGGCGAATGACTAAAATATAAATTAATATAGCAAGGGTGCTGTTCGTGGCTGGATGCAGGTATTGTTAATTTTCCTTTGCTGGGCAAACAAGGATGGCGGAGAGAGACAGGGAACAACTGTTCATTCCCAACGCACAGTTATTACTGTCTCTGCATTTTCTGGACATGCTGTTATTCTCCATGATAAAGTATATAGGTACAGGTAGGGACAGGAACCCCAAGGAGCTTAATCAATGTGTCTATCTCAGTAACTTGGGCTTTTGAGTCTGTAGCAGTTGTTCATCACTATCCTGAGATAAAAAGCTACTACATCCGGCTAACACATTAACCACCTCGTCTCCGCAAATACTTATTTTACCAACCAACCCTGAATGTGTGGATAGACTCCTTAATCGAGTAGCACCAGCTGCCCTCACCAGGACTGAAATTCTGGTGCTATTGGGCCGTCAACTCTGTCATTAGCATTGTTAACCACTCGATTTACCCCGGTCTCAAACTGGTGATGAAGAATTATCTGCCTTCAAAAGCCACTTTATAAATCTACTCACATGTCTGAAATCTGCTTCGTTTGACAGCTTGATGGTAGCTAGTACGAATAACTAGCAACACAAACCAGTCTCCTGCTTTGTCCTCCAGAAAGACACATTCATTCATCCGTCCACAAAGTCCACTCATCCAACCAACTCATTCACTCACTCAATACCCATCCACCATGCCTACGCACCCACTCATTTACCCTACCTACAGTAACCACCCATTCACCCAACCATCCACTCTTCCTCTCCACCCACTCGCCCATCGACCCACCTGCCCCACCCACACCACCCATCAACCTGCCCACCCGGCCACAAACTCCACCAGCAAGATAACCTGCAAGATTAAACACACACACACACACACACACACACACACACACACACACACACACACACACACACACACAGCTGCTTTTACAGTACAAATTGATAGATAATGTGAATGGACAGAGAGTTGATAGATACATAGGGAGATTGATAGAGACAAATGGACAAAAAAGATACGAGTTTTAGTAGTAGCTTCACAAGTTTTACTCCAATTTGGCCCAGATTTTCGTCCTCTTGCAACTTATTTCAAATAGCTCAGAGGAGGAAAAAGATAATACTATTGTTCTACAGCATCTCCACAGCACTTCTTGCCTATCATAATACTCTAGTGTTAATCTCTTACAACAACTCAGCACCCAAGGTGGAGAGATGGCATTTTTAGCCCAAATTAAAAGTAAAACGGTAGTGGTGGTGGTGGTGGTGGTGGCAGTAGTAGTAATAGTAGTAGTAGTAGTAGTAGTAGTAGTAGTAGTAGTAGTAGTAGTTAATAGTAGTAGTAGTAGTAGTTAATAGTAGTAGTAGTAGTAGTAGTTAACAGTAGTAGTAGTAATAGTAGTAGTAGCAATAGTAGTTAACAGTAGTGGTAGTAGTAGCAATAGTAGTAGTATTAGGTTAATAGTAGTGGTAGTTGTTCTTTATTGTTGTTGTAGCAGTCGAAGTAGTATTAATAGCAATAGTAGTAGTAGTTGTTGTTGCTGTTGTTGTTTTTGTAGTAGTAGTAGTAGTAGCAGGGGCACAAGATCATCAGCCCTCAGGCCTGTCTCTCTGGCGGGTATGGATTACGAAGCTACAGTGGTCGAGAGTCGCATAGACCAGCGACTCCAATAGTTTAATATCTTTATGTACACTGTAATATCAGTAAATATAAAATAAAATAATAATAGTAATAGTAGATGGTTGGTAACCACAGTCGTTGCCGTGCTTGGGGCCAACGGATTGTAATATGAGGGTTAGTGTTAACCTTCACATTACAACTCCAAATGGTGAACTGTATTAGCAAGGTTGGTGCAGATCTTCATAATATAATTCCCCAGTGGATAGAGGTGTAGCAGCAGAAGTGGTAGTAATAGTTGTAGTAGTAGTTGCAGTAATAGTAGTAGTAGAAGTTGCAGTAATTTTAGTAGTAGTAGTAGTAGTGGTGGTAGTAGTAGTAGTAGTAGTAGTAGTAGTAGTAGTAGTAGTAGTAGCAGCAGCAGTAGTAGTAGTAATAGTAGTAGTAGTAGTAGTAATAATAATAGTAGTAGTAGTAGTAGTAGTAGTAGTAATACAAATTCTAACACCTACTAATTTTTCCCATCAGAAGCGTAGGGACCAGGGGCTAGGGTACGCAGTTCCGACATTTATGGGGAGTATGACCAGCCTCGCTTGTCCCTGAGTAGCATTACCGTATGTGAGCAGAAACCCCATTCGGATGGAGCGCCTCAGCCACTAGGCCACAGGGAGTCATTCAATTCTGTGGTTACCGCCGACTATAGTAAATGGTCTCCTGGATTACAGGAAACCATTTTCCACGTCACTCAACGTTGAGTCACCTTAAATAACACACCACTGAGTGAGTGTATGATGGTGGTGCCCAACGGCAATAAGCATAATTCTAGTACTAAGACAAATACTACCACTGCTACTACTACTACCACTACTACTAACTACTACTACTACTACTACTACTGCTGCTGCTGCTGCTAATAATGATAATAATATTATTAATAATAATAATAATAATAATAATAATAATAATAATAATAATAATAATAATCTATCTATCAATTTATTGCTAGACGCCTCAATCCCGTTCGGGGTGGCCACAAGCAAAACGCCTCCACGTCGTCCTGTCCCCCGCCATTTCGTTGCCCCGCTCCCAACTCACACACCCCTCTCTCATATACCTCTCCACCCCATCCCTCCATTTCATCCTCGGCCTCCCACTCCCTCTTCCCCCAACCACCTCACTCACATACACTCTCTTCGTCAGCTTTTTACCCTCCATCCTCTCCACATGGCCAAACCACCTCAGTGTATTCCTCCTAACGCTTCCTATCACATCCACATCCACACCATAACGCTCCTTTATATCCTCATTTGTCAGCCTGTCTCTCCATGTGACTCCACAGGCTCCTCTTAAATAACTCATTTCCACTGCTCTCACTCTTGACTTGTGTCCTTCCAGCAGAGTCTAAGCTTCACTTCCATACGTTAGAGTTGGGATCACAATACTGTCATGTAGTACCTTTTTCACTTCCATGCTCACTTCCCTGTTTCTTATCACTGCTTTCAAAGGACCAGCAACCTTTCTTCCCTGCCGTACCCTTTCAAGCACTTCACCCTCCAAACCTCCATCCTTACTCATCACACTACCCAAGTACTTAAACGTTCTCACATTTTCCAATTCCTCACCATCCAACCTCGCTGTACATTCACTGACTTCACCTCTCTCAAAGACCATCACTTTACTCTTCCCTACATTCACCTTTATATTCCGTTTCTTACACACTCTCCCAAACTCATCCACCAAGTCTTGCAGCTCTCCTTCGTCTTCACTCAACAACACAGTATCATCTGCAAACAACAGTACAGGGAGTTTCCAAACACTACCCTCTCTCACAAGGGCCACTCCAACATCCACTACCCAACCTTGTACCTCTTTTATTACCCCATCCATGTACAGATTGAACAACCATGGAGACATGACACATCCCTGTTTCAACCCAACCTTCAAAGAGAAAAATTCACTCAGTTCACCAGCCACACGCACTGCAGCCTTAGCACCATCATACATACTCTTCACAGCATTCAACAACTTACCATCTACTCCATATATTCTTAATACTTTCGTCAATCCTTGTCTATCCACCCTGTCATATGCTTTCTCCAAATCCATGAAAGCCGCATACAACTTCTTTCCCTTCTCTAGAACCTTTTTCCACTAAAAATCTAAGAATGAATATCTGATCTACACAACCTCTTCCCTTCCTAAAGCCTCCCTGTTCTTCTCCAACTAATTCCCCTGTTCTTTCTCTAACTCTCTCAATAAGTATCCTACCATAGACTTTTCCTATTATACTAAGAAGACAAATGCCCTATGATTACCACACACTTCTTTTTCCCCTTTTCCTTTGTACAACGGAATAATAATAATAATAATAATAATAATAATAATAATAATAATAATAATAATAATAAAATAATAATAATTTATTCATTCATTCATCATCCATTCCTACGTTGCCCCATAAGAAGTGTAGGCGCTCGGGGTTAGGCAAGTTGGTCCTGGCATTAAAGATAAGATTGACCAGCTTCACTCATCCCTGAGTGGCATTACATGAGCAATAAACCCCAACCAACCCTTGGACATAAACCTTCACAGGCTCAATCCGATTGGAGCGCCGAAATTACCCACTAAACCACCGGGCGCCATAATTTGGTTATATGGTCACCACTCAAGCGTAGTAAATGGTTTCCTGGTGTACAGCAAACGATTTGTCTTGTCACTCTGTGTAGAGTCACTCACAGGCAGAAGGATGAGGAAAGAATGAAGGAAAGAAAGACAGCAGAAGGAGAGTAAAGTTACCCGTAGGTAGAAGGACAAGGAAAGAATGATGGAAAGAAAGACAGAAGAGGATGGAAGGAATGAACGATGGAGGAGATGAAAGGGCAGACAACCGAGAGCAGCACTACATCGAGTAAGTGAATGATTAGCGTCCCCACCAACCACCTATAATAATAATAATAATAATAAAAATAATAAATAATAATAATAATAATAATAATAATAATAATAATAATAATAATAATAACAATCCATCCATCCATTCATCATCCAATCCAATGCCGCCCCATGAGGAGAGTAGGCGCCCGGGGTTAGGCAAATTGGTCCTGACATTTAAGATGAGAGTGACCAGCCTCATTCATCTCTGAGTGGCATTGAGTGAACAATAAACCCCAACCACTACTTGGATATAAGCCTTCACCGGCTCAATCCGAGTGGAGCGCCTTAATTACCAACTAAACCACCAAGCACCATAATTTGGTTGTATGGTTACCACCCAGCGTAGAAATGGTTTCCTGGTGTACAGGAAACCATTTGGCTTGTCACTCATTGTAGAGTCGCCCATAGGCAGAGGGAAGAGGAAAGAGTGAAGGAGAGAATGACAGAAGAGGGAGTGTAAATATACCCGCAGGCAGAAGCGGAAAGAATGAAGGAAAGACAGAAGAGGAAGGAAGAAGGAGAAAAAAGGGCAGACACCCAAAGCAGCACTACATCGAGTGAGTGGATGGTGAGGGCCCCCACCTACCACAAATACAACTACTACTACTACTACTACTACTACTGCTGCTACTACTACTACTACTACTACTACTACTACTAACAACAACAACAACAACAACAACAACAACAACAACAACAACAACAACAATAATAATAATAATAATAATAATAATAATAATAAATAAATTCATTCATTCATTCATCATCCAATCCTTCATTGCCCTATGAGGAACGTAGGAGAAATAAATAAATAAATAATATTAATGATAATACAGCTAAGAAAAGCGCACCACCACTCCTCATCATTCCAGATCCAAACCCGTCCTTCTCTCCACCTAAAGAGAATTACTTCTCTAATTACCACTATCACTTAAATGTTATCATTGCTTATCAACATCCATCTCCGCCTTATCTGACACCTCGCCCACACCGAGGACGGGAGTGATGCAGGAGGCAGGAGGGGGGGGGAGTGAGGACCCCCGTCACACCTCGCTACCCACTGACCTCTTCCTTGCTCCACAGTCACACCTTTCCTTTTTTTTTTTTTTTTTTTTTTTTTGCTGACTCTGCATCCGGCTGATTCTCCTGATTGTTGCTTACTTTATGACACCGCTGATTTACGAGTATCCTGCCCACTTTTGCTGACTTTCTGTCATGAAGATTCCTTTGACTGCTGCTGACTTTGAAAACTTCAGTAGACGATGTAGGATACGTCTCTTTTTGCACCCTGCTGACTTTTTTTTTAGTTGCAGATAATTTGGCAGTCGTATTATCATGCTCACTACTATCATCTTTTTTACCTAACAAACTCATTTTGCCTACTACTGAAACGGTTTCTTAATTAGTGTATTCGGTGTTGATGTCTGTGAATAATCATATTCACAAGCTCTTGGTGACTTAAGTGTCTAACGAAAAAGAACATATTGCAATGCAATATATGATGATCTGATATTTGTTTAGCTGTGGACCCAGTTAATTTCTACTCGAAAAGCTCTTGACCTAAAACTTTGTTTTCTTGTTGACTCCACACACCGTGCTTTTCTAATTCCAGCACTGCTATCCCTCTTTTGCTGCCGCGCTTCTTTAGCATTCAATTTTGCTATACCTACCCTCTATCTCTGCTACTTCACCCGTACTCATTACAACACTGCATCACTTATCCTCTCTTTCTGTATCCAATCTTTCTTTATCCTCTTCCTCACACCTTTTGATGGCATTGTTTCATTCTCTCCATCTGGATTCCTTTAGTGGACCATCCTCTTCTATGTCTTTGTTCAGAGGTTGCACCTAACCAGAAGTCTTCTGAGACAAGCAGAAAAATCCATACGGTCAAGTTTTCCTTTGAGACTCTTGTCACCAAGCTGAATAAAACAGTGTAAAGGCAGCAAAAACAATATGCATGACGACTTCATCGAAATAAAACAAACACTTAAGGTTGCTTTCTTCCATTTCACAACGAAGGGTCTTGACTGAGCTAAATACAATAGCCTTTCGACAACAAGAATCGAAAATAAAACTTAACTGGATGTAACGAAAAGATTAAACAATAAACAGCTGGGTAGACAGATTCAAATAAATAGCGTAGCATTTGTACAACATCCAGACTGATCAGTTTATTCAAGGCTGAACGGACGGGCAGTCAGAGAGACCCAGATAACCAGATATATGATCACAGTCAATATTCATATCTGGTCTAACCTCAAAACCTTTACTTAAATCTTTAAATCCAATAGCACATGCCGTCAAATCATGTAAGAAATCGCCAAGATGTCCTTCCCACCTGCCTCCTGCATCGATAAAGGGAACAAAAAATTCATTCAAATATTTCACCCTCCTGACGGGGGGTAAAAAAAAAATACATCCTACAAGAAAGTAAATTCAGGCCACCAGCTTCTCACAAGATTCTCCGGGTGTTCCAGAGGCAGGGTGTTTTTGTGTCGTTATATCATCGTCTTAAGGCCAGCTTCTCCTCGTCTTAGTTCTGATTTTTTTATTTTTTTACCCTTTTCGTTGTCTCTTTTCATCGCTCTTACTGACTACTTTTTCATTACTTAAGCCCCTCACTACGATCACATCATTTATATTCACATTCTTCTCTAACTTCTACAGCTGATCTTTTTATGATTTCTCTTTCCTGGCTCATCCCATTCCTCATACCGTTATTTCATTGCTTATACCTGTAACTATGGTGACGAATTCTTCATTTCATGTTTTCTATCAACGGATGATATTATAGAGCTTAGGGCATACCTCTCGTAGTGATGACTGATGGGATTGAAGGAAGCTATGTCTCTGATCCCTTCGATTCTAAAAGTCTCCTGAGCTGAAGAAAATCGTCTTGTGGGGGGGCTAATAGGTGAAGTTTTTTACTCCCTTCCTTTTCCTTCGTTTTATCCTCTTACAACGCTATAATGATTTCTCTTCTTCTTCTTCTTTATCTCCTTTTGTCGTTCTTAGTCTCTTTATTTATCTCTTAACACCTGCAGTTTCTTTATCTTCCTCTTTATCTTGCTCCTTTTCGTACTACGTTTTCCCTTACTTGCCACCTCTCCCAGAACAACTAGTTTATGTCTCAACAGGTCCACTTATTTTCTTTCTCCTCCGTCTTCTTCCAGTTATGTTTACATCAAGGTTACCAGTTTCCATACCCTCAAATCCCCTTGCTACTCATTTTCTTCATACATAAAACGAACGTCCTCTTTTCTGCTTCTAATATAGATTCCGATCTTAACAGTTCTCTGTCACTTTACATATCCACATTCGCTTCTTTTTTCCTCTTCTACTTCACCTCCTCCCTTTACTCCTCCTCCTCCTCCACATCCCTTTCATATTACAGTTTCTCACTCTCCTGCTTCTCCAATCGCGTGTAATAACTTTATCTTTTGATGTGTGAAGCATCATTTTTTTTTCCTCCTCCTCCTCCTCCTGCTAAGTCAGCTGCCAGTATCTCCTTTTGTTGCGTCTCCTATCTCTTTTACTACAACCGTGTCTCTTCATACGCTATTTATGCAGCCGCACCTTTTCTTACCCCCAGTCGCACTGTATATACACAACTTTAATTTCATCCACTACCTCATGAGCAATATTTCCAGCTCTCATATTTGCTGCCAGTGATGTCTTTGTGTAATAATTTTCCTCACTCATTACTTACTAGGAGCAAATAAATGCCTACAGGATCAAT
This sequence comes from Coenobita brevimanus, assembly GCF_032717465.1. Classification (NCBI taxonomy): domain Eukaryota; kingdom Metazoa; phylum Arthropoda; class Malacostraca; order Decapoda; family Coenobitidae; genus Coenobita; species Coenobita brevimanus. The sequence continues at coordinate 14,273,233 of NC_137004.1, read as the reverse complement.
AGCCATGACCAGACCTCACTGGACGGTGAGTCGGGCAAGAGATACGCGGATTCGATGTCTTTATCTCTCTCTCTCTCTCTCTCTCTCTCTCTGGCTTGTTTCACTGCACCATCATAATCATCAGTGTTACTGAAGAGGAAGAAAAAAGGCCTTGAGATCCTCTTGTCAAGACTACCCCTCAGAGGACGCGGTACAGGACAAGACACACACACACACACACACACACACACACACATTAATTATATATATATATATATATATATATATATATATATATATATATATATTCAGAGAGAGAGAGAGAGAGAGAGAGAGAGAGAGAGAGAGACCTGTAGACAGACAAACAGACATAGAAAAACAGACAGAAAAAAACAACGCTGACAGACATATAGACAAACAGAGTGATAAACTATTTACGATCGTCTTCAGCAGTCCTTCTCTTACCATGACTCTCACTATTATGAATCATGACCATCCTTGTCGGCGCAGCAGGACCGGAACACCCTACAAGGGATTCGTACGTAATCAAGCTGACTCAGGACGTGCTGGCATTGTACGTGAGAAGATCCAAGGTTTACGCTCAGTTCCTGAAAGGCCAGAACACAGAATTCATGATCACGAGAAGGTAGAGTGCAAGGAGGAAGGAGGGTGGGTCGGGGGAAGAAGGGTCGTTACTGTGTAAGACAGAAACGCCTGAAGGTCCTTTTGACGGGGCCGCCCCTCACAGGATGCAGCAACAGGCAATCGATAGGTAGATAGATATATAGACAGACACTGGTAGATAGACAGGTACTGTATATGGACTACGGGAATCACAAGTCTGACATCCTGAATGTGCCACAGCGGAGCCTACTACGCATTATCTTTCCCGACCCAACACCACGGAGTTCTTGTCAAGATGAGCAAAATCTACTGGCCGTGATCAGAATAAAATACCCTCACATCTTAAAAGGGCAACCGTAGGATCTGTTTAATCTATTTCAGAACATAAGAAATCTAAAATAGTTATACTGTATTCTTGCTCCTTCCAGACGCCGATGTTTAACTTAAAATGCCTTTACGTCCTGAGGGGTTCAATCATGTAATTTCATTCATCCAACCCTTACTCCCCGTCGTATTAATCTGATTTTCCTTGTAGCTCAATTTATTATGTGTTACACATCCTCTACAAATCTTATGTGTTCCTGCCGTGTTCCTCTTTATGATTTAGTTTCGTAATTTTCTTTAGTTACGGTTCGTGCCCCCCCCCCTCTCTCTCTCTCTCAATATTATATCTCATTTTCTCCCTCAACATTTTTTTTCTCTCAAAATACCGGTATTCCACTTTTTGCTACTTATATCGCATTTACATCCTCTTCTTATTTTCTCCAGTAATTCTTTCTTTTATTCCTCTATCTTGGCTCAATTTTCTTCCATCATTTCCTCCTGAATCTTAATATTTGACTTCACAATTTCCATTTAATTTTCTGTAATTTCGAGTATCCGCATACATTTCCATCTTTCGTTCTTATTCGTATTCCTGAAAATTCACGTATGCATCTCTTTATTTTCTTACCTTCTCCTTTCTGATACATTTGTAGATCTTTCTCGTTCTCCTCCTAATGTTTTTCATCTTCTCTTCCTCCTGTTTTCCTCTAGCTTAAGTTTTTCTACAGTTTTCAGTGTTTCTGTGTCTTTTGCTGTTATTTTTCGCTTTCTGGTACCAACGTTCTCCCCTCCCATATGCCTCCCTCTACTGTTTTTTCACTCCTCTCTCTGTCTCTGTCTGTCTGTCTGTCTGTCTGTCTCTCTCTCTCTCTCTCTCTCTCTGTCTCATAGTCGCCTTAATCTTCATTCTCTCTCTCTCTCTCTCTCTCTCTCTCTCTCTCTCTCTCTCTCTCTCTCTCTCTCTGTCTCATAGTCGCCTTAATCTTCATTCTCTCTCTCTCTCTCTCTCTCTCTCTCTCTCTCTGTCTCATAGTCGCCTTAATCTTCATTCTCTCTCTCTCTCTCTCTCTCTCTCTCTCTCTCTCTCTCTCTCTCTCTCTCTCTCTCTCATAGTCGCCTTAATCTTCATCTTCCCTTCCTATTAATTCTTCTGCTACAGTACTCTCCATCCTCCTCTCATCTCCCTCTTTACGATCTTCTCTCCCCTATTTATATTTGAGGTTCTTCATTGTTTCCTGCTTTTTTTCCATGTCCTCTCTCTCTCACTCTCTCTCTCTCTCTCTCTCTCTCTCTCTCTCTCTCTCTCTCTTCTAAAACTTTCTGTATTCTGTTTTGTAAGCTGATTGTTCTTTCCCTCTGTTCATCCTTCCCTTTCTATTCATCTTGTACTCTCCATCCCTTCTCTTCCAATAATATCTTGCCTTACAGTTCATAACAATCTTCCTCTTACTCTTCCTCCGCATCTTCCCACCCTAAGTCCTTCTCTTTCTCTACCTTCCCTTATTCCTCTTCCTATCCACCCTTCCAGTTCTCTTGTTCTTCACCTTCACCCCCTTTCTTTCTTTCTTTCTTTTTCAGCATCCTTATCATCCTGTTTCTCTTCTTTTTCTGTGTCCAGTTACTCTTCGTTTCCTCTTCCTCCCAATCCTCCTCTTACTCCTAATCCCATTTTAACTATTTTTCTTACACTTCATCCCTTCATTTTAGTCTTCCTCTTACTCTTCTCTCTTCTCTTTCATTTTCACTTGATTTTATTTTATTCTTTTTTCCCTCTTATTCCTCCCTCTCCTCTTCCTCTTACTCCTTCACATCCCTTCATTTTCCAGTCTTTCTCTTACTCTTTCCTCTCCTCTTCCATTTTCACTCGATTTTATTTTCTTCTCATTTTCCTCTTCTTCCTCCCTCTCCTCTTCCTCTTACTCCCTCACCTGCCCCACAACCTTGTCCGTCAGCCCAGCCTACCAACAAGGGGCTTCAAGAGCGCAATTATTATGGTCCCTGGTAAGTTGTAGGAGAGTGGTTGACCCTCACACCGCGTCGCTCCTAGCAAGCAGGCAGGCCGGGTGGCAGGGTGGAGGTAGGCAAGGGGGGAGGTGGGAAGCGAGAAGCCAGAAAAGCAGGTAAGAAGACTGGTGGGCAGGGTTAAGGTAGGCAGGGAGGGCGGTAAGCTGGGGTCATGCAAGTATGTACGTAGGAAACGTAGAGGCAAGAAGACAGGCAGACAGGATGGAGATTGGCAAGGTGGGAGGAAGGGTGGAGGTTGGCAGGGTGGGAGGCAGAACAGAGGCAGGCAAACAGACAGGTAGGAAGCATGAAGGAAGGGAAGCAGGAAGGCAGGCCATTGGGGATAAAGCCAGAGGGTAGGCAGGGTGTAGGTAGGCAAGGAGGGAGGTAGGGTGAAGGCAGCCTGGCAGTAGAAGAACAGAGAGGTAGAAACTGTGGGAACAAGTTTGTTGATAGTAAACGAGGAGGTAGGCAGAGCAGAGGCATGTAAGTAGGTAGGCAGGCTAGGTGAGAGCAAACAGCAGTAGGAGGGGGGATGCAAGTAAGTCGGACAGGAGGCAGGTAGACATGAAGATACGCATATGGGGTGGCTGGCTGGTAGGTAAGGTGGATGCAGAAAGGCAGGCCTGTAGGTAGGCACGCATGAAGGTAGGCTGGATGAGGGCAGGCAGAGACACAAGTAGACGAAATATATTAGGAAACATGAGGACAGGTCGGCAAGTGGGAGAAGATTAAAATAACTAAGTGGAAAATGGGAAGGCTGATATAAGATAGGGAGGGACGGGTAGGAGGGCAGAAAAAGCAGAGGGCACACGTAGGTAGAAGGAAAGGGCATAAGATAAGACGTAACCCAGTCTGATAAGGCAGGCTGAAATGAAAACCGGACTAACTGGTAGTGAGGAAAAACAGATTAGGATAAAGTAAGACCGGCCAGAGGGATTGGCAAGGAGCGGAGGTGGCAGACAGAGGTGGAAAAAAAAGCCACATATGCAGAGTACAGTCAGACGAACACCTATGTGGGCAGCCATGAACATATTTATTCCAAGGCACACAAGGTCAGATAGCAGACCTGGTACTGGATAAATTATACTGACCAGGACCGTTTTCACCACGACCATGTACCGTTTGTCACCATAAATGAGATACCCAGAACTGAATATTAGACCATTGCGTCATGGGGTGCAAGCTCCTAACCCAGCAGACATTGGAGCTTGATGGGATTTGTGCGTGCGTGCGTGCGTGCGTGCGTGTGTGCGTGCGTGCGTGCGTGTGTGTGTGTGTGTGTGTGTGTGTGTGTGTGTGTGTGTGTGTGTGTGTGTGTGTGTGTGTGTGTGTGTGTGTGTGTGTGTGTGTGTGTGTGTGTGTGTGTGTGTGTGTGTGTGTGTGTGTGTGTGTGTAATTGTCTGAGCTGATAAACACCCTATTATTACAAGCATTATCAAATTACATCACACCATCACTTAGCCGGGTCTTAGTGCTTGACATGAGACAAGGCAGACGTCAAACACAGAGGCATGAAGGCACAAGCTGGTACGAGACTGAAGGAGCAGGGTGCAAGTGCTTGTATTTGCTGATCTAATGAAGGTTCCTCATTTTTTATTATTATTATTTTTCCTGGTGACGCCTTTAATGCACCTTTCTACCTTCCGAAAGACTTTTTTTTTTTTTTAAGATTAGGAGAGCTATAGATTTCATGAACACCATCACTATTAGCCATTCTTCCTAAATTGAATAAAATTATCGAATAGCAGTCTGGAAATAATGAAAAGGATCTCACCTTAGTCAAGGAGCAAATCTACCTGCCATTTCCATGCAACGGGGAGAACAAAAGATGATGCATGTTTCAGAAATAAAATTGGATATGCAATGACTCGATTCACAAAATACTTTTCTTCTTGCCTCTGCCACTCAAGGTACAGTGCCTACTCTATCCACAGGATTAAAAATATATAATGGTAATAATGATAATAATAAAAATAATAATAATAATAATAATAATAATAATAATAATAATAATAATAATGATATTAATAATAATAATAATAATAATAATAATAATAATAATAATAATTATTATTATTATTATTATTATTATAACAATTGAGGTATGATGGTGACCAGAATTCTGTGAAGATGTTGCTAAAGAATCAGTGAAAAATTGGTTATTATTTAAAAGTAGTTCCAACGAGAATGATACTGTACCATCCTCAAATAACTATCAGCCTAGTCCGGCTAGGCTGAGTTAATTCTTGCAATTAGTACCTTCCTTTGTACATATCAAAAATTTTCCTCGCTTCTCTATGCAAGTTCCTGACACAAATTTCAACTTATACCAATAAGAAGAGACAAAACATCACATATTATGTTTCTTGGAAAAAAAAAAATCAACAAGCCTAATGATGCTGAAGGTCTTCTTAGCCCTTCCTGTTCCTGCCAAGCAGCCACATCAGAGCAGCTTCTTTTGCACCAGAACCACAACATCCATCAGACTTGAAAGGAATCAAATATCCCGCACGTATCAAGAAGAGCGAAGCACGATCCATTCCAGGCCCAAACTCTGACCTCTTTTCTCATTAATACTGGTATTTGTTAACTTAAATTTATTCTTGCTTCCCCCAGACAATTCTGTTGACTTGAGAGACATCGTTTGTGGTGTCTGGGTTAAAAACAATCTCCTTTAATCTGATTTCTTTAACTAGGATCAAGATGACAGCAATAATGTAACATAGGACTTAAAAGGATTAGCCTGATATGACAGGGTTGCCATTTTAGTGGCCTTTATCTAAGGTTTAAAGAAACTAGTCATTCATAACTTAGATATCAGTGAGATCTGGCAGTATTTTTGAGTTTATCAACATTTCAGTGACAGTTGTAAGATTTCATCCATATTTCTACAATATTCCAGAGTACTACCGGCAAGCATTTTCCTCACAAATCTGGAACTTATTTTCGTCAATATTTCCGAAACATTTCAGAGATTTTAGCATTCTTCTCTTTATTTCTAGGGATCTGTTTACATGCAGCGTTCAAGAGATAAAAGCAATGTCTTCCCTACTGCTCTTTTCTCAATACTTCAACGAGAATCTAAACATTTGCATTTTCTTCCTATTTCTGGACTTTTGCGTAGCAGAATTTTACATTTTTCAGCATTATTTATCTCTTTCTGGGGTTTTTGTTTCGCCAAAATGTCTGTCTTATTCCAAAGATTTAAGTAAGTTTAATCGATATTTCTGCAGTTTTCTTTAGCCAGCATTTTAGTTATATTGCAGATATAAAAACATTTTTCTCTCTATATCTGGATTATTATTTCGTCAACGTTTTAAAGATATTCTTTTTTTTTTTTTTTTTTTTCAAACTGTTGGCTGTTTTTGGAGTTTCCTGAATTCCAGCACCTTTTGATTTGACAGCTCTAATATGGAGCTTCTATTAGCGAGATGCGATTGACTTCCATGCGCTGAGTGAGGAGGCATGTCCAGACGCATACATTCCTAACGAGTTGTAACTGACACAGCGAACCAATCGAGCAAGGTGTAAGAGTAGGCCTAGGGACTCTACAGCTAGAACTGTCTGTACATGTTTATTTGTCCGTCTGTCTATCTATCTGTCTATCTAATATCTATCAATCTGTTTAGTTGTTGTTCATGTCAGTTTATTTTCTGTCTGTCGACATATCTATCTATTGCCATCCGTTTTTATGGGGGGAGGGGGAACACGAAAACGTCGCCTCTATGATACCTGCTTCTGCGCCATCAGGCTCCCCTCCTTCCAACTTACATTCATATTCCTTACCATCTCATCCCACAACCTCATCCTCGGTCTTCCCCCTCCTCTCTCCCCATCCACCTTATTCATATGGAGGGAGAATTTTTTTATTTTGCTTTTACTTCAATTCAAAAACAAGTCATTATGGACCCCTGCCAAATTTTATTAATATCCCGGCAATTTTAGATTATCATTTTGCGATTTACCATGAAGTTTCTCTGCAATGTGGTTCTCTAGCCGCCATTTGAAGGACGGCTTGACAAATTTAATGGGAGAGGGGATCAACAAGCCAAAATTAACTTCGTCAGTCCAGAATGTTTATTTCAAAACAAGTTTGCTGCTGTCAGACGAATTTACTATAGGTAGGAGTGACTTCTCGAACTGGAGACATGAGATGGGCTTCACCCTTCGTTTATATCTTAAATCTGACGATGTAGTTCATATTTTAATGCTCTCTTCGGACGATTTTATAACCCTTAGGATAGACTCTTTGAGCTGGAGCCTCCCTTCACCCCATCACTACCTCAAAGCTCTCGTAAACTGAAAACCAAGCGCGTTCGTCGTCCGTGTGGCCTGCGTCGTGCCAGGAAGACATCATTCGGGTGAAAGACATGGGTATGGTGAAACAGACATGGGTGGGATGGGATGAAATGTTGACGCTCTGTGGGACTGGGACAGCAAAGCATACCTACTGAAAACGGGATGCAGGATTAGTGGCTTGAATGCAGTAATTTTTTTTTTCTAATAATATCCTCGAAAAGTGAATATGACGGATGACGGATGGAGAGGAGGGGGGGATGAGATAAAGAAATGGTTTGGAAAAAAAAAATAGGTAGAATGTGCTTAAACAGTTGTAAGGGATGAGGAAGAGGAGTGAGAGTATACTCTGTTAATATGGGTTCTGTAGCATTAATATCTTGAGTGTAGTGAAGGTTTATTTCAAAGCTGACCATCACAGGAGCAAGATAAGCTCCTGTGGTTCTCATTTGGCTTGCATCTTGACACGGAGGAAAAATTGATTCAGTAGCAGCATGAATGAAGTATATCATAATTACTCAGAGTGAATAAGTTAGGCTGAATGAAATAATTTGGAAGTAGCAACAATATTCTACAATAAGTTCGCCACCAGACTGAAGTGGTTAACGACTGGATGAAGCGAGTTGAGACTGACAGGTTTGTTGTGGTGAATCAGACCATCCAAATATGAGAACTTGGACCAAACACCCACAGAGAAGGAATAACGAGGGGGGTTAGGACTACTACGATGGAGGGGCTGGGGAGGGGATGAAGGGACGAAGTTGAGACAGAGATGCAGGAGGAGCTAAGGAGGGGATGAGAAATGGATGCACGGGAAGTTACGGATGGGCTGAAGAGATGATGCAGAGGGGCGGGGCCGGGATGCAGGGGGCTGTGAGGTGGGGTTGCAGGAGGGGGTTGAGAAGAGAATGATAAGGGGTGCTGAGGAAAGGACGCAGGAAGTTGAAGGAGGGCTGAAGAGGGTATCCAAGAAACACTGAGGAGGAGATGCAGGGAGGTATCGGGGGTAGGGGCTGCAGGGGAGGTGAAGAGAATATGCAGGGTATATTGGGAATGGATGCCGGGGGGAGAATTGAGGGAGAGAAACCAGGGTGATGAGGAGGGGATGCGGGGGTGCGGGCTGGGAAAGGATAGGTGAGGAGGGGTCAGGAAAGAATGCGGAGAAAGGGGAAGGGAACTGAGGTTGGGAAGGGACGCAGGAAGAAGGTTGGCAAGGGGATACATGGGGAAGCCTGGGAGGGGATGCAAGGGGAAGTGAAGGTAGAACCTTTAAGTTGGGATGAAAAGTGGAGAGTGTTGAGATGGGGAGTTTGCCAAATAGGAGAGATTAACCTTGGCGAGAGGGAAATGAATCGGATTTGTCAGAGACCCAACACATACAGAAACTGACGTGCCAAACGGGTTATGCCGGGTGGAGTTATTCAGTGGCGTGTCGCAGAAACTGAATCGACACGCCAAACTAGTTCCTCCACTTAACCTGGTGAAAATGGTCGCCTTCTTACTACTTATTTTCCGTTGCTCATGGTAGGATTAGACAATTCTACTGCTCTATATCCTTTCCACAACACTTTTCTGTGAGTAGTACCAAACTGTAACTTTAATCTTTTGCTACAGCTCAGCAGTCACAACGGAAAGTTGGTAATATTAGGCCAAATTAAAAGTGGACAAAGTACAATGAAGTCTGTAGCAACACAAAGAGGTCTTGGGTAGACAGCCTTGGTCAAAAGTTTGTTACAGTGGTTATCCTTGTGGTATAGGGGAGGTGATGAGTTTATGACCCACGTCTGCAGCTCCAAAACTCGTCAGGTTAAATGCACTAGACTTCCTTTATGACACCTCCCATAAAAGACTTGAACGGACAACGGGAAACCACGTTTGTAAGATAACAAAAATGTTAACAATTTCACTTTCTACAGAACATATAAAAAAAGTATCGCTTAACCTTTGGAAAGCTGGAAATTGCCTAGAAATTTGTGTCCATGGCAGTGAAAGGGTTATCATCATCATCATCATCATCATCATCATATCATCATCATCATCTAGGCCACTTCTCCCACCTATGGATGGGGTCAACCGCAGGCTTATCATGAAAGAAAATATTTGTTGGAGTAAGGAATAATTGATTCAGTAACCTCATGGGCAGATATCAGACAATCAAAAAGGATAAAAGACGGTAAAACTGACTGGCTGAAGAAGGATGAAGAGCCACGAAAAAGAGTCAGTGATAAAGTGATGAGTGCAAATTGTGCGAGTTGTAGTGATGAGAGAGGTGCGTGCACGAGAAGCGTAATCAGTGTGAAAGAGAAAAATCAGAGCTTGGAGGAGAGCATAACAGAATGAGAAATAGTATAACCAGTGGAAAAGGATGACAAATAAGATGGTGAAGGAGGTTATAACAAGACAGAAAGTATTGTAATAAATATGATCTAAAGTGGAAAAGAAACATGAGCGAAGAAGATACGATATGATTGATGATTGTTGTTACTGTAGCTCTTCCTGTAGCTCCAGACTTATCTGAATGAGAATCCGGTGAATACCAGGTTTAAGTTGTCCTTTTGTAATCCACCATCCTCGTTTCGGGGAATAGTTGTTGCTGGGTTGTAACTCCGGTCTGTCTAGTCAAGCTGACCCGTCAACCACAGGTAAGCAATCATCTCTGCAGCGCCGTCCTGTGCAGTGAAGTGATGTTCCCTTGCGACAGACACAGCCTCGCCACAGCGAATAGTAGGTATTAGTCTAAAGGTTTGGTTCCTGAATGGACGCCGCATTGGTGTCTCCATCAATGTAGGCTCCACATCATTCTGTTATTGGTGACGAACGTTTGTAAAACTGGGCAACGGAACTGCCCGACTACACCGGTTCCACCATATGAAGGCGTCCCTTTCCTGCCTAAGAGAATAGAAGAAATAAATGGGTCTTCGATTCCATTGGGAAAATGGTGGCAGATAGCAATGAACAATCCCTCATGATAAGAGTAGCGATGATGAGCAAAGATTCGAAGCTGGGGATATAAACTGGTCACCAAACTATAAGAGCAGAGGTGTGCGATGCTCAAGCAATCACAATGAAACATCTGCCACGGAAGATTCAACAGATGTGGGGAAATAAAATAACTGTTGGCTCCCCAAGAAGATGGCATCACTCGGACTCCACACTGGTGGCTAGCTTCGACCCTTCCCCAAACCAATATAAACAATACCAAGGGAAGAAGGCAGACGAGGACGAGAAGTGCAGGTGGTGTGATCGGGCAGGTATCAGGCCGTAGGCTATTGTGGTTTATGAGTTAAAGACACGCTAGGGCCTCCCGATATCAGAGGAAAAAAGGTAAGAAGCTTAACGAGGATGATTTGGTGGACGAGAGCCAGACAGACTGGAAAACATTAAGCAGAATAAACAGTCACAAGCTAAAGGGAACGAATGAACAGAGAGAATGAGAGGAAAGGTAAGTGTACACACAATATCAGTGAAGAGACTGTGGGTAGTTTGATGAGTGTGATTTGTTGGAAGAACCAGAGGGTAAGGCGTAAAGTAGAATGAAAGGCTGCGGGAAGATGGATACTGGAGGAGAACAGAGAGAAGTGGGAATTATGGGCAAACTCTGACATTAATGAAACATAGTGATTTCTTGACGAACATAATATGACGAAAGAGAGACGGGGGAAGGAGTAAAATAAGAATTAATTGCTGTCATAAATCTGAAGCTGAGAGAGAGGATAGTCTGTTATATGGGGTAAGCCAGACAATTGTGTGAGATAATGGATAACTTGACGAGCATGAACTGATGGAAGAAATACGGAAGGGAGAAAATAATGTAAAAATAAAGGGTGGAAAATATGGTATACGGTATGCTAAAAAATAATGTAATAAAATATTTTTTCTGACGGTGCCACCGGAGGATAGCTTTAGAAGATGAACAAAAAAAGGTAATAAACTGGAATAATATATAATATATTGGATTTGGAAGGAAATAATTAGACGGAAGAGCCAACAGACGAGTGATACCTAGAAACAGGGAGAGGAAATAAGAAGCTTTGCACCAATTAGGTGTCTAAGAGTTGAATAAAAACTGGCATTATCTGATTAAACAGCAAAGTTCTTCTTTTTAGCAAAAGACGTTGCTTGAGACAGTCTTAAACATAATGAAATCATCTGTCGGTAACCCAAATGAAATACAAAGTACATTTCTCAAAGCCAACAGGAAGGCTCATGAGGCTGAAGGAGCGGGATCTGACAGAAGAGATCGATGAAAAGGTAAAGAAAAAGATATGTTGCTGAAGAAAGGTACATTATATATATATATATATATATATATATATATATATATATATATATATGTGTGTGTGTGTGTGTGTGTGTGTGTGTGTGTGTGTGTGTGTGTGTGTGGAGTGACGCGTATGGATCGAGTGCGAAATGATGAAGTGCGAAGGAGAACTGGCGTTGTTCGGGAGATGGCTAATAGAGTTGAGCAGAGGGTGTTGCGATGGTTTGGGCATATGGAGAGAATGGAAAATGAGCGATTGGTGAAAAGGATAACTAGATCTGATGTGAGAGGTGTAAGACTGAGAGGGAGACCACGAATAGGATGGATGGACAGTGTGAAGAGAGCACTGGATGTGATAGGGATGTCTGTTGAGCAAGGAAGAGTGGCTGTGCGTGACAGAAATAAATGGAGAGAAACTGTGAATGAATGAATGATGACGCAGCCCTGAGGGGATATTCTCCAGTATTTGATCTGATCAGCTTGTCAGGTCAGGTGCGGGTAAGGGGATGGGTCTAGTATGATGTGGCAGGGGTAAACCAGCTCTGCTGTCGGGCCCTGCTGCGGATGTCACTGATTGCACTGCTCAGTTGACCTTTGTGCGGTGTAGTGCGGTGAGGATCTGTCCCTTCTCCCCTTTAGGGCTAAGATGCAAATGAATGTGTTTGGATGGATGAGTAAATGGGGAGTGTGTCGTCCTGTCTCGGCTACCTCCCTTTCCTTAGGGGAAGCAGCCTAGGTATATATATATATATATATATATATATATATATATATATATATATATATATACATATAACCAGGGGCAGGATCCCACTGCTACCCGGCGCGTCCCCAGGTGGCGGATAGGGGAAGGCATTGTAGATATGCAAGGTACCGTCTTAGGCGGCGCGGATCATGGGACCCCCTATAGATATACTGTATAGGGCTCCACCGAACATAACGAATAAGGTGGCAGAAAAATTACATCTCACCAGAAACTATGAAGCAGGGAGGTGAGATTATTTGCCACAATCCTCCCAACCAAACATGAGTTCTATTGCAAAGCATTTGACGGGGGATCCTGTTGGATCATCGTCTACTAAAGGTCCAACCGCACTGCCTCCTGTGCTTACAGGCAGTGTGCCATCGCAAGTGAGTAGGCACTATGTTGACAAGTTAGAGACTGGGATATTAAACACTCTTAAATCCATGAAGATCTATGCATACAATGTAAGAAGCCTCGCTGAAGACTACAAACTTGATAACTTAATAGATGAACTGGGAAACATTAGTTGGGATATTGTAGGTTTGAGTGAGACCCACAGAAAAGAAGAAAAAGTTATTCAGCTCGATGACAGTGGCCACCTATTTTACTACAGAGGAAGGGAAAATGAAAGAGATAGTGGCGTAGGATTTCTAATTAACAGAAATCTTGCAGACAACATTGTTAAATTCAGCAGTGTATCTGACAGAGCAGCAGTGGTTGTAATCAGACTGTGCAAAAAATATATCCTGAAGGTCATGCAAGTATATGCACCAACTTCTCAGAGCTCAGATGAAGAAATTGAAACATTCTATGATGACATCTCCCAGATTATGGAAGAGGAAAAGACCACCTATACTATACTCATGGGAGACTTCAATGCAAAAGTTTGAAAATCAAAAAATGGAGAAGCACATATGGGAAAATTTGGAGTGGGAGAAAGGAACGAAAGAGGAGAAATGCTGGTAAACTTTGCAGAAATGTTTAACATGAGAATAAGGAACACATTCTTCCACAAAAGAACAGGGAGAAAGTGGACCAGGAGAAGCTCAAATGTAGAAACAAACAATGAAATCGACTTCATTATAGCAAATAAGAATAACACGATCACAAATGTCACAGTTATCAACAAAATAAATATCGGAAGTGACCATAGAATGGTGGGTTGCACAGCAAGATTAAATTTCAAAAGTGAGAGGAAGGTAGATGATTAAAGATAAAAAGATATGCCCAATAAAAGTCGATGAAAACAAAGCAGCCTTTCAGTTGGAAATAAGGAACAGATTTCAGGCTCTCAGTAATGCTGAATGTGACATTGATGAGCTGAATGACAGACCAACAAAAGTGCTATAAAGAATCAGCGGAGGTAGTAGGAAAACCTAATACAACAAAAGTCAAGAAGTATTAAGAAAAGACACTTGAGCTTATGAAAAAAAGAAATGAAATGAAAGTAAAAACAAAGAAAGATGAAATAGAACGAGCGGAATTAAATAAGTTTATCAACAAAAGACAAAGAGAAGAAGAAGGAAAGAGAAACCTGAATCAAATCAAAGAAACTATCAAAAAAGGAAAAAGTCTGAATCAGGTCCGAAGTAAAATGGCACTTGGAAAGCAATAAATTACATCACTAAATGACAAAAACGGTGAAACCATTAAATGCGGAGATAAGATGTTGAAGAGAGTTGAAGAATTTTACAAAGAACTGTATGCATCAAAGGCAGTAGTACCAACAGCTAACTTTTCAGTTGATTCAAGTAAAATACCTAAGGTAACACCAGATGAAGTAAATAATTCTCTCAAAAATATGAAAAGAGGGAAAGCTCCGGGAGAAGATGGAATAGTAGCACATTTACTGTTGGATGCAGGAGTAGATACAAACTAGACTTGCTCACTTATTTACTCAAAGTATAAAAAGGAAGACAATTTCCAAAACATGGTGTAATGCAATAGTTATTTTACTTTACACAAAAGGTGACTCAAAAGACCTTAGTAAATATCGGCCCATTACCTTGCTATCAGTCATTTACGAACTCTTCACTAAAGTCCCTACAAACAGAATAACTAAAATTTGGAGGAAAACCAACCTCTTGAACAGGCAGGATTCCGAAGCGGGTACTAGACTACTGATCATCTACACACAAAGAATCAGCTAACTGAGAAAACTACAGAATAAAATAAACCACTGTGCTTAGGTTTTGTTGACGAAAAGGCTGTCGACTCAGTGGAGCACATAGCAATCATAATTTCATTGCGAGAACAAGGAGTGAATGAGAACATTGTAAAACTGCCCGAAAACATATATAAAGAGGGAACTGCTACAGTTAAATTACATAAGGACTCAGAGAAAATTAATATTGAGAAGGGAGTGCGTCAGGGAGATACAATTTCAGCAAAATTATTTACAGCATGCCTACAAAGTATTTTCAGAAAGCTAGACTGGGAAAACAAAGGAGTGAATATTGATGGAGAAAAGCTAAACCATTTAAGATTTGCAGATGACATTGTCCTAATCTCAGATATAGCAGAGACACTGCAAGAATTGTTAAATGACCTGAACAGAGAAAGTCTCAAAGTAGGACTAAAGATGACCCGGAGTAAAACTAAAGTAATGTTTAATCCTCAAACACCACAGAGCGTCATCAGAATAAGTGGAGAAATTCATGAAGAAATCGAGGAATGCAATTACCTGGGACAAATACTAAAATTAACGAAAGATAATAATAGCGAAATAAAAAAAACGCATTACAATTGGATGGAAAGCTTTTGGTAAACATAGGGACATTATGAAATGTAGCTTGCCTAGTTTGTATGAAACGGAAAGTATATAACGAATGTATAATTCCAGCTATGACGTATGGTTGTGAGACTTGGAAACTGACAAAATCGATGGCAAATAAACTAATTTCGTTCTCAGAGAGCAATGGAAAGGTCAATGTTGGGAATATCTTTAAGAGACAGGAAAAGATTAATTTGGGTGAGAGAGCAGACGAAAGTTAAAGATATTACAGAAGTTATAAAAGAACAGAAATGGAAGTGGGGAGGCCATGTAGCAAGAATAAGAGATAATCGATGGAGCAAGAGGTTGACTGACTGGACACCAAGAGATTGTAAGCGTAGCAGTAAAAGGCCAGACAGGAGGTGGAGGGATGAGATACAGAAATTTGCAGGGAAAACGTGGCAAAGATTGGCTCAGTCAAGGAATTCGTGGAGAAAGTTGGGGAAGGCCTTTGTTTCAGCAGTGAACATGTAATGGCTGCTGCTGCTGCTGCTGATGATGATGATGATAATGATGATTTTATATATATATATATATATATATATATATATATATATATATATATATATATATATATATATATATATATATATATATATATATATATATATATATATATATATATATATATATATATATATATATATATATATATATATATATATATATATATATATATATATATTATAGGAAACCGCCATGTACCTTCTAAGAATTAACAGGAATTTGGGGATGCTTAAATGAAATGAGAGTTCAGTATTAGAGAAAAACGTTGTGGGGAGGATTAGCAGTAGAAGATTTACGAAAGCAGGGCACGCTATGCCTGAGAGTAGGACGTGTTTATAAGCAAAATGTAAGAAGTAATGAGATAGTGTTCAAGACAAGGAAAAACGAGGGCTAGATCTTCCAAACAGTGATCGTTTTGATAGGAGGGGGTGAGAGAGAGAGAGAGAGAGAGAGAGAGAGAGAGAGAGAGAGAGAGAGAGAGAGAGAGAGAGAGAGAGAGTTGACTTCAACAGGTGGGTTTGCCTGCAGTCATACTTGAGGAGTTGAGGTGTAGGCGGAGTAAGAGGAGCAATGGATGAAGGAATATATGAAGGGAGGAATGAAGGGACGGAAAATGCAGCATTAAAGAGGATCAAGGGAATGAAAAAAAACACGATAATGGAAGAATATAAAGAAGCTTAGAGAAAGCAAGTACTATACGATATTGGATAAAGTTGATGGATGTAAAAAGGATAGATCAAGGCAAGAGAACACGTACTGGTTCCGAACACAAACATAATAATGAGGGAGACTGGGAAATGATTTAAAGACCTGAGGGAATATAATGAAGAACTGAAGCTTGTGTCTGGGCAAAGAGAACGAAACAGGACACTCCCCAAAATATCATCTTTAATTCCCTCTTTACGACCAACGGATGCACCGTCGTCAGTTGATATATATGCGAGGCGCATGGCAAAACACAAGCTAGTAAATTAAAAAAAAATGGCTCATCAAAATGGATACAATTATGCTAAAAACACTTAAGCCGCTGGGAGCATCAATGAATCCAGTTAAGTTTGATTAATAGGTAGTATTTGCACCATTACTTAAGGATTTAGTCTAGCAATATATCATGCACGTAAAAAAGTCGACATAAAACGCTGAGGCAACAATCCAAGACCTTGAAGCAATTTCTATTCAGAGTGCAATTGAAATTATCGCAATGATCCCTTAAGGCTGAACGATGTGCACTACGGACTAGAAGACCAAAATTTATATGATGATGCATTGGTGCACGGCACAACCCAACTATCTACAGCTTTAATTCATTTTGTGTCTGATTAAGGCTGCTACTAAGTGTTTGATAATTCTGAGATACAACTGGTGATTACAGCATACTGTATATCACACAGTCTGAAGAAAATATACACTGATACCGGTGTGCCTATCCTTACTCTCTTATACTAGAAGCTGCAGTTCCTTGGCGTTCGAAATAGTAGTTTCAATATGGTATTAGAAGAATATATACCAGACGAAAAGAGATCGGTTTTGAAGGGCGAAAAAATAACATGAAATGTCGCGAGCAGAAAGGAAATTTTTAAGAAAAGGGTGAATAAAGATAAGTGAAAAATCAATTGGGAAAGGATAATCTAAGTACAGTAGACTTGCTAGAAAGGAAGGAAGGAAATGGCAGATGAGAGGGAAGGACAAAGGAGAGAAAAAAATTAAACAGGTGGGAGGAATGAGAAAGAAAGTGTGAGGAGAAGAAAGGAAATAAGAATGATAACGACGCGGTGCGAGTAATAAAAGAAAGGATAAATGAAAGAACAATATGGGAAAAACAAATGAGACAAAAAGAAATGAAGCTGGAGTATGAAAAGCTAAAAAAACGACGAATAAGAACTATGAAAAAATTAAAATAAGAATATAAACAATATAACATCTAAAAAAATAAACAGGAAAACGAAGGATGAAATGGAGGGGGAAGCACAGGAGAGGAGACCAAAGGGAAGAGACATCGATCGTGAGCCAAATCATGAAGCCTGTGATGGGAAAGATAATTTGTTGCCTTTGCTGTCAGTTTCAATTACACCACGTTTGTGAGGTGATAGTTGCCCGACAAGGGGTTAGCATGGAACGGGAGAAATAAGAGAGATAAAAACTGAGGCCTGTGATAAGGGGATAATATTGGTTTTGATTACTACACTGTGGGACTAAGTTACGATGGTTACAACTGAATTTTGGATGTGATAGCCAGATGACATGTAAGACGGAGGGATGAAGAATAATGGACACAAAACTGAAACCTGCGATTAGGAAGTAATGGAGGTCTCCGACTACATGATATGACCCAAGGTAAATGTGGCCACAGCACTACTTAACTTGATAGCCTACCAGGTTAACGCGGACGGAGGAGAAATGTGAAAACTGTGATAAGGCGATAATAGAGGCTTAGATGGTTATATGATGGGATTTATGCAAGTATGTACCCAGTTCTACTTATCTCTGATGGCTAGATAACACTTAGCTGGGAAGCAGTGGGATAATGGTGATCTGATGACTACACGACTGAACCCAAATTAAGAGTGGCGACATTTCTACTTAGCGGTTACGATAGCCAGATAACAGTGAACCCCTGCCACCGAAAGGCCACTCTCTTCCTCAATGAAACCGGGTAGTAGCAAGAATAAAATAGGTAAAAATGCTACACAGAGGAAAAACTATGGGGCCTTATTATGCGTTTCCGTTAAAGGTCACGGAGAACCTCAGGGTGTGACCAACTGAAGGGGCCGATCGAAGAGATGCTATGGTCCATGGGCTGAAGGGGTTAAACGAAAACCAGTAACTATTTAATGTCCGAT